>NW_004567105.1:59209872-59258234 GCF_000260355.1 Condylura cristata
AGGTTGGGGGGGAGTGATGGGAGGGGCCTCAGCCTGGGGGAAAGGGGGCAAAGAGGGAGATTCCCAGCTCTTGAAGACTGCACCCTCCTACCTGCAGACCCCTGGTAGAGATTGGTGGAGGTGTTTTCCCCATTTTCCAAGGAGAGGCCGAAGTCACTAGAAGTCGAAAGCCTTATGCCCTTTCACTGGGCAGGGCTCAGACTGCACAGGAAACTTTCTGACCCAACAGGGCCCTCTGATGCTCACCTCCGCCCAAAGGATAAGTGTGATTCCCCTCCCAGAAGCACTGGGGCTGGAGCCCCACACAGGCGCTTGTCCCCAAGGGGCATGGTGGGCCCCACAGATGCGGGCCCTGTCCTGGGGCACCGTGGGGCAGGAAGGAAGCCTGCGGCTGCGTGCGTGTTCGCACGGGAAGTACATACTTCTGGGGGCTTAGCCTCAGCTGAGTAGTGAGGGCCCGTCGGGATGGGGCCAGGGCTTGGTCTGGGACCCAGGCTCATCCTTGCAGAATGTTGTCCAAGCTGGGATGGCACTGAAACCATCCCACCCCCTCACTGGTCCAGAATGACATCGACATCTATAGCCTCACCGTGGACTCCAAGGTCTCCTCCCGATTTGCCCACACGGTCATCACCAGCCGGGTGGTCAACAGGGCCAGCACAGCACAGGAGGCCACCTTCCAGATGGAGCTGCCCAAGAAAGCTTTTATCACCAACTTCTCCATGTAGGTAGCTTTCCCCTCCCCCCACCCCCTCCCCCAGCCCAGCATGGAGGCTCCATCCCTCTTTACTTCATGTGAGGGGTGCCAAGATGTGCCCCTCAGGTGTGTGTGCTCTAGCTCAGTATCCAGGTCTTACCCGGCATCTTACTTCATGCATCCTCAGAGGCCTTTCTCCCCCTCCTACCTCCCTCTACCCCTGTACCCCTTACTCCCTTTCCCCCTCCTCTCTGTCCCCTCCGTTCCCCTCAGCCCCGTCACCCATCCCTCTCCCCATCTCTCCCTCTACTCCTCTTCCTCCCTGTCTTCCCTCCTTATCTCCCTCCATCCTTCCTTCAGTCTCCCCACCCCTGTGTCTATCTGTATCCCTTCCCTCGCTCCTCCCTCTTTCCATCATCCCTAAGTCTGCCTAAATGGCACGTGAGCACCCAGGGCTTCTGCGTGTCTCTGAGGAGACGGCGTCCTCGGGTCAGGCACGGCTAGGAGGGACTCACCAAAAGGCAGGTTCTAGCTCAGAACACAGGAAACTGAAGCAAAAGCAGATAAGCCAACGCTTCCTAACCCTGCCACACGAAGGGGAAGACCTCAAGAAGAGGGAGCTCTAAGCCAGGCTAGCTCCAACCCTGATGGATCTCTCTCAGTCTGAGGCCACGTTGGGAGGCCATGTTCTTTGTGGACTCTGTGACCATCTTCTCCTTGTCCTCCACAGCCCTCCTCCACCCTTCCCCACTCAGTTTTGCAATGTTTGCTAACACCAAGAGAACTCTGTCCCTAGTGCCACGGGAAGGCTCTGATGGAGTACAGGCCAGAGAGAGGCTGATCGCAGAGACTCGGGAGGTGATAAGCTGCAGCTCAGGCATGGTCCACAGGATGACCTGTGACCTCTGGCAAATGACAGAGAAGGCCCAGTCCCTGAGGTTGGCTCCTCCCTCTCTCCCTGCCCCCCGCCCACACGGCCCCTGCCTTTCCTAACCCAGGTTCTGTGTTGCCCTTCCTGTAAGGTGAGCTCATAGGCTGTGCCGGTTTGCCCAGTGGTGCCAGAGTCACAAGATTCTGTCCTATCTGCTCAGAGTTGGGGACTGGCACCCTCTTCCGGGGCCAGATCCTTTCGCTGCATCAGACTGAAAGTCGGGGAACCTTGTTCTGACCTGCAGCCTGCCAGACACCACTCTGGGTACCTGGGAGGAGGAGGCCTAAGGCCCACGCCCCAGCCCCCCTCCACGTTCAAAGAAAACCAGGAAGGTGTGGAGGAGGGACACTTGGTCCTGAAGTCCTGGCTGCACCCCCAGCACACTCCCACCCTTTCAGGCCACCCCAGACAAGCAGGCCTCTGTTCACTTGACATGGCCTGACTCCCCCCAGGAGGTCTGGAGTAGTCATTTTCTTTCCAGAGAAACAGTCCGGTAGTCCTTTCTCGATCCCAAAGAACCATCATGAGAATTGTGGCCACACCCCGAGGAGTTATCCAGCACTTGTCTAGAGCCTCCCTCCCAGAGGCTGATATCTGTGCAGAGGGCCCTGCGCTGTGCTGTGGAGGGAGGGACACAGGGAAGAGAGGTCAGAGCTTTTCCACCCTACGACTTCACTGATCCTCAATCCTCTGCACAGCTGGACACAGCTGAGCACATGTGCCACTCAGAAAGTTCCCATTGGTCATTACTGGTCCCTCCATCTGTGAGGTGGAAGGGCTGAGTTAGAATGTGAGGATGACATGTCGTTCAGCCAAGCTGCTTCTGCAGTCTCTCCTCCCCACTCAGTAAAGTGTGTCTGCTAACACTGTGGTGCCTTGCACATACAAAGATAGGATTCACTCTGTCGAGAGGCACGCAGAATCCCAAAAAGTCTCCCTGGGGAGGCAGTTTGGAGTGCCCCTCCTCCAGGCTCTCTGCAACTCCTCCTGCCCCAGGATCATCGATGGTGTGACCTACCCAGGGAACATCAAGGAGAAGGAGGCAGCCCAGGAGCAGTATAGCAAGGCCGTGGCAAGAGGAGAGAGTGCTGGCCTAGTCAAGTGAGCCCAAGGGGTGTGGGGAGGAAGCCCCGGGGGGCGGGGGTGGTGGTGGGGGGAGGCCTTGCTCCCCTGGCCCTCAGCCCATGGCTGGCCCAGTCTGTCCTTGCCTTCAGCCCTTTATTCCTGCTCACACCTCCATTGGCCCTGTCCCACGTAGCCTGGAGGGGCAGCTCTGATGCCCTCTGCCCCTAGGGCTACCGGGAGAAAGACAGAGCAGTTCCAGGTGTCTGTCAGTGTAGCACCCTCTGCCAAGGTCACCTTCGAGCTGGTATACGAAGAGCTGCTTAAGCGGCATCTGGGAGCGTATGAGCTGCTGCTGAAAGTCCACCCACAGCAGCTGGTCAAGCACCTGCAGGTACCTGGCTCTGCCTTCTCACAGGAGGCCCCCTGGATGACCCTTGCTCTGCTGCAGGTGGCCCCCTCCTCCCACAGACTCGGGTCAAGTCCAGCTCCAACTCCCCGCTGACCCATGATCCACACCTTTCCTCCAGGTGGACGTTCACATCTTTGAGCTTCAGGGCATCAGCTTCTTGGAGACAGAGAGCTCCTTCATGACCAACGAGCTGGAGAACGCCCTCCTTATCTCGCAGAATGAGACCAAGGTGGGCCTGCCATGGGCAGTGGGCCAGGGGACCGAGGGGCCTGTCTTGGGGCCACCCCATGAGCCTTGGGCTTCCAGAGAGTGGGGCTATCGGGGCTGTTGAGCTCCCTGTGCCCGTGCTGTCATTTAGCATGGAGGGGCAAGACCTAGAACAGAGGAGTGCTGGTTTGAAGCCCGGGATAGAGGTTGAAGGACATAGAGAGGACACTGCTGTGGGGTGCCCAGGACCAGAAAGAAAGGAGTAAGCTGGACCTCACACCTCCTGAGCTCAGCCTCTGTGCACACAGCTGGAGCAGAGGGCTGGGGCCTTCCCTCACCCTGCCTCACCCTGCCTCACCCCGAGGGTATGCATGACAGCTTGACTTGAAGTTCCCTGGAGTCTGACCTACAACTGCCTCCTACAACTCTCACTTTCTCACTTCCCATCATGCAGCCGGCTGGGGAGTGTCAGCACCGCTGCTGACACCTCCACCCTCATCCTGGTGGCTCTTCCAGGCTCACATTCAATTCAAGCCCACACTGGCCCAGCAGCAAAAGTCTCCTGAGGAGCAGGACACAGTCGTGGATGGCAACTTCATCGTCCGCTATGATGTGAACCGGACCCTCTCCGGGGGCTCCATTCAGGTGAGAGGGTGCTAGGAAAAAGCGGGTGACCAGGAAATCCTGCCACTTTCAAAGGCTTGAGCTCGGGTATTCTAGAAGAGAAATCAAAATAACTGCCTCTTTTATTAATGTGAATCAGGCGTCAACACACACAGAAAAAAAGCAGGGTAGCTGTTTTGTCCTTGATAGGATTCCTTCCTTTTCAGCAGTTAAAGTAGTTCATTTCTGCTAGGGAGTTGCCTTGCCTGTTTTTTCTTATTTCCTTGGCTGCCAGAATGTTCACAGCTCAGCCTCATTCTGCTCAGTTTTTGACACAACTTCCCCTCCCCTTGACTTTTGATGTATAAGATTTGGAGGCTTCACTCTTTTGATGGATCTCAAGGGTAAGATGCCTCAAACACTAAAGCAAATAGGAGGCAAAGCGGATGGGGCAGAGTTCCAGTGGGCCAGGTAGGGAAGGTCCAAACAGATGGAGGGACTTGGGGGGCGGGGTAACAGTAGGCAGGGATAGTGGGGGTTGGAGCAAAAGCCCAAGGATTCGGGTACAGGAGCTGGCTGGGGACAGGGCAGGATGGCAGCTCTCCTTACCTGGGTTTGTCTCACTGTTTACAGATCGAGAATGGCTACTTTGTGCACTACTTTGCCCCCGAGGGCCTGCCCACCATACCCAAGAATGTGATCTTTGTCGTCGACAGGAGTGGTTCCATGCATGGCAGGAAAATCCAGCAGGTGGGTCCTGAGGACGCAGGTCTACACAGACCCTCCCTTCTCCAAGGTCCTAGATGGAGATCTCTCTGCAGTCAGAGTCTGGCAGGTTCCGCCTCTAGAGCATTCACCAAGTCCCCACTCCAGACATGAGTCTGGGAGTGCCAGTCCAGGGGCACATGAACCCCCAAGGAGGCCCCACTGAAATACCCACCTTATCTCCCCTCCCCCTGCCAGACCCGGGAAGCCCTAATCAAGATCCTGGATGACCTCAGTCCCAAAGACCAGTTCAACCTCGTTGACTTCAGCTGGGGGGTCACCCAGTGGAAGCCCTCACTGGTGCCAGCTTCAACAGAGAATGTGGACAAGGCTAAGGCCTATGCTGCTGGTATCCAGGCCCAGGGAGGTGAGTGCCCCTGCAGGCATGCAGGGTGAGGGCTTCTGGGTTGCCGGGCTGGGACCTACCCTGAGTGTACCCCTCAGGGACCAACATCAACGATGCGATGCTGATGGCCGTGAAGCTGCTGGAAAGTGCCAACCAGCAGGAGCTGCTTCCAGAAGGGAGTGTCTCCCTCATTATCCTGCTTACTGACGGCGACCCCACGAGGGGTGAGGCAACAAAGCAGCTCCAGGCCACGCTGCCTGGGTGCCACTGCTGGGGCACCCCACCCTGCTTGCTGTGGCAGGGGGATTCTCCGAGGGCACCTTTGCTCTGAGAAAATTATGATTTTCTTATCCCATTTCCGAACTGCTGAACAGGGGAGACCAACCCTGTGAAGATCCAGAAGAATGTGGAGGAAGCCATACGTGGCCAGTACAGCCTCTTCTGCCTGGGCTTTGGCTTTGACGTCAGCTACCCCTTCCTGGAGAAGCTGGCACTGAGCAACGGTGGTCTGGCTCGGCGCATTTATGAAGACTCAGACTCCACCCTGCAGCTCCAGGTGCGGCATGACCTGGGTGGGCTGCGTGAGGACGGGATGGCGTGGAGAGTGAACCCACCCCAGCCCAGCCTGTGGTACTCCCCACCTGCAGGATTTCTACCAGGAGGTGGCCAACCCACTGCTGACTAGGGTGGCCTTTGAATACCCGAGCAACGCCGTGGAGGAGGTCACTCAGGACAACTTCCGACTGCTCTTCAAGGGCAGTGAAATGGTCGTGGCCGGAAAGCTCCAGAAACAGAGCTCTGATGTGCTCTCAGCCAAAGTCAGTGGGCAGCTGGTGAGTGTGGCCAGCGATCCTGGAGGGGCAGGGCAGCAGGGGTGGCAGCCAGAGGGGCTAGGTTCGAACCTCAGCCCTGCCAGGTTCCAGGTAGTTGACCTCAACAGGCACCAAGTGCTCTCTGCTGTTTGTGGGCAACATTGGTGCCCATCACGTGTGCTCGTGGCAGATGACATAACATCGTGACTTCCTGAGAATACCTGTGCTGTGCTGGCATGTGGTCAGCACTCAGCAGTCAGGCCCGCTGCTCTCCGGGGGACACAGGCACTTGGTATCCCCTCTCAGGCTCACACCAGTCCTCGGGGTGGGAAGGCCGCTCCCATTTCACAGATGAGCAGACTGAAAGCGAGGGAGGGCAAGCAGCTTTCTCTGGGCCCCACTGGAGCCACAAACCACTGTGCTCATCATGGTGTGGTGTCTTGCCCGCACTTCCTGCCTCTGTGCTGTGGGCCTCTCTTGTTCCACAAAAAGAAGCTGTGCACCTGCTCAGTGCCAGGTCCAGCTCCTGCCTTCATAGGAGAGAGTGTGGGCCAGGATGCCTCTGACAGGATAAACCTGGGGGCTCAAACTGGCCGGGCATTCAGGGAGGCCTTCCTGGAGGAGACTCCCGTAAGACTGAGGGACAAGTAGTAGGTGGCAGCATGATGGAGGAGTGTTCCAGGCATGTGTGGCAGGCAAGCAGCTTTCATGGGGAGAATGGCAGGTGGACAAAGCCGGAAGCCACGCGGGCCAGGCCCTGTCTCAGAAGTAGCCACGGGTCAGGTGGGCCAGTGCCTGCCCTGCCTGGATTGCAGTCTGCCGCTGTGACTTCCCAGACAAGGGCTGGGCCAGGTCACTTAACCACCCTGTGCCTGTTTTTTCCTTACCACCGGGATGGTGTGGGGAAGATTAACCCTGGCCCTTACGTGTTAGTTGCTTGATGTTTTCCCTGAGGCCAGGGGTTCCCTAAGTGTGGAACTCACTGTGACCTGGGGTAATTCACAAACAAGTATGTTTTTATTTCACTGTCTTTATTTGTTTTTAAAGATTTATTTATTTATTCATACAGAACTGGGGTACAGGCCAGAGATGCGGAGGGTGAGAGTATTCACCAGAGACCGAGTGGGGAGCAGAACAGGCAGATGATCAAAGTACACTGCTGAGGGGAGCAGCGGGTGGGTCAGGAGAGGTCTGCCACACCATGTGGATCTCCTCCGGGGCAGGCGGGAATCGAACTCATGCAGAAGTGGCTTAAGGTTCTTAGTGCAGTGCTTTAACCCGCTGCGCCACCAGGGAGGGAGAACCCAAAGCCCAGATCTGATATTTCTCTGTTATATTGTTTGGAACAAGGTCAAATAAGAAGTCTTAGTCTATTTAAAGTTCATCTAAAGAAAACCATCAAATAGCGTATGTGTGGAGAAGATAAAATTTGCAGAAGTCCTGCATGTGAGAAAACTGGGAGGCCTGTCCCCGAGAGATGGGAGGGTAGTTCCAGCACGGGTGGCGGGGTCTGATCCCCAGCGATTAGCAGCTCTATGGCTGCTGTGGGGAGCAGTGTGAGGGGGCTAGGGCTCCTTTGCCCCCAGCCCACTTGCCAGGTCAGCCTGGGACAGAGGCCCCTCTCTGGGGAGGGAGATGGCAGTGCCCCCAGAGCCCAGGCACTCGTTTTCCCATCCCACAGTGCCCCAAGAAAGGGCACCAACTTGGGCAGGGGAGAGCTCGTTGGGGTGGATGGGACCCCAGCCCCACCGGGATGATGACCCCTGAGTTCGGAACTCTGCCACTGCCTGCTGGGAAGGCGCTTCCTCTCTGCTCCCAGGGCCTCAGTCTTTGGAGGGAGAGTGGGCTGTCCCTGGGGGCCCTCTGCCTGCTGACGTAGGGTTCGGATCCCTCCCTCATTTCCCTTTGGCCGTCTGACTTGAGCTCTTGGCTCTTGGCTGCTGTGGTGCACCTGGGATAGCTTACTACCTTTTATTTCCACCCTCTTTTAACTCTTTATCACCCTTGGAGGCTTGGTGGCTGAGCCCCCTGCACACCTAAGCTCCCTTCCTGTGCTCTACTCAAAGGAAATGTGGTCCTTAGGCACAGGGCCTGTCCAGGTCCAACCAGTTTTCTTGTTTGAATGCTCAGAAGCACTATGCCAGGTGGGGAACCTTAGCTCTCACTGCTCCTGCCCTACTCAGCCCCTCTTTTTCAGCACAAGCAGAATATCACCTTCCAAACGGAGTCCAGCAAGGCAGAGCAGGAGCAGATGTTCCAGAGCCCCAAGTACATCTTCCACGGCTTCATGGAGAGACTCTGGGCATACCTGACCGTCCAGCAACTCCTGGAGCAGATGTGGGTGACTTGTGCCCTTGAGGGCCTGCTGGGGTGGCCTCAGCCCCTCCTGAGCGAGTACAGCTGGCATGGGGTCTTCTAGGCCTGGAGGAGGGGGTCTTGCTGTTATGTCTGAGCCCCAGACTGTCTCAGTGGGATCTCTGGCAGGTCTGGGAGGAAGGGAGAATCTGACCAGGCATCCAGAGACCTGCTGAGCTAATGTCTTCAACCTGCAGAGTTTCTGCATCAGATACTGAGAAGCCAGCACTTGAGGCCCAAGCTCTAAGCTTGTCACTCAACTATAGTTTTGTCACCCCCCTCACATCTATGGTGGTCACCAAACCCGAAGGCCAAGAACAGTCTCAAGTTGTGGAGAAGCCCGTGGAAAATGGTGAGTTTGGCAGTGGTGTCCCAGCCTCCACTGCAGGAGTCTGGACCCAGCCTTCTCCCAAGACCCTCCCCTGCATCCTGACAGCAACCCAAGTCCAGCCACCCACAGATTCCCAGGAGCCCAGGGAGACTCATCCTGTATCACTGATGAGGAAACTGAGGCTAAGTCTCCTTACCCCCCAATTCACTGCACCTGTCACCTAAGTAGTGCTGAGATTGGGAAGTAAATTTAAATATAACTACTTCACATTCATTGAGATCTCTCTCTTTGCTTCTCTCCTCCTGTCTCTCCTCTCCCTCTCCCTCTATCCAGAACAAAACCTCAGGAGTAGGCTCCCAGGTAAGGGACCTCAAGGGCCCTCAAAGGCTAGTGGGGGTGAGGGTGGCTGACACGGGCAGCAGCCCCTGGCAGTCACTGGCCAGGGTCTCACTAGCCTAGCCCTGCCTCCAGCCGGAGGTGGCTTCTGCCTGTTCATTCAGGTATGGCGCCCTGGTTTGGGGCAGAGATCCCATCTAATCTGGGGGCCTCAGAGACATCCAAAAAGCCTACCCAGCTCTCTCTCTGATTTCCAGGTTTCTTCAGTATTCCTGACCCAGCAAGCGGAATGCCCAGAATACAAGGTAGCCTAGGGGCAGAGGGAGGGGGAGGGAAGGTTGACAACTCTGTCCCCTGCCTGTGCCCTGGCTGCGAAGGGAGAAACTTGCTTGACTGTTCCCCAGGACTAAGTCCACATGTGTCTGTTTAGGGGGCAGCTAGAACATCCATCTCTTCACTGAAAAGAGAGAAGTTTGAGGGCACTGCCATAGGGTGGGCTTGGAGTACCTGGTACATCATTGGGGAGAAGCTCCTGCTTTGAATTGCCCTCAGCTAGGGGGAGAAAGGCTCTCAGGGCAGCAGGTGTGGGGAGGGAGCCATCAGCCTCTTCGCATCCCTCTCCTGGAATGGGTCCTGAGCCCCAGGTTGGGAACGTGGCCCTGCTTGCGAGAAGACTGCATATGACACCTTTCTTAAAGCTAGGATTTCCGACAAAGTTGATGCCGGAAGGAGAGAGAGAGCCCCTGGCCTTCTTGGTCCTCTTGACAGCCCTTCCTTCCGCAAGTTCTCAAGGCCAAGGCTAACAAAACTGATAAAAAGTAAGTCACTGTCGGCCCTCGTAGGGCCTCAGTCTCCTCATGATGACGCTTGAATCTGAGCATAGCATTGGAGGAGCCAAAGCACAGGCCTGGATGCAGACCAGGAAGACTCCGGTGGGCACATCCTTAGTGTCCTTTATTGTCACAGTAGGATTATTATTATACTCTGGGGGTTACTCAGGATGGGAGCTTTTAAGGATTCCTCCATCCACAAAGCCAACAGTTTCTGGTTTCCAAATCTGAACTCAGAGGGTGGAGCTCAGCCCTATCCCCTCAGCATTTTCCCTAACAGCGTGTTCTTCATTTAAAAATCTCTTTGCAAAGCCCCTCCTAGGTGGGGTTAAGTGTGGCCAGGGGTGTGGGACTGGAGTGTGTGGGTGGCAGCTGGCTGCGATGGCAGGAGCACACGCACATCACGGGGACCTCTGACTCCCTTTTCTGTTTCTGGCCGTTGCTGCACTGCTTCAGCGCTACCAGCTCCCGCTGCGCCTGTTGAGATGTTCATTGGTGCGGATTTTTTAAAAAAAGGTGCTCACCAGGCCAGACCTCCTGCGGTAGACCCTTGCCCTGTGGCAGGGAGGTCCCTGGGGTCTCAATGTGGAAGTAGAGTGGGGGCCCCACTCACACCCACCCACTGGGTACACCCGCCCTCCCAACTCCCCAAGAAGGGCTGCCTAAACTTGGACTTTTCCTTCTTTCAGACGTAAGGGTGACAGCCCCACCTCCAGGTAAGTTGCCAACCCCACACTGTCCTCCCTCTTAACCCCTACTCCCTATACCTACCCTTGAAACAACACCTGCTGTCCCAGACCTCACCCAGGCTCCGCCCATCATCCTGCCACTGCTCGGCCAGAGTGAGGACCATCTCTGTGTGGACATCAAGCGTGCCCAGGGGCCAATGAACCTGATTTCAGACCCTGAGCAAGGTGAGGGGTGCCACCCAACCATTCACCCCACCCTGGGGGCAAGAGTGGACCCCTGCCCATGGAGACACATGTGTGTGGACCTAGCCCAAGCTGGCCTGGCCACATGGCCATGGACACTTGCGCCACATCCCACCCCGCAGACCTTTCCCAGCCCCCACACATGCAGATCTGTGTGGCCTGGGTACCCTGGCTGACCAGTGTGGGCTTATCCCAAGGGACCACTGGGGGTGGGCAGACAGGCCCAAGAGCAGAGGAGCATGGTGGCCTTTGTCAGCACCCAAAGTGATTTAGAGATGAGTCCAGAGGGGACAATATGAGCTGCCTGATGTTGGGGGAGACTGAATAAAGTCACACAGGAGTTATGGGCCTTGGCAGACAAACAGGGGTCTACTAGAGGAAGGCGTAGGGAGAAGCACAGAGCCGTGCAAGCTGCTGATGGGATTGTAGGGTGTGGAGGAAGTGAGTAGTGAGAAGAGGTAGGGGTGCTGGCCAGACAGTCCTCAACCCCCTAGAAGCGTCTTCTGGTCAAGCTGAGGTATCAGGTCAGATGTGGGACACACAGCACTTGGGGCTGCTCACACACACACCTGCGGGGCTCTGAGACTGCAGGAACAGCTCCCTCATTCCTCCTAGTTCCCCATGGTCTCCCACTTTATCACGCCAGGCCTGGAATTTATTGAGTCCCTAAGTGTGGGGACCTGCAATTTTCCATCATGCTCTTGGTCACGCACTTGGCCCAAGGTGGGTACACTGCAGGGTCTTTATGAACCTATTTTAACTTCATTTGAGAGCTCCCTTCTGCTTCCCCCCCCCCCAGAGGGACCATTTGGGGGCCCTTCCAGAGGCTTATGAAACCAAGAGATGAGTGGAAAGATTGTGAGAACAGGCCCCCAGTGCAAGGGAATGCCGAGGAAGGGGAAGGGGTTTGAGGGGTGAGTTGGTGAGGAACACTTCCCAGGCACAGAGCCCAGGAGGCCCTCCCAATCGGGCCACAGCGTTGACCTCTCTGCTCCTGGCCCTCTCAGGGGTTGAGGTGACTGGTGAGTACGACACACAGAAGGCCCAATTTTCATGGATTGAGGTGAACTTCAAGAACCTTCAGCTGCAGGTCCGAGCAACCCCTGAGCATGTGGTGGTGACTCGGAACCGAAGAAGCTCTGAATACAAGTGGAAGGAAATGCTGTACTCTGTGATGCCCGGGTAAGCCCCAGGCTGGGTGCCGGCCATGACCTATTGAGCCAAGTTGGCTGGTGATGGCGCAGATGGGCGGCCGAGGCCACCACCCCGGGGCTGGCGCGGCCTGTCACGAGTCCTCTGCAGTGGGTTGCACCTATGGGGAGTGGCGGCTGCATTGTCCTCTTCCTGCTCTGGAGGGCACAGAGTGGATGTCCTGGGGCCCTGGCTGCCCTCGCCCCTGACCCAGACCACTGCCCTGTGCAGTTCGTCTTGGAGCTAGCTCTGCTGTGTGACTCTGAGTGGACCATTTCAGTCCTCTGTGCCTCAGTTTCCCCCCTGATAGTCAGAGCGAGTCACCCCAGTCCTGAGTTAGAGACTGAGGGAGACTCCAATGAAAGAATGTGGCCAAGGAGCCTTTTCCGTGAGACTGCGGTGCATTCCAGCACACCGTCTTGGTGGTGGAGTCAAAATATGAGACTCTGGACAGCACCGTCCACTGGAGGTAGGTATGAATGCTTGAAGCTCTCAAGAGGAGAGAGACAAGTCCATCTGGCAGCTGGCTGGTAAGGGGGGTGGGTGGAGACCTCTCTGGGTGAGGCGCCCCACCTCAGTGCCTTCCAGAGGCGACTCTCCCACTAAAGTCACAGGTGGCCTCAGGGAGGGCTGAGCATGCCAGGCCTCTTGGACCTGCGCGGCCAATGCCCAGCGGGGGCCTTAGCCTGTCTTTCCTGAGTCTGGGAGTTTGCCTGCCCTTTCACTGAGCCCCTCAGCAGAGACCCATTTCCACTTGGCAAGCGAGAGTGCACCTAGCAAACCCAGGGGCTCACCAAAAACCTCTCAGTTTCATGAAAAATATATACTAGTTTCCTGTCTACCTGATAAATACACAAAGATCCATCTGATAAATACACATGCACATCAAGAGGTGGATAAACAATTCCCATTAATTACAGATTACAGTGTACTCTCATGAGCTACAGAAAATACCCAGAAAGTAAAATAGACTATGCTTTTTTTTTTTTTTTTTTAACATTGATTTTAGTACAGTGTTTGTTTAGGGCAATTCCACTTAAACCTCAGAGTAGCCACAGTCTTATTCAAAATGCTTAAAGGAGTCTAAGATTCCAAAAAAAAAAAAAAAAAAAAAACAAACCCAGAAAGGTAGGAGTTTCGGAGATTAAAAGAGCAGGGGAAAGAATGAGAAGGGATTTGTTCTTGTAACCATTAAACACACGTAGATGATAACCTTCAAAAGAAAGTGAGGCTGGCCATAAAACCAAAGGGAGGAGTAAATGTATTCAGGAACCTCTGAAATCCTATCAAGTGAATTACTGAGAAACCAAATCTAAGGCTGTGAGAGGGAAAGGAGCTGTTACTTTGCTTTATCAATGTGGGGGTCACTGGATGTCAGCAGGGTCACTGTGGTCCCAGCCAGCAAGCAGGGAAGCCGCAGCTTAGATGGCCAAGGAACTTGCCCCGAAGGCCCCACCAGCAGTCCCTGAGACAGGCACAGGCCCAGCCTGTCGCCCGCTCCCTCAGCCTTCCTGCTCAGGGTGCTGGGTTTCTCCACAGCCTGAAGATGACCATGGACAAGGCAGGCCTCCTGCTGCTCAGCAGCCCAGACAAAGTGACCATCGGCCTCCTGTCTTGGGGCGGCCCCGGGAAAGGGCTACAACTCCTTCTTCGGGACACCGATCGCTTCTCCAGCCATGTTGCAGGGAGCCTTGGTATGAGGCCCATGGTCTGGGCTTGGGGCATCCTCTGTGTGTCCCCCAATCTCCCTCTACCCTCACTGACCCGCCTTTGTATCTCAGGCCAATTTTACCAGAATGTGCTCTGGGGACCTCCAGCAGCAGATGACGACAGCAAGCGAACTCTGAGTGTTCAGGGTCATGACTACACTGCAACCAGGTGACTCAGCACCCTGGACCCCAGTCTGGCCAGGGTAGGGGCTGGGAGACTGGGACCTGGGCTCTGAGCTCTGGGGGTCCCCATTCCTGCATCATTGCCTGGAAAATCAGATGAAGATTGAATCCCAGGGATCACTAGAGTGAGTTGGGGACTAGAGGAAATACCCTACCTACCACTGACTCGCAGAACCCTGGCTATTGGAGGCCACACATGACGGGGACCCCGCAGGTGACCAGACCTGGCCAGCCTGTGCTGGAGGGACATCCAAGGGGCCCCAGGACTCTTCACCCTCTGCATCCCTATCTCCAGCTGTCTCCCTGCCTTCCCACCACAGCTGAGATTTGCTGACCACTCATCTGACTGTCCTTCTGTCTGTTCTAGAGAGCTCAAGCTGGATTACCAAGAGGGACTGCCAGGCAGAGATATTTCCTGCTGGACTGTGGAGCTATAGTTCTGATGGGGGGTCACACCCACGTTTTACCCTCCTGTGTGCAAAAGATTGTCACCTTGGGGTCCCCAGGCCACCTGTGAGGCCTGGACAGTGATGGGGAGAGGATTTTCACTCATTAAAATAAAAAAGGTGATGTGAGCCAGGAAGTAGGCATCTCTGATTCCATCTGGCCAAATTGTTGGCCCTCAGAATCGCACCCTGGACACTTAACCTCATGTAACAACAAATTCTACTGTTAGCTTCACATAGACCTGTGCTTACTAAGGACCATAGAAAGCTTGCAGCCCAGCCCTTTTGTTTTATAAGCAGGAAAATGAAGGTTTAGAGAGGTTAATTAGTCCTTTAAAATGTCTTTCCTGCCCCCAGCTTGGGCCCTAGAACAGAATATTCCTTAGGAGCAGAAATTCAGTCTGCTTTGTGGCCATTCCATTTGTGAAAACCAGCTTTGAATCAAGAAAAAAGGGAACTAGGTAGAAGTCCTTTGTAGGTTCCCAGCACATGTTCAATAAACATGATGCAATTTGATTTTCACATCCATGTTCTGGAACAGGCCTAACTCTCAGCAATATAAAGAAACTAGCATTGGAAGACAAAGACATAAAGGAGACCCCAGCCCCAGGAGGGAAGCAAAGGCTTGTTCCTGGAACCTCCAATTCTGGGCAGCTGAGGGCCCCTCTCCTGTCTGTAGCCCATAACTAGACGCTCCAAAAGTTCCACCTATTACTGCATAGGCAAAGCATAGTTTGAGAGTATAACTATTTGTACTTCTAAAATAATGACACAAGTCTCAGATTTGCAAATAAAAGGCACTCAGAAAATAAAACAAAAAAAAAAACCCTAAGAATAAGTGAAAAGAGCCAAGCAGGAGAATAAACTCAGAGACATAAGGTATGGGACGCTCAAAGATCTTTTCTGAGCTTCCTGGCAGCAGGGCAAAGCAGAAAATGAGCAAACCAAGTCATCAGGGTAAACATGCTTATTCCAGCTCTTGAGTAATATAGGGCGTTTTGCTGACTGAGTTTTTCTAGAAGGGTCAGAGGAGACCTGGTGTGGGGTTTCCAGCAGCAAACACACGGTCTTGCACTGCGTCCTCTCCATCAAGCCTGCTTGGGGGTGGAGTGGGGGAGAGCCTCAGGCTGAGTGACTTTGTGGTGAAGGTCACTCAAAGAAACCAGCGACAGCTCTGACAGGGAGCAGCCTCAGGGCTGTCAGACTGGCTGTGGAGCTGGCTCTGACATCCCAGGTTGGAGAGGGTTAACCAAGCTTGTCCCTCTGAGACACCACCACCTGGACTGGGCTGGCATGTGGAACATGTGTAAAGGCAGAGGGCTCATGGGTGACATTCTGGTCCAGTCAGCACTGCCTGCAGGTGTCCTTCATGAACAACAGACCATGCACTTCTGTTTTGTTTACCAAATTCTAGCACTGCTTAGGCTAGGCCCAGGCTGAGTGCTGGGTCCACTGGGCGGCATGACAGACTCAGTGGCTGTTGGGACAGCTCCCATGCAGCAAATTACCAGCTATTGCAGGAGAAATCTTGCCCAACCTGAGTGACATCAGAGAGGCTTCCTGGAAGTAGGGTTATTAAGGTTGAGTTCTGAAGAACAAAGAGAAGTTAGCCCAATGGAAAAAGGGGGCAAGCACACCAGGCCTATAGCCATGACACTGAATAGCAATCAGGGAAGGTGAAGGACAGCAGTGCTGGGGGTGTGAAGGAGATTTTGGAGAAGTGGGAAGTCAGGGCCAGGCCAGCCCTGGCTGTGTACTGCACCATGGAGCATGACTGCCACCTGCAGGCCAGGGTGCCATCAGCAGCTACGGTCAGGGTGAGTAGGGCCAGAATGACATGGATTAGGAAGAAAACATGATCTGTGCAGGTCTCGTCTGTGTGAAAGCCCTCCCACCCGCACTGTGGGGAAGGACACAATTCCCACTGGGGCCTCCTGTCCCCCTTCCAGCTGGCTGGGCCAGGCTGCTGCCTGGACCCCAAGGATGAAGACTGCACCTTGGGAGAACCCAATGCCATCATCATGATGGGGCCTTTTCACACCTGGCAGGATCTTTCTCCCCATTTCAAAGATGTGAAGACCCACCACTTCAAAATGACTGGTTTAAACTTCATGGCTCATAGTGGCCAGGGACTGAACAGGGGCAGGCCTGTCACATGAGGGTGCATGCTCTGGCACTGAGTCTTGGAGCAACCCACCTCCCCTCTTTGAACCGCCACCCACTTGGGACTCATCGTGTGAGAGTGAAGCAGGTGATCACCATGAGGTATGATTGGAGGATCCTAATCCAGCTGAAGGCATATTTGGGACATCCATACAAATAGGAAGTGGGTTTACTATGCTGTGAGCCCCAGATTCTGGCCCAGAGTATTGAGTTTATCAACTGATGGATGGATGGACAGCAGATGGGTGGGTGGACAGACAGATGGAGAAATGGACAGATAGTAGATGGAAGACTAGATGATTGGAGGAATGAATGACTCTGCCTGGAGCATTCTCTGTTTCCAAGTCATGGAAGGATCGCTCTTGAGTCAGTGTCCCTGACTTTTTCTGATTCTTTTATTCCCTGAACTGTGCTCAGGCCTTCCCGATTTGCCAGAGCCCCTTTGCTCTAGAGTTAGTTCATGGTCTCTTCTCCTTTCCAAACCATTATACATTAACTCAGCGAAGTGACATGCTACCCACATGCCTCTCGGCCACTCTGGGGAAAAGCCCAGGAACTTCCTACCAGCCAGCTGTCCTTGGAGTTGCCAGCTGCCTGTCGGTCCCCTGGAGAAGGGGCTCACAGAGGACACAGAGGCTGGTGGGGTCTGGCTTCCACCTCAGGCTTTATTGCCACAGTCCTCCCATTGACACTGCTCTGTGCCCCTGTTCCAGAGGCCAGGCAAGCTGGGCTCTCGGCAGGAGAGGGCTTGCCCAGAACAGGTCAGGGACAATGTAGTCGCTGTGAACGCCATCAATCAGTCCTTGCCCATTGTTGTGGACAAACCAGCAGGCAACCTTTGTGCCTATGTTGACATCCTTCCTGTAGTCTTTCTGGGAGCCCCTGTGAGAAAGGAGAGAGATACCATGAAACATAGGTGGGCGAGATAGATGCTAAGCTGTTGCCCCAAGGTTGAAAAGGGGTGTGAAGCTACCGATTCTAGGCCTATGGGTGGCCAGGGAGAGCTCTTTCCTATCTTGTTACTGAGCAGCATGAGGCTGTCCGGATCGCCTCACCTGGTGACTGTCAGCTGCTGGTTCTTCACTACCATTGTGGCTTGTGGCTTTGTGGGGTCCGAGCCCGAGTGGATGTCAGACACTTTAAAGTCAATGGGGTGGAAGAATTGTCCTGGGAATAAAAAACATTCACACAGTCAGCCCCTGGCCTGACCGTAGGTGACATGGCCACTAGATTGAGGCAAAGGCTGAGTGTGTGCGCTGGGAATGGGGTGACTAGAATAGTGTTTGCCATCAGTTATGGGACCTGAGCAGCCCGAAGCTTGGCTTTCTGTACCTAGCAGTCCATGTGTCTGTGCTGACATCCGGTGACTGTCTACCACATAGAAGCCCAGAAAGTCCTGGTGGAAGGGATGTTTCTTCCACACCTGGTGCAGGATGACCACAAAGGTAACCCCATCTCCAAAGGAGATCACCATGTTCTTTTTCCTGTTGATGCTCACGGACATCCTAGGAAAGCAGAGGGGGTCAGCAAGCAGAGCCCAGTGGTCATGCGCTGAGCATCTGAATCAAGGGTCTTGGTGGGACCTTCCCCATGCGTGACTCCTGATGACACAAGACTCTGGAGACCCTGCATATTGTCCACACCCTCCCCTGAGCATGTTCCTTAACCATCAGGAAAGGGGCTGCCGTGCAAAAACCCACGGAGCAGTCCCAGGTCAGAAGCTGGCTCCCTGTGTGAACTGGACAGGTTCTACCCCCTCTCTGAGCCTCGGTTGGAGTAACACTACTGCCCTTGGCCCATAGGCTCTGGACAACATAAAAGAACCTGAGAATTTTGAGAACCGGCCAGTTCAGCCAGAGAAGATGCACATGGAGGTAGGTCATCACACCTGTAGACCCGTTTAATGGCTCCTTCCATGCAGCACTTCTCTCAAAGTCAATTGTATGAACTGTCCAGCCTCAACTCTAGCCCCAAGGGGAGCCCAGGCATTGTTTGGAGGCCACCATGGCCCTCCTGGGGCGGGAGCTGGACTTTGAGGACACCAGACTGTGACCCCTGTGGATCTCCTGTCCTGGGAGCTAACCTGTCCCTCAAGTCCTCTTCTAGCACAGTGTCCCTCGGAGACCTAGTAGTGAGGCCTGCCTTACCCATCCTGTGAGATCGTAACTGTGTCGAGCCAGCTGAAGGTGCTCCGTGCAGCCCCATTCCACAGAGTGATCTTCTCCGGTGTCACCTCAATCCGGGAGTCCATGTGCGCATTGGCAATGCCCAGTTTGCCAAAATAAGTCTTTCTGGTATTAGAGTCAGGGCTGCCTGTCTTGTCACCAATGATCTGCCCATTAACTGTGAGGCCTGCCAGAGGGACAGAGCAGCAAAACCTGAGTCCAGGCCGGCCTTTAAGGACCTATTTTAGGGATAGTAGGGTGGGACCCCAAGGAGAGACCAACCCTGTCTGTTCCTAGACACTTTGGGTCACACTGTTAGCTGAGGACTGTGGATCTGCCCCTTGCCTGGCCAGGCAAGAGTGAGAGAAAAACCATTCCAGGCCCAGGTCATCTTTCACCCGGGGTAATACTCAGTGAGCCAGCGGCTCTGGATGTGATGTACATATAAAGATGGGCACATTATGGGCAGAGTGAGGACATGGTCCATGTGCCCATCTTGGGGAGCTCCAGACCTTCCCAGAAAAAGCCCTGCCCCAGCTCCAGGCTGTAGCCCACACCTGTGACAGGGTCCTGAATGAGGCGCAGCACTGTGCCTGGGTCTTCGTCGATGTTGAAACAGAGGGCATCATCTTTCTCTGGGACTTGGATGATGAAGTGCGGGTCCCCATCCACTGAGGGCACATCAGAGAGAAGGGGCTGGTTCCTGGAGCCTCTTACTACTCCAGGGACCTCCCCATACTCCCTGGACAAGCAAGAGGTGCTGCCCTGGACCTTGAAGAGCCCCAGGAGGAGCCAAGGAACTCACCGTAGTAATAGGGTGTTTGAGGAGGATCGTAGCTGACTGTGGATGCAAAGGGAGAGAAAGTTGAGCTGAACAAGCAGCCCTGTACACCAGATCCTCTTGCTGCTCCCTCATGCCCTCAGCCCTTCAGAACTTATAACATATGCCCATCCCGGAGTGCTAATTCAGGGAAGGTTCCAGAGGGCGATGGCACAGGGCCAGGCCCGGCAGTGAGCACGCCACCTCCGGCACTACTCACCCTGGTAGGCTGTGGACGGGAGCACTGTAAGAGAAGACAGAGGGCTGTTGTGAGTGAGGTCTAGAGGTCTTCCCTCCACCAAACCCAAGCTTTCTGGAGCTACTGGGGCCCCAGTGGCCAGTTGACTGACAGAGAATAAAGATGTGACCCCTAAGTTTTAGAAATGGGGGATGCTAAGGAAATCCTTTCTAGGGCTGGGACATGGCATTTTGGCATGGTGGGCAGGTGAGCTTCTGGTTTGTCAATTTCTCTGTCACGAGGAATGCTCACACCCACCCCCAGTTGCGGGGTGGTGAGGCCCCTTGGCAGAGGCCCCTCTCCAACACCCCCCCACACACACACACACACATGCTTGTGCAGGTACTCAGCAGTGACACGCCCTGGGCTGAGCTGCTTGGAGGGGCCCACGGTGACTGGCCTGCACGAGCTGTCAGTTGTATTGATGGAAGTAGGGCAGGCAGGCAGCGGCAGGAGAGGCCCTGCCTGGTGATGGTGGGTCTGTGGAGGGTGAGGCACCAGTTCATACTGAGAGCGAAGGGAGAGCTGTGTGTCCCAGCTTAGGCACTCGACTCAGCCTGCCTGGGATGGAGTCTGGACTTGGCCATCTACCAACAGTCTTCAAACCTAGATTTACTCTCTTTCTGCCTCAGATTCCTCACTGTAAAGTGGGAACCATACAAGAACTCAGAGAATTGCTGTGGGGTTAACTGTCTGTGTTTGATATGGAAAACTGCAAATTTTTGCAGGTCGGAGTAGTTTTATACTGATGGTCCCTGCTGGAGCAGGGGAAGCCCATCATCAACTGGCAGGATCCTGAGGCTCCAAGAGGGGTAGAAGTTGGCCAAGGTCATTTGTGAGTTGGCAGCAGAATTGAGAGCTGTGCCCAGGCATCCTAGGGTGCCCCCTTGGGGTTGGCATCCTCTGTGCTTGGAAAGGCCTCCTTGGTTATGTCTTGTCTCCCTCCTGGGATACTGACCTAGCTTCTGGCTAAAGCTCACCTGCTGCATCCATAGACCCTGAAAGAGAGGAAAAGAAGCGTATCAGAAACCACAGGCTTCTGGTTATCCAGGCCAAAGTGACTGGGTTGCTGCCTGGCTGACCAGCCCAAGGTGTGGGTCTCCAGTAGCCAGCAGGAACCCCATAGCATCTCCCCTGGAGCAGGAGCTCCTGGAGTGTGGCTCCAGCAGTGTGGCCTGGTTCAGCTCATGCCTCCCTGGTACATCCCCAGCCCCCACCCTCCACCCCTCTTTTCCAGTTGCAGGGACACTCAGGGCTCCCTTCTCAGGGCTGGTATAACAGATGGTCCCAGCCTCCATATCTCAGGTCTCCCCCCCACTATCCCCAGCTGCCTGCTCCAGGCCTAACTTTTAGCTGGAAGTATTTCTTGCAAGTGACCCTATGAGGACCCCTTTACTCATATCCCTTTAGAGATTCAGACGCTCCTCTCCCCACAACACTCACAGTCCATGTTGCCAGTTTCACGCCCTCACAACCCGCTGACCAGCTGTTAGACTGTTTTCCTTCAATGCCCTGTCGCCTTGGCTCTCTTCAGCAGTTTGAGATCTTTCCAGCCTGGCCTACTCCCAGCACCCAAAGCCTAGGCCCTAAAGGAAGGCTCTAACTTGGGACCATGCACACCTTCACCAGGCTTGTCAGCGATGGCTGTCTTGTCCTCATTGTCCTCTGGCTTAGTCACCACCATGGAGGTCAGTGGAGTCACAAAGTGGTACTTGAGGGACAGGTCCAGAGCCTGAGCTGTGAGGTTCTCCTTCTCCTCGCCATGGGCATTCTTGCTGTGGGAGGTGTGGGGTGGAAGGATCAACCCAGCTCCCTGCCAGCCTTCTCTTGCTCTGACTCCCCAGTGGCTGTGCGGGGACACCCCCTCCCAAGGTTGGAGCCCACTAGAACTCAGAAAAGACTGGTGCACCATCCCTGGGACAAATAGACAAGCCCTGTTTTCCTCTCTGGCCTCAGTTTTCCCACCCATGATATGAGGGGCTTGTAATGGCCACTGCCATAACCCCTCGTGATAGCATCTACATGCTGAATTCTTAGCACTTGCCAGACCCTGCACCAAGGGCTAGTGGCTAGTCCCGTAAAAGAAAGCCGACGTGGCCCTCAAATGGACCCAAGCTCTGCCCTCTGTGTGCAGCCCTGCCATCTCTGTTGGCCTGTGCTGGGTGTAGGGAATAAAATGCTTAAGGTGCCCCCCAGGCTGCCTCTGAAACCCAAATGCCAGCCTAGACTCTGCCCCTGGAAAAGCATCCTGTGAGCTAGGCCAAGAAGAGGGCAGAACAGCTGGGTATGGGCTTGGGGATGTGGCCAAGTTTTCCAACTCTTGAACTCCCCAGGGCATAACCAATACAGGGCACAGGAATGTGCTGGGAAGCTCCAGGGGTCTGGTGTAGGGTTAGGCGAGGGTCACCGTTTATCCAGCAGCTGCTCAATGGTGAGGTAGGCCCAGAGCCGTTCTATGTAGTTCCCAAAAATGTAGTCCTGTTCCTTCAGGGCCTTCTCCATCTCCTTCATGTCCACCTCCTCTGTGAAGGTCAGGTCATTGATAGCCTGCAGTGGGGGGTGGGAGGAGGTGAGAGAATTGAGAGCTGGAGGCCAAGGACCAGGTTGAGCTCGTTGGGGATCCGCACTGCCAGGAGGCTGGCACCCCATCAGTGCTGATTCCCCATCCCCAGCTCACCCCATGGCCCTTCACATCCGCCTTGAAACGGCTCGGGTCCTTGTCCACCAGTTGTCCAGCAACCACAATCTCAGAGCCATCATAGAAATGCTGGTAAGTGTTCTTGGTGAGGTCCAGGATGGCATTGTTAGGGTACTCCACCTCCACGTTTGTCAGCAATGGGTTGGCTATCTCCTCATAGAAACCCTGGAGTCCAGAGAAGGGACCTGGTCATTTCAGGCCTCCAGGGTGGGCAGGATCCTACTGACATCTTAGTGAATCCGTGAGTCCCTCAGGCCGAGCTAGTTCTGGCTTCTGATTCCACTTCCATGTGTCTTGACTGTACCCTGAAATTTGTGGGAGTCATCCCTATCCCCCAGGTAAAGACTGGGAAGAACAGAAAAGGAAGGACAGAGTTTTCCTTGTGTAGACAGTACTCAAGAAGCACTGGTTGGAATGAAAGGCACAAAGGGAAGCTTATGTGGAGTGGGAGAATAGCGACCCAGAGGCAGATGGGCATGAAGGCCTGGGGGCCACTGCAGAAGAGACATGAGGCCCCTGCCCTGGGTTGCCAGACAGAACAAATACAGGGCCACACAACCAAATGTGAGTGTCAGATAAACCGAAAATCATTAGCATAAGTATGTCTGCTAAGGTTTGACTCTGTGCCTTAAAACACTATGTTAAAGTCCTTATCCCTGGACCCTCAGGTTATGGTCTGATTTGAGAACAAGATCCTCACAGAGGTAGCAAATAAAAATAAGGTCATAAGGCTGGGCCCTAATCCAGTGTCCAGTGTCCTTACAAAAGGGGGAATTTGGACACAGAGACAGACATGCACACAGGGAAGACCATGTGAAAGGGCACCTTGAGTTTGGAGCTCTGGCCTCCAGAACTGTGAAGCCCTAGCTTTCTGTCATGTAAGTACCCCAGCTTATGGCACTTTGTTACAGCAGCTCCAGCAAACCCATGAGATGTCTATGCACTATTTGCAGCATGTTCACATTAAAATATCATTTCATGTGTCAAAGTTCTTTTTTTTTTTTTTCAAATACAGGTTGTACTATATTTGAGCTGGCAGTCCTACAGAGGAAGCAGGTCTGTTCGTGTGTAGCCCAAACACAAACTCAGAACCATTACTGTTGGATAAGAAAGAGCCAGAGGTCAATTTTAACTCACACAGAAGCTCTTTCTAGTAACTGAACCCATCGCATGGTGGATAGGTTCTGAGGGAGTCACGAGCCGCTCACCACAACAAGGCCTACCTGCAACTGCAAACTGGCATCAGAATCCTCATAAATGCGCCGGGCAAAGCCATTGTTTTCCAGGGCCATAGTCTCCAGGAAATTATAATTCAGATTGTTGCCAAAACCCAGGTTATATAAGGGGAACTTGCCCCCAATGGCCTTCCGCACATTCTCTTGGATTTTTACAGGGTCACTTTCACCTGCAGGAGAAGGGGGTGTTATGCTCCAGCCACAGCCCTGTCAATGTCACAAGTAGCTCTGTCGGGAGATGCCTGACTCCTTGCAGTTGACAGCTTCATGGCCACCAGCCCGTCAACACAGAGGATGGAGAGCTCTAGCTGGGGGAGGCAAGCCCTGGCCCTTGAGGGGCTCACAGGCTGTGGGGGACCCTCGCTAGAGCTGTTACAGTAGCACCAGGGCACAGCCAGGCACTGTGCCACACCCCTCTGCCTCACCGACATTAGGGTCGCCATCGGTCAGCATGATGACAATGGCGGTGTTCCTTTTTGGGAACGTTTGCTGCTCCTGGGCCTTCTTCAGCATGTTGATGCCCCTCAGCATCCCGTCATTGATGTTGGTTGCTGGTAAACAGACAGACAGCAGTGTGGGTAAGGGCCCTCTGGGCGCGGGTGGAGGAGGTCGGAACTGCAGGTCACACTCATGTGCCCAGGAACCTTGCCCGGGAGACGAGGTAGCACAAGATAAATAGTGACCGTATGAATCAGGGAGTGGTAGCTGAATGGCTTTTTCAAGCAGGGATGCAAGGGCAGGCCTCTTAGAACTGCCAGAAGGATGGAAGCATAAAACGATTATAAAATCAATTGGGGAAACAGTGGGTAACTCTTCTTACCAGGGGGAGAAGGGAGCAGTGGGGAGCAGTACCTGGGATTTTTTCCATAAGCACTAGCCAAGGATAAGTGTTCCCTGTGGCCTCATCTCACCAAGATCGTATGTCAGAAATAGAAAGAATGGGTTTCCCAAGCCCACAGAGAAGACATCTTGAGATATGCCTAGGGAGCCCCACTCCCAATGTTACAGGTGTCTGGGGTCTGCAAGGGTTGGGACCACAGAGCCTCTGCCCGAGGCAGGAGGGAAATAGGCCACAGCTTCTCCCCTCCACTCTTACCTCCTAAATCTTTAATACCCCGCACAAACTCCTTGGCTTTCTGGATGTTCTCAGAATTGGCTTGAACTAAATTATCCTTCCATGTGGTCACATCGCTGCTGAACAGGATGAAGTTCAGGAAGTCGTCTTCCTTCATGTCATCTAGGATTTTGAGGAGGGCATCCTTTGTCTGGGAAGAGAAAGACAAGTAGCTCAGGGCTCGAAGATCAAGCAGCAGATAGCCCAGGGCCGTCCAGCCCAGGTTGGCAGTGGGCCCATGCCACCTGCAACAAAGAGGCCTAGATGCAGGTGTCTTCTTTTATCCTGTCCCCTTCCTCCTATTTGCTAGAAGTATCAGCTTTGTCCACTTAACAAAAAAAAAAAAAGTCCATCTTCCCTCCTCCCTGCCCCACTTGCACCCAGAGAAGTACCTACCTGACTTAATTTCCGACCAGACATGGAGCCACTGACATCAATCACGAAGACCACATTCTTTGGCACCACAGGAAGGTCTTTAGGTGCAAAGAAATGCACAAAATAGCCATTGACGATCTGGAAAGGGCAGAGAGAGCCCGAAGGCCAAAGTCACTTTTGCGGCCTCACATTGAATTTACTAGCCTTGGTTTCCCACCCACTGGGCACCACACCAAAGCTCTGGACTGCCTGCTATCCCCTTGTGCAGGAAACGTGGCCTTGGGCTGAATGTGGAGGGTGGTGGCACCAGCCTCTCCCCACAACAGCTCTTATCCACCTTGATGGGAAATTGACCAGGCAGTGGAGCCAGCTGGCGGGTACCTGTAAGTTAGCTGGAGACTCTCTGTTTACGTCATAGGAGATGGTGAACTCTCCATCGAGGAGGGAGTCTGTACAGGTTGGGCATGAACGCTGTTGGTCCAAGCTGGGCTTGAAGGATACGTGGCCCTGAGGGAGGAAGATGGAGGGCTGGCTCAGCTTGGCCAGGGTCTGCCCTCTGCAGCCCTCAGCCCAGGGCAACCCTGCGAGGTAGAAGCACAGCCCTTCTGTCAGACGGTGCCTGGGCAGTACATCCAGCCTGTGCTGACTTTTTGCAGCACTTCTCTGCCCTTCAGAAACCAGGGCTCCTTGGAGACAGAGGCCCTGTCAGCTCAGCCTTTTTCTCTCTCCCTTCTTTTCTCTCCCATACTCAGTCTACCTTGGAGCTCAGCACCAAGAAGCCACTTAGGGAAGGGAGTTATGCACCATGACCATGTTGGGTAGAGTTGCATGGGTTGGAGAGGGGAGGGAAGGTAAAGAGAAGAGAGCAGAAACAAGAGGAGCAGGGGCCCAGGACAGGACCCCACCCAGCAGAAGCCAGCACCCTCAGGGGTGTGCCTGGGGGTCTTCTCATGGAAGTCCTACACAACTAAGGTTTGTGTGGGTGTAAATGTTTATTCATGCCTTGCCAAAACCCAGCAAGATTCCTGGTATACTTGGGAGTCTTGAGGACCAGAGCCAGACACCAGCACCAGGAACGAAATTCTCTTTCATCTTTTACCTCTCAATGTATAGTTCAAAATGACTCCCTGTGTCCCCAATCTCCTCATTTGTAAACTAGGGTCAGTAACCCGCCCTACCCACTTCTCAACATGGAAAGCAACAGGGCTTCAAGATGGTTCCCCTACCTGCCAGCATAATTGGGACCTCAATTTCTCTAGCAAGTCATCAGCAAACAGCCCCCCCCCCCACCTCAAGCACCCTCACTCCTGGTCCAAGTGGCCATGGAGAAAGATGACACATCTTTTCACTTATCACATCAGGCCAGACTGGGGTCAACATGTCCCACTAGGGTCCTGCCCCTGCCCCCGCAGGCCAAGAGCTATCTACACCACCTTTTTTCCTGAGAAGGACTTGGTGAGGGCACTGCCCAGGAGGTCATTGGTGATGAATGAAGCCTCAGCGTCCAGCATGCTGATGCCCTGGGGCTCGAAGATATCTGCTTGGATCTGAAATGGTCAAAGGCAAAGAGGGGTCACTCAATCATGGGACAGACGCTGGCCTCCAGGACAAAGCCAAGGGGGAGGAGGTGGGCCAATCACAGTGCAGGGACTTTCTCTAAGACACCGTTGTGATCGCCAAGCCTAGTGTGTCCCATCAAGAAAATGACCACAAGGACTTAGAAAAGGGAACTCTGACCCCAAGCTCTTCCGCCACCTTCCGGATGGTACCCCACATTCCACCACTAAAGCGTTTGCATGGGCTTTCAGCTCTGAGGTAGGTAAAATTCCCCACATAACCAACGACAAGTGTGAGACAGACATTGACACTGCCTGCAAGGGCCCAACAGCCGACCAGGATCTGCCAGGTCTAGCAGACTGCAGACCCCTCCCCATCGTCCCCATTGCTGTTGCCAGGGACTCTAATTCCCCCCGAGCCTCCTCAGCAAAGAGGTGGGACCTGGACTCCCATTCTGGGTTCTCCCCTGGAGCCTGCCGGCTCGCCCACCCTGCCTGCGGATTCGGCAGGACTTGTAGGAGCTCTTACCTCAAAGTGCTTGATCAGTTGCTTGGGCTTGACCTTGAGGTACATCTCGTACTTGCCTTTGTGTCTCTTGAGCAGCTCCTCGTAGATTAGCTCAAAGGTGACATCACTGCCTGCAGCCACATTGACTGAGACTGTAAATTTCTCCAGCTTTCTCCCAGAAGCCCTAAATAGGGGTGCAAGACAACAATTGCTGGATCCTGCACAAGTCAGTCCTGCTTGGGCCTCAGTTTCAAAATGGGATAATGTAAAAATGATGGATATATTTTGCTGTGATAATTAGATAATACAGTATAATAGTAATATAATGTAATGTATTAAAATGTATAATAGTATAATAATAATAATAATAGCTGGGCCCTTACAGCCCAAATATTCTCCCAGGGTCTTGGGCAGGGGGACACCACACTTACTTGACCAAGCCGGCTGTCTTGCCCTGAGACACGGCCTTTTCATACTGCTTCTTGGCAACTTCCTTCTCTTTGACATTCCCAGGGTAGGTGACACCATCTATGGTCCTGTAGGAAGAGCAAGTCAGGAGCTTGTGCCGGGCCAGGCGCCCCTCCTGAGCCCATAGCCGACTGCCATGGGGACACCCACAAGGTGAAGTTGGTGATGAAGGCGGTCTTGGGCAGGTCCACATCAAAGGAGACCTCCTTGGCCGTGTCTGCTCGGTTGACGGCCCGTGTAGTGACCACATTGTGCGCAAAGCGGGAGGTGACCTTGCTGCTGATCTTGGTACTGTAGACCTCGATGCCATTAACCACCTGTGTAGAGGTGAGTAGTGGTCAGCAGGCATGAGCACGGGGGGCCCCGTCCTCCCAAGCTCCCCTCTGTAGCTTCCAAAGTCTCCATCTGGTCAGTGACTCTTCCATTCTCCTGGTCACCCATGTCAGACGCTGAGTGGCATCCTTGGCCCATGTTCAGTGGACACCACAGCTCTGACGGCTGCTCTATCTTCTCAGCTCTTTAACCGGTCTATGTGAAACGGTAGCCGGTAAGACCTTGCAAAAACCAGAATCTGATCTTGTCCCTCTCCTGCTTGAAGCCCTCCCATGCACCCATTACTCTCAGGACAGTCTTCCCATGGCTCTGAGTTCCTCAGGCAGGTCCTGCCTCCTCGGCTCACTCCTCGCTGCAGCCATGCTCTGCAGCAGGAACACCTGTCCTACCCTTTCCACTCACACTTCATGCTTCACCTTTGAAAGACTCACACAGACACACGCCTGGCAGCCTCCTGTGTCCTTTGACCATTGCCTGATTCTGTCTCCCAAAAGGCACTTATATGCCATGCCCAGAGCAGTGCATGGAGATGACCTGTGTCCCCCCCGACGCCCTCTTTCCAACGGGGGCAGTAGGCTGAGGGAGGGTCTGGGTTAAACATAGATATAAAGATGTTTTTTGAGGGTGTGATGGGCCACTTCGTGTCCCCAGCCCATGCACAGAGTGGGCACTAGTAAGGGCTTATGTTTGTGAAGGAAGGCAGTTCCTTGCCACATGGGGTGAGGTCTGAGGGGGCATGGCATTTGTTTTCCAGTGACCTTCTAGTGGTATGGGTCTGCCAGGCCAGGTAGCCATGAGCTGTTTGCCAGCTGAGAGGGACCTGTCACTAAGGCTCACCCCGTCAGGTGTTGAGCAACCTGCCCCATCCTGACCTGCCCCTCTCTTCCCGTCCCTGATAAAAGTTCTTACCCCTTCTGGGAGGCTCCGTTTCTGCAAAAGTAAACACAGAGATCAGACTGAGGCCAAGGCCACTGTGATCTGGGAGCAGGTGAGGTCCCCGTGCAGTGGTGACAGCCCAACACATGCTTTGAGGTGGGTCCAGACATAGCACCCACCAGAGCCACATGTCAGAGTAGGAAGGCTCTGAACAGATGAGGAAACTGAGGTCCAGAGAGGGCAGGTCTCCAACCTACCCAGGGCAGAGGGCAAGGCCAAACCCCGAGCTCTCCCCTGCCCCACATAGCATTTCTCACTCCGCTTGTCCCTAGGCTCTGGCCCCCGGTCCTCCTCCCAGAATGCCTACTATCGGGCCCCCCAGAACTCAGGTCAGCCTTGCCTTTAGGTCAGAGGTGGCTTCATGCCTTCAGTGAGATAAGCACATCATGCCTTGCCCATTTGCTAGGTGGGGAAACAGAGGTGTAGGGAGCCTGAAGAACTTCGCCCAGAGTTAGACCACTGATCTGGAGCACTGTTGTCCGTAACATCCAGCCGGGTCTCCTGAAGCTTGCCGCCTGGGCTTCTGCCTCCTGTCCGCAGCCTGAGGCTTCTGCCCATTGGAGAGGCCAGATGGTGAAGAGGGAGCAGACTTACCTGCAGTGGCTGGGAGTGGCTTCTGGGAGAGCCGGAGACCGCCAAGCAGGAGAGCAGGGCCAGAAGGAGGCAAGGCCACCTGGCAGACGCCATCGCTGAGCACACACGCCAACACTGCACTCTTATATGAGGGAGCCCGGTGTTTTTCGAGTGCGGTCAGTGACCTGCAGTGCAGGGGCGGGAAGAGCAGGAGAGGGAGGCTACTCCGGGAATCTAGGGTGTGGGTGGAGTAATAGCTCTGGACTTGTCCCTACTAGGGGTTCTGATGGGTATTGTCAACAGTGTGGAGACTTCACTCCTGAAGTCTGGGGACTTGCAGCCCTAGGGAAGCAGAGGTGTGAGTTGGCAAATGGGCCCCAGGACTCTTCAGCATCATTGACTCTGACACTGCTCTCAAGGAAAGGGCTTCCTTTCTCAAGGGTACCAGGGCACAAACAAAACCCAGCACCCCAAAGCAGGGGTTTTCCCAGATGAAATGCTTGTTCATAACCCAATGAAGGCTCTCATAACCTTAGAAAAGACAAGCCGTGAGTCTCATGGCTCAGCTGTCATGGTGACATGACTCCAGCTTGCTTCTGCTTCCTGGGTGTGCCCTTACTCATCTCCCCCACCAGCCCCAGGGCATCTTCTCTGAGACCTTTTTTTGTCCTCTAGTCAGCCACTGACAACCTGCTCCAGGCACCAAGCATCCTGAAGACCTGCTCAGCTGATATCTTATGTGGAGGTTTACATGTTAAGCAACTGACTATGCCCTCCAGACTTCCAGTTCCTGGAAGGTCATGTTGTATCATGTTGGTCACTGTGTTCCCAGGTCCTGGTTAGAGACTTGGCTGCTCTCAGCCTTTTGGAGAGTCCTTTCCCAACAGTCTCCAGTGAGAATGGAACTCTGGCTCCAGGACAAAGAAAACTGAAGAATGGCTTGAGCCTCTCCTCTTGGGGGCTGGCACCTCCTGGGTCACACCTGGATGCTGCCAGTTCTTCAGGGTGGCTGCCTACTGTTTGCCAGACCCAGGCTCTCCTGAACACAGTGACCCAGTGACCTCCACAGCTACTACTCAGTGGCACTGATGAGGAAGCCCAGGCCCTGGGCAGTGAACTTAGGGCTTCCACCATGGGATGAAAAGTTTGACTGTGAAAACCTGACTGATATGTGCAGAAGAGAGGGTTGACTGCTGGGAGAAGAGAAACAGAGCAAGAGGCAGAAAGTTGAAGTCAGGAGGCATCAGGACCCATGAGGAAGGAATGATTAGAAGTGGCAGGGGCCAAGGTTGCAAAATGATGGTGGCCCCATAGCTGCAGCTACTGATGTAGCAACTGCCTGAACTTGAGGCTGCACTAGGAGGTGCCTGTTCTCAGGCTCCTGAACCGTGTCACCAACTCCTACTGCCCAAGGACACTGTGCTTGGGACTGAGAGGCCAAAGGCAGCAGCCGCTCACCCCTGGGAACAGGGACTTCTCTCAGAGCTGTGCTGTGGAGCCCTGTGCCTGGCCCCTGGGACGACTTATTCATGTGGTCATTTTCAGCCCCTGTGGCCACTACTCGCTGAGCAACTTGGGATGGTGGCAGAACCATTGTCATGCTAACACTGCCCAGTGGCTCCACTTCAAGGCCCAGCAGCTGCTGGCGGAAGTTCCTCCTGCCCCTTTGTCCAAACAACTGCCTCATCCCCAAATGTTTGGAATTTTGCGGGAGTGACATCTCAAATTAGGAATTCTGAGGCAGCTCAAGATGCCCTGAGGGACAGCTAGCGACTTGGAAAGACCCAGACTTATGATGTGGAATTTGGAATTAGATGAAATCTAAGAGATCTTCAGGCTCACCCTATTTCTGCTCTCCAGCAGGGGAAAATGAGGCCCAGGTTGGGTAGAGCTTTTCTTAGATTGACCGCTCAGCTGGCAGCCCATGTGTCTCCCTTGGGAAGCTCAGGACACTCTAGATAGTGCAATGGTCTCTGAAACCCTATTCTTTGCCCACCAGCCTGCCACTGAAATCTCTGTGTACCTGGGCTTGGGGCAGCCCTAGACCAGCTGGACCCTGCTGGGAACTGGACAAGAGCCAATAGAGGGGAAAATAGAAACTGGAAAGGAGTGAGTGGAGATTCATCAAACTTCACCAAAGGCTAAGAGGCAGCCCAAAGTGTGCGCTCATAACCCTTTTCCCTGGAAGGCTATATTTTAACTGGACCCCAAAGAAAAGTCAAAGGAAGAAGCCCTAATCCCAGTCACTGGTATGAAGAGCCGGGGGGCTGCTATTATTGGTCCCCTGAGATCACAGCTTCTGGGCAGTGGCTGTCTCTGCTTTTGAGAAATATCATCCCAGCTGTCTGAGTTTGCAAACTCTCAGCTGGGAAATGGAGCAGAAGGTGGAAGCCTACACACTGTCGCTTGAGACCCTGACCCAGCCTCCAGCTCCTGATAGGACTTCTTCAGGACCCCAAGTCCATATATATATTTCACAGGTTTCTTTCATATGTTAATGTGAAATGGGTCCCTTAGAAATGGGTACCTAGAACCAAATCCCAACAGCCTGGGTAGCAGTTGCCAGTCTGACAGGAATATTTACATGGGGATGATGAAGCACACCGATGCCGACACCAAACAGTATGGGTTCAAACTCCAGCCCTGCCACTTGTGGAATGAATAATTCTGGGCAAATGACTTAACCTTAGTTTTCTCAGCTGTGATATGATGAAAGTATCCCGTAGAGCTACTGGGAACATACTTTTAGTTAATTCAAAGAAGGCACTTAGAATGATGTCTGGTTCCAGGAAGTACCAAGTCAGCTGTGGCTGCTGCTGGTCACCCCTGCCCAGGTTGCCAGAATTTCAGTCCTGGCCCCATGGAAGGGGCTGTGTGCAGGGGACACTCAGAGCATTCAGAAGGTTCGAGGTCAGGCAGCTGCAGAGAGCAGGCGGGGCTGGGTGGAGCAGGTGTAGACTCCCTTCCTATCTCCACCCACTTCTCTCATCCTTGGATCCGTTGTGCTGTTGGGCCCTTCTGAGTGGCAGCATCTGGGGTTACTTCCCTGTCCCTTCCCTCCCCAAGAGCCACAGCAAACTCTGGGTTGGACCTAGCTTCTTTTTAATGCAAGTCATAGGTGTTTCACATAGGAACCAGCTTGGACAGGGAGGTGCGGCCTGGGCAGCAGGTCAGGATTCTGGCCTCCTCTGCCATGGTCCCGAGGGAGGATAGGCTTGCCAGTTCGGGAGCTCAGAAGATGTCAGGGACAATATAGTCAGTGTGCACGCCGTCAATCAGTCCGGCCCCGTTGTTGTGGATAAACCAGCAGGTCACCTCAGTTCCATGCCAGGGGTCCTTTCTGTAGTCTTTTTGCAAGCCCCTGGGGAGAGACAAGTCACTTGGGGCCACTCCTTGGACCCAACAGAGCAGCACATCCTCAGAAAGACTGCTTCCCCATGTGGCACCTGGAAGAAGGTCGGGAATGGCCGATTCTGCAAGATCAGCCCACCCACCTGGTGACTGTCAGCCGGTGGCTCTTCACCACCAGTGTGGCATCTGTCTTTGTGGGGTCAGAGCCTGGATGAAGGTCAGACACTTGATAATCAAAGGGGTGGAAGAACTGTCCTGGAAAGGCACAGTGGAGGCAGTTACCATCTGGGCCTTGCTCCTACCTGGCCCTCAGCAGGTACTCTCTGGAGGTTGAGAGTGGCTGGAGAGATTCTGATTAATTTGGGGCATCCAAAACCACATTTTTTGGACCAGTGCAAAGGAATCTGGCTGGGGAGAGAGGGTGGAGGGACAGATGCCACCCAGAGCAGGCCCCACAGGAAGGCCACAGGAGACACGTATGACTGATGACCCATCCCACCCTGGAAGGTCTGGATGCTGGCTGGAGCTTCCTGTTTGCTAATTGGATCTCTCGCCACTCACTCAAGATTTCACTGTGTTTGACTGCAGCCTCATAGAGGAGCAAGACCCTCACCTGGACAACCCCAGTTTGGACCTCTGAGCCTTGGAAGCCCTGTTGGAGGGTAACTGTCCTAGAGAGCCCACTGGCTTCAACACCCCACCCCACAGTGCAGCCCCCCGCAGCCAGCCTACCCAGCAACCCATGCGTCCGCGCTGACATCCCATGACTGTCCAGCACGTAGAAGCCCAGGAAGTCCTGGTGAGTGGCTGTCCACACCCGGTGCAGGACAACCTCGAAGGTCCCCTTGTCCTCCACTGACACCACCAGGTTCCTCTTCCGGTTGATGGTCACCACTATCCTGCAGGCCGGGAGACCGTGAAGGCCAGAATGGTTGCACTGCACCTTTCTCCATTCAGCAGCCCTCGTCCTCCACCTCTTAAACCCCCTAAGCCCTCACCCCCAGATGATTGGGTGTTACCTGGTCTACATGCTCCCTCACATGTTGCTGTTGTGTCCATGGGCTGTGTCAGCCCATCGCGCAAACCGCGTCATCCTGCCCTCTCTCTGACCCCGTGGTGGCCGAGGTTCAGAGAGGCTCAGTAGCCTCCCAACATCCCACATCTGAGCCTGGTAAGCAGCAGGACTCCAGCCTGTCTAACCTCAGGGTCTGGGTGTTTGGCCCTCACTCATCACCTGTGTCTTCCAGACTCACTCTGTCCACCTCTTCCTATAGTGCTGCTGCTTAGTGTCAGGCTCCGGGGTTTGATGGAGCTTGTTGATGAGTGAACGAACGAAGGAATAAATGATGCAAGACAAACTAAGAAAGTTGCTAAAAGAGAAGTCCAAGAACTCTGGAGTGCAGCAATGGAAGGACCTATGAAGGCTCCAGAAAAGAGGTTGCTTTGAGCTAGACCCAGGAGGTGGAGCTGCTGTGTTTGATGGAGGTGGGGGAGACTTCAAGGTGAGGGTACACTGCAGGACGGGAGTCACGGAAGCACAGCACCCAGGCAGTGTGGCCAGAGCTTATGCACAGACATAAGGGGAAACGGGGGTGGGGGTGTTCACAAAGTCAGACGTGTCTGCACGGCCTACAGCCCAAACGGATGTTGCGCACAGGTATTGCTGGGGGACAAGGCTCTGGCAGACGCAGGCAGAAGAGCCATCTCTGGGGCTTGGTGTCTTGGTCCTGCCTGCACCCACTATGGCTTCCCCTTCCAAACTCCCCATAGCCCAGTTACCCGTCTTGTCGCAGCGAAGCCTGGTCCCTCCAAGAGAACACAGGCCCTCCAGAGCCAGGGTTCAGCGTAATATTCTGAGGTGTCACCTCCAACTGAAAGCCTGTTGCTGGGTTTGCAATCCCCAGCCGCCCCAAGTACACGCCCTCATGCTGTCCAGGGCTCCCAGCCGTGCTGCCAATGAGCTGCCCGTTCACCAAGAAACCTGCAATGTAGGGAAGGGCTAGCAAATGTGTATGCGTGTGTATTGCGGTACAGGGGGACCACCCACCTAGCAAGATGCCCCTGTCCCCTGCTGTCCCCCCTGCCTTTATTCATCATACTGTGCCTCTTTCCTGGGAACCACCATACGCCACCCATACCACACCCTCTTTGAGGGACTCACCTCTCTAGAGGAGACTTCAGGGCTGGTCCAGGCTATGCACACCACCACGGTTCTCCCTCCCTCCCACCACACCAAATACCGGTACTCAGCACTCTGCTCTGGCCCTGAAGGAGGCCTTGCAAGACTTGTGTCTGCCCCTTCTCAGGGGCCCCTGTCCCAGGCCCCACGATGTATAGCAGACACTTTTGTGGGGCCTCTTCACAGACATGAGCAGCCAAATAGCTCCCTCCCCACCTTCACAATCAACACAGCACAGTCTTGGGCTCTGAGACCTCCACAGTTGAAGTTGTTTGCCTATTTGTCTTTCTTCCCATGAGAGCAGGGGAGCAGGGACTTCCTCTTGATTCTCACTAGATCCCTGGCACCCTGGTGGGTGCTCAGCAAACATTTGCAGATGGCCTGACTAGCCAGGGAGGGAGGGGAGGTGGCTGAGCGATGGAGAGGGAGACTTTGGCATCACTGAGCACTGCTGGGCCAGTGTGGGGGGCAGAGGGGGTGGTTGGAGCCTGCAGTTATGGTAGGGGGTGGGCAGGGGGCAGGCTGATAACATCATTTGCAGGACTCACTACAAAATGAAAACGAGAAGCATCTTGTTAAAAAATTGTAAAGAATTTCAAGATGGCAACAGCAGAGTCATTAAACCAAGCATGGGGACTTCTAAGCACTGGGTCCTGTGGCCATGAAGCCCACCCTGTATAAGCCTAGCCAAGTGGATGGGGTGAGAGGAAGCAGGTGGAGCCCAGGTGACAGGGGCACGGGGTATGGGGGTCGGGGCCACGGACACTGTCCTGTGGGTGGCTGAACAGAGAGCAGGGACGCCCAGGCCGCTGCTTGTCTGAACGAGGGCATGACGTCACCTGTACCTGTGTTTAGGTCCTCCACTAGGTTCAGGATCACTCCAGCCTCCTCATTGATGTTGAAGCAGAGGGGATCCTCTTTGTCAGGCACACGGATGATGAAATGCGGGTCAGTGTCCACTGAGGCATAGTATGGAGTCCATTAGATCAAGCATGAGGAAGATGGGGCTGACCAGGGACAGGGGTTTATCCAGGAAGGGATGTCCCTAGGACCTCCCGAGGACTCACCACTAGTCACTTGGTTTGGCAACTGTTGGGCATTGTGGCTGGAGCCCGTCGGAGAAGGCTGCGAGGCTGGCAGCAAGTATGCTGACGGGTGAGAGTGAGTGACATTTAGGAGGGGGGCTGGACCTTCCCTGGAGCATCTGGCTCTTTTTCTGAAGCCCCCTCCCACCTGGGCGGGGTGGCTTGAGGCCCCAGGAGCAGGAGTGAGTGCAGACCCCTAATGCTGCTCAGGATGTAGGGACAGAAGCTGGGTTCAGCCCAGCGAACTGGCCCTCTGTGTCTTCTTCAATGGGGACCTGGTGGGCCTGACAGCACAGGCCTGGGGGAGGACAGGCCCAGCTGGTGGTTGAGGTGGTGGGGACCGTTCTGAGGATTCCCAGGGAGAGGCTGCCAGGAGAGTGGAGTGGAGGAATCCGGTCATGGGCCGTTGTTTTCTCATCACAGGGGCTCGACCCCAGACTGAAAGCACAGCCCGAGGGACAGTGCCTGTGGAGTACCCGTGTCTGAGCACATTGTCAGGATGGCTGTCACTTACTCCTCCTGGGTCCCTGCATCTCTGTAGAGAACAATGACAGAGCACAGTGTGACCTTGACCATCACGGGAAAGCCTGATCTCATTCCCCAAGTGCACCCCCGCCCAGAGGTCCATTAGCCCTGGTGACAGCCCTGATGGAAGCTGGTGGGGGTTTCAGGCCACGCAAGGTGACAGAGGAGCAACTGGTATGTGGTGACGTGTGCAAGGGCACCCCAGGGACAGATGGGGAGGGCAAGACAAGGGACAGTGGGGAGTAGGAAGCTGCCACTTGCCCAACCACCAGAAGTTCCTCTTGAAAAACAACACGATTCAAAAACTTACCCGCGGGCCAAGAATCTGGAAGGGAGAGAAAGGGAAGAGAGAAGGGCTTGGCTCTCAGCACCCCTGCCCACCCCACCTCGGGGCCCAAAGCCTTCCCCTCTGCAGTGCCCATACCCTCTGGGGGCTTGTCAATGACAGGCTCTAGGCCATCCTGGTCTTCTAAGCCTCTGATGGTCATGGAGGTCAGTGGGGTCACAAACTGATAGTCCAGAGACATCTTCAGGGCTTGTGCAGACAGATTGGCTCTCTCCTCCCCGTCCAACGTCAGCCTACGAGCAGACACCAGGTCCAAGTCCCACGCTGGAGATAATGCACTTGTGTTCTCTCATCCTTTCACTTATTCGCTCACCGATTCACTCAGGCTCCTGCAGTGCCCTGTTCAGTGCTGACCTCAAAGACTTCGTTAATCTAGGGCGTCTCACAAAGAAAACCTGGGTATTTTGCAGGGTCGGAGGACATGCCTTGGGAGCACAGAGAGCTCTTCATAGCCATGAAATCCAGGGCGAGGAGTCTAACCTCTCTAAATCTCAGTTTGCTCATCTGCTAAGTGGGAAGGATGATGAGGAAAGGCTGCGCAATGTGAGGCTTCAGTGAATGTGGCCTGGACATAGCAGGTCACAATAAAAGGGCAGCCTCCCCAACAGCAGCTCGCTGGGGACAAACAGTGGCCTAGCCCGTGCCCCCGGAGGCCTCCCCACAGTATTGACTGACTGGTTGATATTAACCAAGTGCAAAGGAGAACAATAAATCTGACCTGCTCTTAACCTCCAAGGCTCAGAACCACCCCTCCTCTGTTCACCTTGCCAGTCCAAAGGTCCAAAGTTGGGGGTGCCCTAGGATGGACAGTGTCCATGGGCAGTGGCGGGGGTTGTACCTTTTGGCCAGCATCTCCTGGATGGTGAGGTAGGCCCAGAGGCGCTCAATGTGGTTCTCCAGCATGTGGCCCCGCTCTCGGAGCAGTTTCTTCATCTCATCCTCATCCACCAGGCAGGTGGTCTTGAATTCTTGGCCATCCTGGGGGTTGAGAGGGGGAGATATACTCTGTGCCATGAGGAATGCAGCTCTGAGGATCCCCGCTATTGTCTGTTCTCTGTAGCTTCATTCTCTGCATCCTCACCCCCTTTCCTGAACTGCTCTCCTCTTACTCATCCATTCATTCCACACAAGCTGGCTGAGCACCCCTAGGTTCTAGGGATGCCAGGGAGGGAGGACCAGGCCCTGCCCTGCTGAAAAGACTCCCTCAGGGGGATGCCAACAAGCACGTACACCTGTCCCACCAGGGTCCACTCCTCCACACACCTGCCAAATCTCTGGTGGGCTGCCCCATTTTTCTTGGCACACACACAAAGGAGTCTTTTTTCCTTGGCTACAATAATGAGGGCAGCTTATGCCCCAGGCACTGTGTAAGTGGATTCCATGGACTATTTCATTTACTCCACATGACTCTCAAAAGTATTATCCAATGGCACAGAAAACTGAAATCCAAAGAGCTAGACCCATAATTGAGATCCAGAGAACCAGACCCATTTGGCTCTGAGTCACCCAGTTTGTCGGACCGAGACCAGGACTTTGCCTCCTATGCACAAAACAACACTTGATTGGAACTTAGAGTAAACATCCAGGTTGAGAATGCAGCACACCCGAATCCCTTCCCCCACTCTCCTTCCTTTCCCACTCAGCAAGCTTTGGCGCCAAAGAGACAAAGAGATAACGATGGATCCCTCCCCTCAAACCCATTGGCCTTTAAGACCATCAGGCCCCCTCCCGCCCCCGCCCGTACCTTCTGTGCCGCCCTCAAGTATATATATATGACTGTTGTAAGAATAAAGAATGCTCGCACGTGTCTCTGTCTTTGCCTTCTTCCTCGAGCTGTCCCTGGGGCTCTACCCCCTCGCCATGCTGGTCAAGGCCCGCCACAAGGTCAAGGCTCTGCCTTCTCCTTTCGTCGACCCTGGGACCCCAATCCTCGGCCTTGCTGGGCAAGGCCCCCTGCACCAGTTGGTCAGGGTGGACTCAGGGTATAGCTCAGTTCTCTTCACTCAAAACCCAAGTTCCAAACACTCAGCCACACTGTGGGTCTTGTGTCTACACTCTAGAGGGCAGGTCCAGGTCTCATGCTCACAATCCTCTGCTCCCAGTGCACACACACAGGCGTGCACAGTACCAGGGACCAGAGCTGGGCACAAGGTAGGTGTTCAGGGAATGGGTGTCAAGTGGCAGGGGAAGCCTCTCCTTTCCTTCTACCTTGGGGGAACGAGCATCCATTTTGGGTCAAGAGACTACAACTGATCAAGGCCATTGGATTGGTTCCAATCCAGCCTGTTCAGCTCCTGGGGATTCCTGAATAGAGGAATGTTCGGGACTGGGGTGTGTACGTAGCATGGTGCAGGTAGGAGCTCTACTCTGGGGAAAGTGAGGCCCCTAGAGATGGACAAGGGTGGGGGCGGTGGAGGTTTAGAACCTCTTGAGTGCTGGTGTCCTCTCCACCCTCTGCAGTCCACTATTTACCCCACGGGCCAGCACATCAGCCTTGAAGCTGCTAAGTTTGTCCTTAGCGATGTGCCCGGCCACCATGATCTCTGAGCCTTCATAGTACTGTTTATGACGGTGCTGGGTCAGGGCCGAGATAGTATCCGGTGGGTATAACAGCTCCACATCCATCAGCAGGGGATTGGCTACCTGATTGTAGAATCCCTGCAGGGGTGGATAGGGGGACATAGTCTCAGAGGGGTGGGTCACTCAGGCACCCAATCAATAGCCCATTCCCAAAATGGAGTGTTGGGAACCCCATTTTATGGAAGGAATCATAGGCTCAGAAGAATTACATAATTAGCTCAAGATCATGCAGCTGATTTGAACACCATGCCAGAGCTGTACCTGCTCTTCTAGACCGATGGGCAACTGGCTGCCACGGTCGGAGTTCCCAAGGTTTACCACTGCCAGTGCATGGGGGAGGGGAAAGGGGGAGACCTGCAGCTGTTGGGTGGCATCGTGGTCCTCATAGATTCTCTTGGCTCGCCCATTGTTCTCCATGGACATGACCTCCAGGAAGTTAAAGTCCACGTTTTGGCCAAAGCCCAAGTTGTAGAGCGGGAACTTGCCCTTTATGGCGTTGCGGATGTTCTTGAGGATTTGGGAACGGTCCGTTACCCCTGCAGCCACACACCCAGGAAATGATGGGATACAGGTTCATGGGCACATGGGGCACACATCCTGAAGTCCAAGTCTCTCCTCTCAGACCATCTCTGGTCCCCAAGGGCCTCTGGAAGCAATGCCTCTGGCTGGCTCACCTGGGCAACTGCAACAGTTTCTAACAGCTCCTGGAAGACCTTGCCCAACTACATGGACCCATCCTAGACAGAACTGATTCTGCTCTAAATTCTCCCATGATCCTTGCCATCACCTGCAAGGCCCTGCTGACCTTTCTTCTCTTGTTTCACTGATTCTGCATATGCCTGTGGTTCCTGGGAAGGCCTGCTAGAGCACACACTTTTTCTTGTTCAAGCTGCTGTTAAAAATAATCTATTTCTGCTTCTCCTCTCCTCCTTCCAGACTGAACTGGGGATCACCCGCCCCAGGAGACCTTCTGGGACACTGCCTAGGCCAGGTTGTCCCATCTGAGGCCTGCAGCCCCTGGGCAGGGTTGTTCTGTCAGGGCTTTTGACAGACCACTGGCTTTTCGGTCTGCTGCCCCTAGTGGGCCCTGGATTCCCAGAGGGCAGAGACATGTCTTACACTCTTGGTATCTTTCTCAATTCTTAGTTCTGTCCTTGGCACACAGTAGATTCTGAACACATGGTTCATGAAACTCAGCCTCAGAGCCCTGTGCCCCATGTGGCTCTCTGTCATGCAGAAATGTCCCCAGTGTCCCTACTCAGCTCACAAGTATGCCTTGAAGTGCCTGCAGACTTTATGGTCGGGACGCTTGAGAGCAGTTCCTGACCTTGCCCAGAGCCTTCCTGTCCTCCAATGTATCCCCAGTTGGGCTTCAAGTTCAGCTTGCACATTTTTAGTAACTAAGAGATTACAACCACCCAAGGTAGCCTTTGAGGAGTTTACCTTCTGTTGGCTCGCCATCTGTCAACATGATGAGAATTGGGGCATGATTGTTTAGCTCTGGGAGGCTTCTTTGAGCTTTGTTCAAGAGCTCAATTCCCCGGAGCAAGCCTCCGTTCAGATTTGTGGCTGCAGAGAAGAGAATGTAGACCAGCACATGCCCTCATTCCAAGGGGACAGAGGTAACACCAAGATGGCTGGAGAGCCCTGCCCTTACCTCCTGCCAGGGAGAAGCGCTGCACAAAATCCTTAGCGGCTTGCAGGTTAGCTGTGGTTGCCTGCACCATTGACTCCTTCCAAGCTTGCACATCAGACCCAAAGAGGACCAGGTTAAAGTAGTCATCTGGCCGCACATCCCCCAGGATTTTAAGGAGTGCCTCCTTAGTCTGCAAGGACAGGGCAGTCGAAGGAAGGATGTGGCTGCAGAAGAGCTTTCCATCAGCTAGACACCCACACCAGACAGCCACAGGGCAGAGGCACACAGTGGACAAGCAGGAGGCTGGAAAGGACAACCAGGTGAACCAGTGGACAAGCATCCTGTTGGACTCTAGGGGTGAATGAGGGGGATGCAAAGGGACCCGACTTGGAAAAAAGAAATGATCAGAATTTTATGTGGGGTGGGACTAAGAAAGCAGCCTCTAGGGAGCTGTTTCCAAAACTGCTCTTCCAGCTGTGGCTTCATGGAGAGACGACTGTGATCGCTGCGAGACATCTCCCCTGGGCCGCATCATCATCCTGGCACATGCAGTGTGCAGGTTTCATCTTCTGTGCCCTCCACCATTTTTGTCACCGAGAAGCTGATGTCCTTGCTCGTGGGTGACAGTGAGAAGTGTCTGATTCCAGAACACTTAAATGCTAGGAGTTTTTGTTAAATCACCCTGCCTTGGACCAGGAACTGAAATCCTGAACCCACACCTTAGTGGCCAGTGTGGACTGAGTAATGGAACTGAAGAAGCTTCTGCTGGGTGAACAACTTAAATATGTATTTTTACCTGCTTCAATTTCTGGCCTTCCATGGAGCCGCTGATATCAATCACGAAAACCAGGTTCTTACTTAGGTTTGTCAGGTTTTGGGGGGCAAAGAAGTGGGCAAAGTAGTTATTGGCAACCTGAAACAAAAGAATGAGTGAAGTCTTTCTGCAAGCATCCCTCCCTGCCTGTCCTCTGAGTCTTGAAAGGGGTCAGAAGTTTCAAGCTCACCAGGAGGTCACAGAGCTTGTCCCGATTGACATCATAGGTCACCTTGAAGTCCCCGTTCAGCAAGGATGTAGAGCAGGTGGGACAGGATTGCTGCTGGCTCACGGTGGGGTGGAAAGATACATGACCCTGGAACCATGGAGGACGTGAGGTAGTATGGGTTTGTGCAATCACAAATGGAATATTTGCAAAGACAACAAAGGGTGTGTGTGTGTCTGGTGCATGGACATAGAAATAAATCTAGTGGTCCCTCCCCACCCGGCTACTAAGAGTACACACGTGTAGGTTTGCGGGTGGTAAGAGAGCTGGGTTTGTTTGTTTGTTTGCTTATATGCTTCTGAATCATTGGGATTTTCTACAATAATCATCACCACTTTGGTTACAAAATAATGGCAGTAGGAGAACATGAGAGACATCAGTTCAACTCTGTCAAGTAATAAAACAAGGCTACAATACTCGTCAGGAAAGTAGGACGCCCCCAGGGAGACAAAGCAGCAGAGGCTGGAGGAAAGGGCCTAGAGTGAAGCTGAGGTCTGCGTTGACTTGGGGTCAGGGCGCAGGGAAACTAGGGATGGTTTTTCCTTAATGTTCTACTTTCCATGTCATCCATGTTTTTTTTTTTAATACTATTTTTACAGGAATAAGAATTACATCTATCAAAATAAAAAATTTACAAAGAATTGTTAACAAAACAAAGACCTATTCTCTCGATTCCCTATTTAAAACAGGCATGTTTGCTAACATTCTGGGATATCCTATTTTGCTGAAATGGAACCCCCTCCAAAGATGTAAGAAACAGTTCTTTTAATAAATGACTTGCTATGGAATCACTACCAACAGTAGGCAGGGGCAAAAAGGCCTGCCCCTGGCTCTGGTGGGAGCAAGGTAAGAAGCAGGGTGTGAGCAGAGCACCATCGCCCAGCGCCACATTCCCTCAGCACCTGAGGAGGGAGCAAGCAAGGGGCTTTGGAAATTCCTGGGAAAGGGTGGCAAGCAGCCAGGGAAAAGAGGCTGGGTAGGCCAGAGGCTTTTGCAAGTTTACTTGGGCTCAGAACAATAGGACCTGAGTTTTGCTCAAGTGTTCAAAGTCTCCCTGAGAGCCTTCCCAGGGGAGTGAGCGAGGTGAGACTGAAAGTGCAGCTCAGGCAATACAAGAACTCACCTGACCTCGGAGCCCCGCGGCATTGGTCTAACCTCACATGCAGATTTTCGCTAACTTGTTTTGAGAACCAGGAGTGTGAGTCCCCCTGGACTAGAAAACACAGAGTACTGCCTCTCACCCCGACCATGACCTGCTGCTCCTGTGTGGTGCCAAGGCCAAGACTGGACATTCCATAGGGGTTGGGTCAAGCAAGAGATCCCAGAGGGCCTGCCACCTCTTCAACCAGCCCACACACCTTTTTCCCTGAGAAGGACTTCTTGATAAGTTGGCTGGCCAAGTCCTTGGGGAGGAAGGAGGCTTTGGCATCCAACTTGCTGATCCCCTGGGGCTCAAAGATGTCCACGTCAATCTGCGTAATTGAAGCAGTTCCTGTATCACAGCTCCCATTCGGCCATCAAGTTTCAACCAAGAGTAAATGTGTGCACTGGTCCCCTACTATGTGTAGCACCCCGTCCCAAGCCCTCAGCACTGGGCCTGGCACATGACAACACTCCAAAAGTACTGGGTCACTGAAGGCATACATGCCTGCATCTCTCAGCTCAGCCACCACTGAGGTACCCAGCCCATCAGCTGCCCAAGACTCTCTGGCTTACAAACTACCTGGACAGTATCTCTCAGGATCTTTGTGTCCTGCCTGGGACTCACAGGAATCCATTTAACAGGTGAGCAAGCAGAGGCTCAGAGAGAAAGAGGAAGAGGACATGGGCAACTTCGAGGCGGTCCCTTTGCAGGAAGAGTCCCTTGGAACCCAATCTGAGTCAGTTCCTTTCCCACAGTGCTCAGGCCCAGGATACCACAGGGTTGGTGCTGAATCAATGATCAGCCTCAAGGTGTGTGGGCTGAGGGTAAAAAGAGAGAGGGTGGGAGGTGGAGCCCTGTTTATGCAACCACTCCCTTACCTGCCATCACCTACAATCTACCTCAAATTGATGCACCAGCTGCTTGGGCTTGACTTTGATGACAATGTCATACTGCATAAGCTTGCGCCTCAGCACCTCCTCATAGGTCAGCTTGAATGTGGCCTTGCTCCGGGGACCAATGGTGATGTGAATAGTGAATTGCTCCATTGTTCTCCCCGAGGCCCTGGACAAGCCACCAAAGGCAACAATAAATGGTCAGTGACATGGGGTCCTTGTGATCTAAAGTGTGCCCCTCAGAATGAATAAATAGCTCTAATGTAGAGCTGCTCCCCAGTTTCCTTGACCTTCACCCTTGTCTTAGCTGACTGGCTAGGGTCAAGTTCCAAGGCAAACGCCCACTTCTGGAGGTTAGTCTGGGGCATGGAAAGTCAACACCAGTGCATCTGTGCCTGCCTTTGCATGGGTGCAGTTTGCATACTTCCCGTCAGCCTGAGCACCCTCTCCTCAGAAAGCAAGCTTGCAGCCCTCAGCTCTGTCCTGGTTGGGGAGGGCAGCTTGCAGACCAGTCTAGCAGGGCCCAGAACTCACCTGACAAGGCCAGCAGTCTCTCCAGAGATGGCTGCTTTCCGGTACTGCTTCCACGCTTTCACTTTGTCTTTTATGTCCCCTACAAATGCGTTTCCATCTGAAGTGCTTCAAGGAGAAAAAAACATTCAGCAGAGTGTTCTCCTGGGTCACTCAGGCACTTGTCATTGAAGGCACTCCCAATCCTGACACTGAGAAGGCCCTGTCTTGGTGAGCACTTGTGCGAGGGCGTCTCTTGCTGGCCTGGGGCCAAAACAATACTGCAGGGTCCTATTAGTGCTCTAGGATGGATGCTAAGGACAGACCTACAGGGCTCCCTCTGGGCTAGAAATGTCCTGTGATCCTTTGCGTAATGGGTCAATGATTTGCACTGCCTGGACACTCTGAGCATGGTCTGGGGCTGGGGGACAGCTGAACCTCTGGGTGTGGGATTTGGACAGAGCACACACATGGCGAAGTCACTAATGAAGGCTGTCTTGGGGAGCTCCACATCGAAGGCCACTTCCTTGGCTACATCAGCGTTGTTGACCACCTGGCTGGTGATGACATAGTGGGCAAAGCGAGAGGTGACTTTGCAGTTGACTTTCAAACTCCGGATGATCACGCCGTCAACAGTCTAAAGTGAGACATGAGGGATCTGTGACCTGGCACGGGGCCTCTTAGCCAATGAGAGGTATCAGTGTGGCCCTAGGGCTCAGCACCCACAATTGACACCAGGTGCCTGAAAATAGACCAGATCTCCCAGGAAGACCTGTTCCATTTTCTTGCTCTGAGACATGGCAGGAGGGATGGGAAAGTCCCCATTTCTGGAAGATGGGACTCCCTCTGCTCAGGATACCAACAAAGGGTGCACCCCCAGAGGATAAGGTGGGGTGGGAAATAAGGTTCTAATAATGCCCCACCACAAATCCCTTTGCTGAGATGCTCACTCACTGTGTCCACAGTCTGCCGCTTCTGGAAAACAAACCAGGGGCAGGTGTGAGTGGAATGCTCAGGCCCACAGCCTAGCTGCTAAGGAGTAGAAGTAGGATGCAGCCCATGTCCTCTGCCCCTTGGCCTCACCTCTCTTGTCAGAGGTGGTAAAGGAGGGGGAGGAGGTGGCCCTGGCCCTCTGGTCTTCTGTATCTCCCCAGCCCCATGCAGACCAGCTGCCTCTTTCTCCTGAGGGTTTACCCACATACCTTGCTGCCTCTGGGCTTGCCTGTAGGTGAACCCCAAGAAGGCATGGCCTGAAGAGTGAGGAGGGATACCAGGCTCACGAACAGCAGCCCCCGCAGCCCCATGGTGCTGTTCATGATCTCTCGGATCTTGAGGCTTTGTCCCTTCGCTCAGACCATTAATCAATAAAGTGCTTGATAAACATGGATTAAACATTAGACAAGGTGAAGGCAAATATGACAATTTAAGGGATCAAAAATTGGTCATGAAATATTTCTTCTTGGGGGGATTCCCAGCTGTATAAATTCCTGTCCAGCTGCAGACTCTGGCCCTGCCACCAGCCTAACTGCACTCAGCCTATTTGAACTGTGAGGACCCCACAATTAGATAGGTCTCTTCTCATCCTGAAGGCAACACCTTCTGGTTGCAATGTGGTGTTTTGTGGCAAGTAGTCACAGCTAAAAATAAATTTCTAGATTCACCAGGTATTACTTTCAAAATTCTTTAGCCATCAACAAACTTTTCAGACAGTCCCACTTTGGCCAGGGAGGCAGATACTGGGACTTAGAAAGTGCCTGCTCACACCCATATTTCTAAAGGTGCCAACCGCAGCAGTGGATCTGCCAGGGCTGGTCTGGGTATGTGTCCAAGGGCTGTGAATGAGTGATCCATGTTTTAGGACATTTGCTTCATCACTGTGGATCTTCTCACCCAGGTTTGAAGCCATCTTACTTCTCTATCTGGGCAGAGAAGCCTGGCAGGGAAAGGGAAAATAAAGATGAAAGTCATACTTTCCTACTGGAGGACAGAGTATAGGCCACAGGTTGCTGCTCTAAGCCTTTTATTGTCTAATTTTATCTTTGTGGTGTTCTTGGGACATTGATATCACAGCATGAGTAGAGCTCCAAGTCTATTGGGGCAGGAAAGAATTGCTCTCTGCATTGTTAGGAAGACAGGAGAAGCAGAGTTGAAGACCTCAGACATCCTTCTTGAACTTGTGCAGTTTTAACTTTTTTTTTTTTTTTTAAGATTATTTATTGGCCCTCCCTGGTGGTGCAGCGGGTTAAGTTGCAGCACAGCAGGTGAGCCACAGCTGCTTTAGTTCGTTTGATCCCTGGCCCGGAGGTGATCCACATGGCCAGGCAGACCTCTCCTGACCCGCCCACTGCTCCCCTCAGAGTGTACTTCGTGGATCTGCTTGTTCTGCTTCATGCTCTGTCTCTGGCGAATCCTCTCACCTACCTCTGCACCTTTGCCCTGTACCCCAGTTCTGGATGCATAAATAAATCTTTTTTTTTAAGTTTGGGGAGCAGAACAGGCAGATAAATGAAGTATACCACTGAGGGGAGCAGCAGGCGGGTCAGGAGAGGTCTGCTGCACCATGTGGATCACCTCCGGGGCCAGGAATTAAACTCATGCCGAAATGCCTTTAGCTTTGTAATGCTGCGCTTTAACCCGCTGCGCCACCAGGGAGGACCTCGTAGTTTTACTTTTAATGCCCACACTCCCCGTGTTCCCCATGAGCAACAGCACATTGGACAGAGATGGCCCCTGGGTGGGATGTGCTAACTGCTGTGATTTCATAAGGTGAGGGGCTTCTTTGATCTTTATTTGCTTGTTCCAAACTTTGTCTCAGCTTCTGGGAAAGGGTTTATTTTCCACAGCTCAGAATGACCTTCTGGCCTGTTTTCTGGCCTTTGTGGAAAATGAGATGAATGAACATTAAACCACATATTTGAGGATCAGGTGACTTCCTCCACTAATATCAATTGAGTCCTGGGGTAGGTTGGGCACAGTGCCCAGCTAGGGAACACAAGTGATAAAATTGCACCTCGTGTTCAGAGAGCTGATGCCTTGGGAAAAGGAGTCAGGCAAATGTAAGGATGCCCTGTGAATCCCAACAGTGGTCAGAAGCTAAAGGGGAGCATGAAAGAACTGGAGAAATCTGGCAAGGGTGCATCCTATCTCTCCAGGAGTTAGGAGAAGACCTCTACAGCAGGTGCCTGGGAAAGAGAACAGCACTTGGAAGGGAGGTTGGAGAGGAGAGGAAGAAAAAGCAGATGGGTAAATGTGTGAAGCCGACTTGAGGAAGGTACAGGTGTCCATGTGATGTGAACAGGACCAGACAGAGAACATGGGGAAGAAGCTTAGTAGTGGCTTGGGACCAGCTGACGTGGGGCTATCCTGAAGGTGACCAGTCTTTTGGGTGGGAAACACTAAAGTTATTTTGAACAGCAGTATGACAAGTATGACAATATCAAGGCTGGAATATTAGGAGATGGCTAGCAAGCAGGGACCAAATGTGGGGGCTAGAACTATTAGGTGAGACCTGGGTGGAGGAGGAACAGTGCAGGGAAAGCGAACAGTGACTAGTACCTGGCCCCTTCTCTGCATTCTTTTTCTTTTTCTTTTTTTTTAATTTTATTATTTTTTTTATTACAAAGTTTATTTTTACATCATTTTGCACATTTTTTTTCCATCTCAATTGTAATCCCTGCGGGTTTCCCATCACCAAATCACCCCTGTGCCTCCACCATAGTCCTGTGCATTTCCCTCCCTCCCCC
>NW_004567105.1:59258334-59264736 GCF_000260355.1 Condylura cristata
CACAAAATGTCTCTGGTATATGGTTGTTCATTATTTTTCTTTTTTTTTTTAAGATTTATTTATTTGTGCATACAGAACAGGGGTACAGGCCAGAGGTGCAGAGGTGGCAAGAGTATTCACCAGAGACAGTGGGGAGCAGAACAGGCAGACTGATGAAGTACACTGCTGAGAGGAGCAGTGGGCAGGTCAGGAGAGGTCTGCTGTGCCATGTGGTCACCTCCGGGGCAGGTGGGGATCGAACTCATGAGAAAGTGGCTTTTGATTCTTAGTGTTGTGCTTTAAACTGCTGTGCCATCAGGAAGGGCCCTACATTCTTTATTGCTTATGCATTCACTGCTTATACTTCCCCCAGGAGATGGATATTATTGTTTCCATGTTATAGAGGATGTCAGAGTTGGGGGCATGGGTGGACAGAAGCAGCTGGGGTTGCTTAGGATTGTCGCTGGTGAGTCATGAGATGGTGGTTGTGCTGCCTTGCAAAGGGGCAGCACACAGGCTCACATCTGCCCTAAGCTCTGCCCACATAGATGACCGCCTGCTTGATTGGCTTGGAGTCTCAGTCTGATATGCCCATCCTGAATGTCCTGCTTCCTCCACCCCATACCTTCTCCAAACCTCTGAATGTCTTTCTAATTCATTCCTTTCTCTCTCCAGATTTTCAGTTACCACTGAATTTAATCGTCATCATTGTTCATCTGAATGGCTTCTTCCTGCTTCAACTCTGCTCCTAGGAATCTACTGTTGACTCCTCCATCTCACCAATAAGGGCTATGCCCTACCCCCTCCTTTTTCCAGGTGCTTTTTCATTCATTCGTTTGTCAAACCCCAGTTCACCCACTTATACTTGCTGCCACACCAATACTGAATTTGGAGTACTGAAGCAGGCAGGGAATTCACACTGAAACAAACGTAGAGTAGGGTCATTGGTCCTTATAATGTGGTGCTCCCTCTGTAGGAAAAAAGTTTTCCTTCAAACTTCAGTCCAAGAAATACTTGTTTGGCAAAATCTCCCTTGGATGCCAAGATAGGATCTGTGAACTTTCTGTACAGCATTGATCCGAATTGGTAAAGATAAAGCATTAGCATGTTCAATTAATTAATTGTCATTTCCCTCTTTGACTATAAGCTCCACAGGGGTAGCCTTGTGTAACCTATTCACTTTGTGCCTCCAGGAGAGGACATTTGCCTTGCACCATGGCCCATGCAAAATATCTGTAGAGTCAATGACAAATTTGATGATGAGTCGGTTGGGGGGCACAAATCACAGAGGATGGAGCCAAAACCTTGGGAGACCTAAAACCTAGGGGAGCAGAAGAAGTTAAAACAGAGGAATGTTTACTGCTGCTTTATTTGCAATAGGAAAGACATGGAATCAACCCAAATGCCCAAAAGTAGATGACTGGATTAAAAAGATGTGGTACATATACACAATGGAATATTACTCAGCCATCAAAAAGGATAAACTCATGCCTTTTGCAGCAACATGAATGGAGCTGGAAAAGATCATGCTTAGTGAAATAAGCCAGAAAGAAAAGGAAAAATGCTGGATGGTTTCACTCATAGCAGGAGTATAACGGACCAGAGGGAAAATATAATAATGAACAACTATATACCAGAGACATTTTACCAGGGTGGAGTGAGGATCAAAAACAGTGGGGGGAGGGAAATGCACTGGACTATGGTGATGGCACATGGGTGATTTGGTGATGAAAACCCAAGGGGATTTTAACTGAGATGGAAAAATGCACAAAAATATGTAAAAATAAACTATTATAAAATTTTTTAAAATGGGGGGGCGGGGAAGAGTGCACTGAACTATGGTGATGGCACATGGCTGAATTGGTGTTGGGAAGCCCGCGGGGATTACAACTGAGATGGAAAAAGGCACAAAACGATGTAAAAATAAACTATTATTAAAAAAGAGAGAGGGAGAGAACAGGGGAGCAGGAGAACCAATTAATTTCTAAACCAAGAAGAGGATTCCCCAGAGGGGCAAATGCTGCTGAGGTAAGCAGGTTAAATGAAAACAAAACAAACAAACAAACAAAAAACTTGGGAATTTGAGTCATTTCTCAGGAAACTGTCTTTGGGGCAGATGGGGCCAAGTGATTTTAGGGGAGTTTAAGAGTAAGGAAACCCCTCCCTGCTGAAGCAACGGGTTGAAGCAAAGCACTAAGAGGCTATCTGCAGTCACTGAAGCACGAGTCCCACATGGTGAATCCTCTCACCGTCCCTCTCACCCTGTACCTAGTTCTATAGGCATAAATAAATAAATTATTAAAAAAAAAAAAAAGTGGAAGCTTCCAACGCAACCCGTAAGTCCCTCGCGGTGGAACCAACACAAAAAGTGGGCTCACAAAGACAGCAGAGTCTCTCTAGCCGCTTAGCGCCTAGGCTCTATGGCGAGTCCTCCGAGGGATGGCCGCTCTGGCCTGTTGGCGCCCTGGCTCTGTGGTGAAGCCTCCAGGCCGCCGGGGCATGCGCAGGGCTGCGACGACCTGGATCTCTATGGCAGCGGCGTCGCCCTGAGCTCGGCCTCTGCGCTGCGCGGGAGCCCGGCCGCCTAGGCAGCCTAGGTCGCCACAGCCTCTCTCGGGCATGAACCGGGGCTCCCGCCGCCGCCCTCCGCTCTGCTCGCTGCTGCCGCTGAATCCGTGCTGTGGGCCCGCGCCGGGAACATGCCCCTGGCTGCCTACTGTCACCTGCGGGCCGTGGGCAGGGGCAGCTACGGGGAGGTGACGCTCGTGAGGCACCGGCGGGACGGCAGGCAGGTCCGCGCGGTTGGGGCGGGGCCGGCCGGGGCGGAGGGCAGGCCGGGGTTCGCCTAGAAACCGTCCAAAGACTGGGGGACATGGTGTGGTGGAGACTCGCCTCGACGGCACTTTGTCAGGGAAATTCCCCCACACCACGACCCAAGACGAGGCCAGGCTTCCTAGTAATATGCCCCCAGACCCGGTGCTTCTCCTTTGTACTCTAAATTGGTTTACCTGACCTCCACAGCTCTTGACAGTTTGGTGAGATCTTGCATTCCCAGGAGTTAGCATCTTCTGGGAGATCCTGATCTGGAGACGACTGGGCTCCTACCTACTTTCACAACTCCTCTTTCCATGAAACCTCCTCTCATCACTTCCATTTCAATGAATAGCAACATTCTAGCCAGAAGCCAAGGTGGATACATGAGAGTCCTTCTGACAGACACACAACACAATGGCCCCGACCCCCACACCTTTATTCATCTGTCCACTAGGCCAATCTGTCTGACTCCGTTGGTATCACCCCAACCCAGGACATCATTAGCTCTAAGTTATGGCCATGGCTTCCCACTGGTCCCATGACTTGCTCTTCTCCAGTCCATCACTTTCATTGCCATCTTAGTGAGCTTTCTAAACTTAACACCTAATGTGGTCGCTCCTTTGCTTACGCACTTTATCCCATTACCCTTGGGATCACGAGCCAGTTCTTTCATGTGGTTTATAAATAGGGTGACCATGTAATGGACTGTACAAACTGGGACCATTTTGAAACTAAACAGAGGCACTGGTAGTAGTAACTATACCATGATGTTGGGACTGCCCCAGACAAGCTGAGAGGAGACGCCCCTCTAAATATAAGGCCCTCGTTTTTCTGTCTTGTGTCAAGTGCAGGTCACTCTGCCTGGTTCAGAAAGCTCAGGCATAAGAGGTTTATTCATTGGGCACTGTAGGTGTCACTGGATTTTTTTGAGATGAAGCTGGGTACAGGCTGTAATAATAGCCTCTCATATTTGATTAGTTTATTTAATTTTACACACATACAGTTGTGGGTGTTTTTGTTGAGTAAATGAGTTGTGTTGGTCTTCAGTTAATTGAGGACAATGTTTTAGGTATTAAAGGATACTGCATTTTTTTTTTTTAAGATTTATTTGTGTATACAGAACTGGGGTACAGGCTAGAGGCTCAGGGGCAGTGAGAGGCTTCACCAGAGACAGTAGTGGGGAGCAGAACAGGCAGATTGGCGAAGTACACTGCCGAGGGGAGCAGCGGGCGGGTCAGGAGAGGTCTGCCACGCCATGTGGTCACCTCCCGGGCAGGGGGGAATCGAACTCATGCAGAAGTGACTTAAGCTTCTCAGTGCAGTGCTTTAACCCGCTGTGCCACCAGGGAGGACCGAGGATCACTAATTTTAAACCTTTTTCAGGCTTTGGATCCTTTATTTAACACAGTCCGTGGACCCACTCTTTCTGCTGGTGTATACTTAAGTCATATTCACGCACCTTTGTAGGGAGAACTTGGCAGTTACAGAATCTCTATCCACTGATCCAGTGAAATGTAAATAAGTAAATAAGTAATTTCTTAGGCATAGTAAGATGTAAATACAGATTAATGAGATTGTAAAATGCAGATAGAAAGTGTAATTTTTGGTGACCCCCTCTGCTCTATTGTAATTTGAGCTTGTAAAATCTATCTTTAGCGATAGTAACTTTATTTTCAATTTTGTGCTTTGTGACAAACATAGTGAATAGGTTCTGTCAGGAACCAGAAGGTTTGTTTTGAGCACACTCAGGAAAATGCTTAAATACTTTTGAACCTCCAAAATTATGTTTATCTGCACATTGTCAACAACATGTATTTTCTTTGTAGTATGTCATCAAAAAACTAAACCTCCGAAATGCTTCCAGCCGGGAGAGGAGAGCTGCTGAACAAGAAGCTCAACTTTTGTCTCAGCTGAAGCACCCCAACATTGTCACCTATAAGGAGTCATGGGAAGGAGGGGATGGTCTGCTGTACATTGTCATGGGCTTCTGTGAAGGAGGTGATCTGTACAGAAAGCTCAAGGAGCAGAAAGGGCGGCTTCTTCCTGAGCGTCGGGTGGTGGAGTGGTTTGTTCAGATCGCAATGGCTCTGCAGGTACTGTCCAAACTTGTCGCATCCTACTTGCTCCAAGGTGGCAGGGAGGATGGCAAGTAGATTTTAGGAAATCCTTCAAGCTGTTACATGAGAAAATGTGGTATTTTTTAGAAGTTCATTTATGAAGTGACCTGGAGTGAGCATTGGAGTGTTTGATTGAATGATATTTCCATTGAAGTAGATTTGAATTTTGTGTCATATTGCTGGGGAAAGTCAGTTCTCTGTTCATAGCAAGTCAATTTTAAGGGCCCCAAGATGTCAAAAAGCAAAGAATGGCCATGTTTGTTTCCAGTTGGTCTGTTCTGTCATATTTCAAAGTGACTAGTTTAATTAATATGCTTAAACTGTGGGGGACTTGGGCTTTAACCCTGCTGTAGCAGAGTGAGTAGACATCAAAGTATGGTTATGTTTTAACATACACATCGAAAAGTGGGACTGGTTATGAAATACCACTCTGGAACTGGGCAGATTTATCCTGAATAAATTGGCCTTGCTTAAATTTGAAGATATTTTCTCCAAATGAAAGTCATCTTGCTATATTTGAAAATATTAAGCTAAAGAGTTCATGATTCTGAGAGGAATGTGCCCCTGACCATATAAAAGTTGTCTTTATATCTATAGTGGCAGTATGTAAGCATATTTTTAACTAGATCTAATTAACGCTAAGTGAAATAATGTCAAGTTACCAGGGAACAATTAAAAAGGAACTGGACCTGGAACTTAATTTTCTTATTTTGGAAAATTGTACATAGATTTTTTTTATGAAATGATAGTGATTATGAAACAATAATATTTTGATATGTAGGTAGGTAACTATGACTCTTTTACTTATGCAGTTATTGAGGATGTATAAGAAGCCAAGAATAAATAGATAAGTAAATTTGTATTTTACGAAATTTTATTTCTTTTCTCAGTATTTACATGAAAAGCATATCCTTCACAGAGATCTGAAAACTCAAAATGTTTTCTTAACAAGAACAAACATCATCAAGGTGGGTGACCTGGGAATCGCTCGAGTGTTAGAGAACCACTGTGACATGGCTAGCACCCTCATTGGCACACCCTACTACATGAGTCCTGAATTGTTCTCAAACAAACCTTACAACTATAAGGTAAGACTGAGCTGTGTCTGTCAGCTCACCTTATTTCTAGGACAGTATTCATAATATCTGAACCCATGAGAACAGTAAGTTGGAAGAGTTATCTGTGAATTGGTTTAAGGAAAATGCCCTTTTATAAAATGGGGAAAATGTAAACAAGGCATGTCAGCATTTGATCATTTGCTTTTTTTCTTTTCTAGTCTGATGTTTGGGCCCTGGGATGCTGTGTTTATGAAATGGCCACCCTTAAGCATGCTTTCAATGCAAAAGACATGAATTCTTTAGTTTATCGGATTATTGAAGGAAAGGTAAAGAATATTCTGGAACTAACTTTTTACTATTTGGAACAAGGTTAATTTTTTTTATAAAGATTTATTTATTTGTGCATACATAACTGGGATACACGCCAGAGGCTC
>NW_004567105.1:59264836-59266497 GCF_000260355.1 Condylura cristata
GACAAAGTACACTGCTGAGGGGAGCAGCGGGTGGGTCAGGAGAGGTCTGCCGTGCCATGTGGTCACCTCCAGGGCAGGGGGGAATCGAACTCATGCGGAAGTGGCCTTAGCTTCTTAGTGCTGTGCTTTAACCCGCTGCGCCACCAGGGAGGGCAGGAACAAGGTTAATTTAATGCAGGCTTTGTAAGGAGTTACTGGCAAAAGTGAATAATTTTGATGCTTGGTAGTTAATAATGGTGACTCCTTTCAATGGGAAAGGTTGGAATAGAAGAAGAAAGATTGACTGTTTTCTTAATATTAATTTGTAAAAGTGGCTTAATGGCTCCAAAGAATATTTTGAAAACTACTACCTTGTAGACACAGGAATGCGACTTCCCTGAGAGATTATTAGTAGCTTCCCCTAAGTAGCTTATGGTTAAATGAACTCCATTTAAAATGAGTCTACTCTGAACTTGTTCTTTTGTTCATCTTAAAATTACCAGTAACCAGTTAAGAACAACAGAAAGCATCATGTGTGATATAGATGTCAGAGTGACTTATGTTTTATATGTTAGTTCCATGAGGATTATACTCAACTTCAATTTGAAAAATAATGAAAAAGACAAAAATTTCCCACAATTTGACTTTTAAAGGATCCAACAATGAAATTCCCCTCTCAATATTGATCTCCGTTGCCTCGAGATAATCATTGCTTATAATTTGGTGGCATGTATACGTATAGATACTTTAAAAGTAATTGAAATGGAATTAATTTATGCACATCAGTAAGCAAATCACTTTTTGGACTTAATACACAAGGGACATCTTTCCAGGTAAACACCTGTATTTTTAAAGAGGTTTCCTAATATTTTATTACAAGAATGTGCCATAATCTATTCCACAAACCTCTGATGGAATGATGTATAATTTCCAGTTGCTTACTACTGCAAGAACAATATTGCAATGAATATCTTGGCACATAAATCTTTAGGAATTTATGAAGGAGAGAGTCCTCAATTGGGACTGCTCATTTGAAGAAACTACTTTTACAACTTGCTGTTATTGCCAGAATACTTCCTATAGATTGATGTGCTGGTTATTTCTGCTTAGTAGACAATGACTTTAAATAAATAAATTATTGTAAACGTTGATCTTTCACTTAGTTTCACAGAATCCTTAATCATAACTGAGACATTATTTCTCTTTGTAGCTGCCGCCAATGCCGAAAGATTATAGTCCAGAGTTGGCAGAACTGATAAGAACTATGTTGAGCAAAAAGCCTGAAGAAAGACCTTCTGTGAGGAGCATCCTGAGACAGCCTTACATAAAACGCCAAATCTCCTTGTTTTTGGAGGCCACAAAGGCGTAAGATGCCTCTCTTATAAATAGCTGGGCCAAACAGAATAAGAGAGGGTAGCTTCCACAGTTTTCAGGTGCAAGAGTTTATATTGAGGTGTTTTTTTAAAAAAAAATTAAGCCTTTTTATTTTAGTTTTATTTCCCATCACCTTCCCTTATACTGTTTGGCCCTTCCTCCTTCCCTCTCATCCACCTTAACCTCAGAAACCTCATTTTGTTTATTAGCATCTACTTGTTTTTGTATTTTTCTTTGTTGGCTTGTCTGCTACAAAAACATCCAATATTTGTCTTTTTTTTTTTTTTTTGAATTTTTTTTTTTTATTA
>NW_004567105.1:59268767-59300466 GCF_000260355.1 Condylura cristata
TTAATGCATTGTTGGATTCTGTTAGCTAAGATTTTGTTGAGGATTTTTGCATCGGTGTTCATTAGGGAGATTGGTCTGAAGTTTTCTTTTTTTGTGGGAAAACATAACTTTTAAGTAGGAAATTTTATGGGTTTTTGCAGTATATATGTTACAGATACATTTTCAAAGCATCTTAAGACATTCATATTTAAATAGCAAATAAATAAATTTGGGAGGCAAAGCTGGAGAGGTCCTGGGGGATAAAAGACTTTCTTGTGTTAATGTTGTCTAGAATTTACCACTAAACAAACCTATGATCCTCTATAGTGCTAGTCTGTGCTTTCTTTGAATTCTCTAGAGGTTTATTTAGCCCCGGTTTAGAAACATAACACTAAAACAGTTGGGGCTATTAATCCTGTATCCATTCATTCTCTAAATTGACGCTGAATATCCCTATCATTTTTACTCTCAAACTTGGCAAAGCAGTTGTGGCGTTATTACCATAAATGTGTGAAACTTAAAGATGAAAATTATCCTGGTGCTTCTGTTTGTAAGGCAATTTCTGCTTCTTTATATTTACCGAGAGTTAGAAAAAAATAGTCTGTACAATCATATATCACTTATTATAGAGATAAGTCCAAAGAAATGTGGGGATATGGTCTGAATAATGGTTTATTAGCAATTTTGTTATGCAACCATCAAATCCTAGGTGGTAGAGCCTACTATACACCCAGGGTGCATGGTGTGATCTGTTGAGATTGCTGTTGTGTATTGGTCTTTTGTTGACCAAAACATCATTAGCAGTGCCTGGTTTATATGCCTCTCTCGTCTAGTTTCAAGTATTATCAATATCTTCCATTGCCATGGTATGTGTGTTAGGACTAAGAAACCACCCTTAGTACATTACTGTTGACTGAACACTATGCTTTATTTAGATTTCACCATTTTTTCTATTGATGTCCTTTTTCTGTTCCAGGGTCCAGTCAAGGACACCATGGCATTTAGTCTTCATGTCTCCTTAGTTTGGGTCTGGAATAGTTTCCCACTTCCTTTGTTTTTTATGACATTGTTTCAAATAGCACTAATTGTTTATTCTATAATGTCCCCTAATTTTTTTTTTTTTTTAGATTTATTTATTTGTGCATACAGAACTGGGGTACAGGCCAGAGACTCAGGGGCGGTGAGAGACCAGAGACAGAGTGGGGAGCAGAACAGGCAGATCGACGAAGTACACTGCTGAGGGGAGCAGCGGGCGGGTCAGGAGAGGTCTGCCGCGCCATGTGGTCACCTCCGGGGCAGGCGGGAATCGAACTCATGCGGAAGCGGCTTTAGAGTCTCAGGGCTGTGCTTTAACCTGCTGCGCCACCAGGGAGGGCCCCTAATTTTTTTTTTAAAGAATTATTTATTTATGCATACAGAACTGGGGTACAGGCCAGAAATGCAGGGGCAGTGAGAGGATTCACCAGAGACAGAGTGGGGAGCAAAATAGGCCGACTGACAAAGTACACTGCTGAGGGTCAGGAGAGATCTGCCACGCCATGTGGTCACCTCCGGTGCTGGGGATCGAACTCATGCTGAAGTGGCGTTATTTTCTTAGTGCTGCACTTTAACCTGCTGTGCCACCAGGGAGGGCTCGACCCCTAGTTTTTAAAAGACTCTATAAATAGAGCAATCAGTCATATGTGGGAGTGTAATAGCACATTTCCTTGTGTATATAAAAATCTTTAATCTTCAAAAATTGATAACACCTTTTTCTTTTCTCTGTCATAAAGAAAAACCTCCAAAAATAATATTAAAAATAGTGACTCTGAATCCAAGTCCGTTACTACAGTGGTTTCTGGAAAGACTGAATCAAATCATGAAGTAGATCTCCCCCACCTACACTCTTCTGAGGATTCCAAGATCTATACAATGGTATGTTTCTTTTTCAAGGGCATATATTTTCAAAACTGTCTTCAAATGATAGGTAGTAAGAGCAAATTATTTTATGTGAAATTATCAGAGTTTATTAAATATTTTGTTGTGTAATTAATCATGTATTATAATGACAGAATACTAGTGAAAGTGGTTTTTTTTTTAGCCCACTTTATCCAAGGTGGGTGTTGAAACCATTCATGAAGTCAGTGCTGTGATAACTTGAAGCATTTTATTAATTGAGGTGAAATTTTTATAACAGTTAATCATTTTAAAGTGAACAAAATAAGTTTGTGTTGTACAATCAACACCTCTATCTAGTTCCAAAATTTTCAGCATCCCTAAAGGAAACCCCATACTCATTAAGTAGAAACTCCTTGTTCTATTCTCCATCTCATCACTGGAAATTACTGATGATTTCTCCCTCTCTTTTTTTTTTTTTTTTAATTTTTTTTAAGATTTATTTATTTGTGCATACAGAACTGGGGTACAGGCCAGAGGCTCAGGGGCGGTGAAAGGCTTCACCAGAGACAGAGTGGGGAACAGAACAGGCTGACTGACGAAGTACACTGCTGAGGGGAGCAGCGGGCGGGTCAGGAGAGGTCTGCCACGCCATGTGGTCACCTCCGAGGCAGGCGGGAATCGAACTCATGCGGAAACGGCTCTAGATTCTCAGTGCAGTGCTTTAACCTGCTGCGCCATCAGGGAGGGCCTTCTCCCTCTCTTTTGATTTGCCTATTCTAGATACTTGTAAATGCAATCATTTAATATATACCCTCTTGTAGCTGACTGCTTTCATTTGCATAATGTTTTTGAGGTTTATCAATGTTGCATATATCAGTCCTTCATTGTTTTTATGTCTGAATAATATTCCATTGTACATCACAGTTGGTTTATTCATTGGCGGATATTGAGTTGTCTTCTCCTTTTGGCTTTTATTATAAACATTTCTGTACAAATATGGTTTGCCTACCCGTCTTAAGTTCTTTTAAGTGTGTACATAAGGAGAAGAATTTCTAGGTTGTACATTAATTCTATGTTTTTTTTTTTTTAAAGATTTATTTATTTATTCATACAGAACTGGGGAACAGGCCAGTGATGTAGAGGGTGAAAGGATTCACCAGAGACAGAGCTGGGAGCAGAACAGGCAGATGTACTGAAATACACTGCTGAGGGGAGCAGCAGGGGGGTCAGGAGAGGTCTGCCATGCCATGTGGTCACCTCCGGGGCAGGCGGGGATCGAACTCATGCTGAAGTGGCTTAAGCTTCTTAGTGCTGTGCTTTAACCCGCTGCGCCACCAGGGAGGGCCTAATTCTATGTTTTAACCTTTTGGGGCACCTACCACACTACTTTGCAAAGTAGTTATACCATTTTCACCCCTGCCAGCAGTTCACCAGAATTCCAATTTTTCTACAACCTAGCCAGTTCTTCTTTTTCTTTTTTACTCTATACATACCAGTATATATGAAGTGGCATCTACTGTGGTATTGATTTGCATTTTCCTAATGACAAATGACATAGAGCATCTTTTCACATGCTTCTTGGCCACTTATGTGCCTTTGGAGAAATGTCTCTATTAAGTCCTTGTCTACTTTTTAATTGGGCTTTTGTATTTGCTTGTGTACTTTGTTATTGAAGTCTAGGAATTGTTTTTATGTTGGATATTAGAGCCTTATCAGACATATAATTTACAAATATTTCCTCCCATTCTATAGGTTGTCTTTTTACCTTCTTGATAAATGTTCTTTTATGTGCAAAAGCTTTACGTTTTGGTTAAGTCTAATTCATGTCTTTTTCCCTTTCGTGCTCATGCCTTTGGTGTCAGAGTTAAGAATTCCTTGCCAAATCTAGGTCATCACTATTTTTTCTTCCAAGAGTCTTATAGTTTTAACTCTTATATGTAGGCTATTGATCCACTAAAATAACTTATTGGTAGAAAGATATAACATAAAATTTGACATTTGAACTATTTTTAAGCATCCAATTTAGTGACCTTAGTTACATTCACATTGTTGTGCAACTGTCACTTCTGTTTTCTAAAATCCTTTATCATTTCAAACAGAAACTCTGTACCCATTGAGCAATAACTCCCATTTCTCCTGTTCTCAGGTTCTGGAAACCTTAACCTACTTTCTTAGTGCTGTGCTTTAACTCGCTGTGCCACCAGGGAGGACCCCCTTAACCTACTTTCTGTCTTTGATTTTGCCTGTTCTAGGTATTTCTCATCATAGATTTTTACTTTCATATATGTCTTACTTCACTTAGTATCTTTTCAAGATTGATCCATATTGTAGCATATATCAGAACTTAATATTAATCCTTCTCTATGGCTTTATAATATTTTACTGTAAGTGTATACTACATTTTGTTTGTTCATTCATCAGCTAATGAATTTTGGGGTTGTTTCTACTTTTTGACCATTATAAATAATGCTGCTAAAAAAAAAATTAAAAAAAAATAAATAAATAATGCTGCTGTAAATATTGGTGCACAAATATCTATTTGAGCCCCTACTTAAATTGTTTGAAGTATATCCCTAAGGATGAAACTGCTGCTTCATATGGTAAATCTTTAACTTTCTGAGGAAGCTGTACCATTTCTTTATATGGTATGAAGAATGCATGTTTTCACCCACTATGTTTTTATTCAGGCTGAAGACAAATGTTTGTCCCAGGAGAAACCCATAGTCATTGACCCCTTGAAGACACCTATAAGTTTGAAAGGCCACACCTGCAAGGCAGACATGAGCAGTACTGCAAAATCACTGGCTACAATCAGTAGGGTGAATATTGACTTCTTACCAGCAGAAAGAAGGGACTCAGTGAATGTTGCCTTAGTTCAAGAGAATCAACCAAGCCACTCAGATGCTTCTATTGAGCTAGAAGGTAAATGCAATATTTCTCAAGTGAAGGAAAATCTGCAGTATAACACTAAGTCCGGCATTCAACCTGGAAACCCAGTTTCTACACGAGCCTCTGATGATGTTACTGGGCAAAGAGCTGACCCAGGGAATCCTCTGCAGCCCCTAAACAAAGACCAAAAGCCAAAGAACCTGGTGAGTGATAAGCATGAGTTGTTAGTTTCAAAGAGAGGACTGGAAAGGGGAGTTACAAAGATATGGGTTGTTTTTTGAATGTTTTCTAGTTGTTATTTCAGGAAAACTTTACTTTGCATCAGTTAAACATAATAGAAACCAAAAGATAGTACTTGCCCTTAGCTTTATTGTGTGGCCTGACATACAGTACTTGGTCAAAGTTACTATTTGGATTTTTTTTTTGCTATTTCTGTATCACTCTTAGCCCTACAAGTGGATGGGTAGTTCAAACAATCAAAAAAATCATATTCCTAATAACAAAAATAATGAACTACCATATACCAGAGACATTTTGTGGGGGTGGAGTGGGGAATGGGATCAAAAACAGGGTGGGGGGAGGGAAATGCACGGGATTATGGTGATGGCACATGGGTGACTTGGTGATGGGAAACCCGCAGGGGTTACAATTGAGATGGAAAAAAAAAATGTACAAAATGATGTAAAAATAAACTTTTGTAATTAAAAAAAAAAAAAAGAACTTAAGAAAGGAAGATGTCCAAAGGAAGGAAAATGGGGTAATACGATTAAGAGAAGAACAATAAAACCGAGAATGAAAAAGCAGAGAAATCAATGAAGATGAAATCTGATTCTTTAAAATGATAAAAAAAAAAAAAAATACAGTCATAGAAAATATTACCGTGTGTTTCATAAGGGTACTTCAAAGTCAAGACTACACATTTCACACCTCAGTGTTGTTGTTTTGGATGAGGACACACGTGAGAATGAGGGATTAGGACTGTGAAATGGATGTACAGGATGACAAACTGACTCCATCTTGTGCCCAAGACTTTATCTTACTGAACTTTTGAGTTAAAAAATAAATAAAAAAGGAGGTATCTACCCAAAAGACACAAAAACACTGATTGAAAAAGATACTTGTACCCCCATGTTTATTGCTGCTTTATTTACAATTGGAAAAACATGGAAGCAGCCCAGATGCCCAAAAGTAGATGACTGGATTAGAAAGATGTGGTACATAGATACAATGGAATATTACTCAGCAACCAAAAAAGAGAAACACATGTCTTTTGCAGCAACTTGGATGGAGCTGGAAAAGATCATGCTTAGTGAGATAAGCCAGAAAGAGAAAGAAAAATACCGGATGGTTTCACTCATAGCAGGAGTATAATGGACCAGGCGAGAAAATAACAAAATAATGAACAACCATGGACCAGAATCATTCTGTGGGGGTGGAGTGGGGAATGGGACCAAAAACTGGGGGGGGGGGAGGGGGAAGGGAGGGAAATGCACGGGACTATGGTGGTGGCACAGGGGTGATTTGGTGATGGGAAACCCGTGGGGATTACGATTGAGATGAAAAAAAAAAATGTGCAAAATGATGTAAAAATAAACTTTAAAAAAAAATAAAAAAAAAAAAGGAAACAAAAAAAATCATATTCCTTCTTGCTTTTGAAAAGTTAGTGAATTGATCTGATTTCTTAAGAAATGCAAAATACATATTTGTGGAATGAGAGAAGGAAAGGAAAGGAGCAAAAGGATTTTGACACTAAGATTATTCTGAAAAAATTTAAAGGTTGTATTCTACTTGAACTTGGAAAGAATCCCATGTTAGTAAGAGCTGAGAATTAGAAAGTCTAAAAATTTGTTAACTTTAGATGTTTATATGTAAAATGTTTAAAAATATATATATTGACTATATTTTAATAGTAGAATTTAAAAATTTTTAAATTTGATACATATTTTGTAGTTTGACATCTTTTATATAACTGTAATAAGCTATATATTTATATATTTAGTAAAGATTTTATGGAAAAATGCAAGTATACTTTTTTTTTTTAAAGATTTATTATTTGTGCATACAGAAATGGGGTGCAGGCCAGAGGCTCAGGGGTGGTGAGAGGCTTCACCAGAGACAGAGTGGGGAACAGAACAGGCAGATCGATGAAGTACACTGCTGAGGGGAGCAGCGGGCGGGCCAGGAGAGGTCTGCCACGCCATGTGGTCACCTCTGGGGCAGGCAGGAATCGAACTCATGCAGAAGCGGCTCTAGATTCTCAGTGTTGTGCTTTAACCCACTGCGCTACCAGGGAGGGCCAACAAGTATAATACTTTTAAGGCCATTAGATTGAACTAAGATTATGTCTTAAATTTCCCTGGACGCTGGAATCCTTAGTACTTTATAGATAAATTTAGATGTGTTGTACCTGTTCTGCTTAGCCATCAGATTCATTAGTTTAATTTTTTCTATTTTCTTTGTTTTAGTACCATTTCACTGGTTTTTAGTATGTTCATAAAGTTGTATAATCATCACTACTATTTAATTCTAGAACATTTTCATCACCCATACCTAGTAATGCTCATTGTCCATTCTTTTTTACCTTCAGTCCCAGCAGTCATTGTCAATATGCATTTGCTTGTTCTGATCATTTCCGATAAATGGAATGTGGCTTTTTGTCTCTAGCTTCTTTCACTTAGCATAATATTTTATGTTATAGCATACACTAGTATCATTCCTTCTTATTGCCAAATAAATTGTACTGTATGTACACACCATATTTTATTTATCCATTTATCAATAGGTAAATATTTATACTTTTTGGTTAATATGCATAGTGCTTCTGTAAACATTCTTGTGCAAGTCTTTATGTGACATTTGTTTTTTTTTCTCTTTGATATATACTTAGGAGTATAATTGCTGTGTAATATAGTAGTTCTATGTTTTAACATTTTGGGGAACTGCAACACTATTTTCCAAAGTAATTACATCATTGTACAATATATGGGAGTTAAAATTTCTCCACATCCTCACCAACATTTGCTATTTCCTGTTTTGTTTTGCTTTGTGTGTGTGTGTGTGTGTTTATTCTGGCTATCCTAGTGGTATGAAATGTTGCTGTGATTTAAATATCCCTAATAATTGATGATTTTGAACATCTTCTTGGCCATTTGTGGACCTTTAGCGAAATATCTATCAGATCCTTTGCCATTTTAAAATTGTCTTATTTCTTTTTGCTGAATTGCAGTTCTTTATTTTAGATGTTAGTGTATTATCAGATATAAGATTTTAAAAAATCTTAAAAACATTTTTAATTTTGATCAAGTCACATTTGACTTTGTTCTTTTATGTCTTGTGTTTTTGGTGTCATGAAAATTTAGTTTCTTCTAAGACTATTGTTACAGCTTTTATGTTTAGGTCTGTAATGTATTTGGAGTTAAGTTTTTGTATATGGCATGAATAGGTCCAAATTCACCCTTTTGTGTGCAAATAATCTTGAAAGAATAAATTTTCAGGTTATTTTACCTGTAAGAGTCATTATTTGCATTTTCCAGAGGCACTAAGTAATAAATGATAATGTCTTAATGACAGCCTTATAAAACAATTTTATCTTTTATTAATATCTTAAAGTGTTTTTTTCTAAAAACATACCATAGAGTGGATTCTTGATAAAAATTCGATTTAATGATATTTAATTAGCAATGTCCATCTACCTGAAAACAGATAATACTTAAAAATTTCTTAAAAGTAAATGCAAGAATATATTTTATTTTAATTTTTGGCATACATTAGCTTCTAAAAACAACTACCCATGTAAAATACTAATACCTTGGTGATCTTTATAACTTAAAAGGTAATTCATTTTATCATTATTGCTGCTAGTGGTAATTCCCACTTTTGAACATCTAATATGTGCTAAATATTGTCCTAAGTATGTTAATGCACCATCTCCTCAAATCCTCAGTTATACAGTGTAAGAATTTATACTGATTTATAGATAAGAAGAAACTGAAGTTCAGAAGTTTCTCAGATATAACTTCACCTAACTCCAAACTCAATGTTCTTTTGATTGTGTTCTTTTTTTTTATTGTGCTTTTTAATACATCCAAATAACTGATGTTTACATGGAAGTATGTATATATTAACTTGGATTATTTGAATGCTTCTTAGTTTTCTGAATAGAAAAATCTATGGAGTATTATGAAAGAAATGTAAAAATTAAATTGAACACCACTAATTTCAGGTTAACAACTAGTTGAGCAATTTTGTGTAAATAATTATTTTTATTTGGGAAAAGAGAAGAGAAGCCAGACTATCAGCATTTGTCTTTGCCTGTCAACACTGCAAATAAGCATTTATTTTGAGAAAGATGATTCCCTGATTCTCATCATAAATATAAAAGTAGATATAGAGTGTTTGGCTATTTGGGGAGTTAAAAGAACTATTTCATTATTCTGTTTTTACTGCTGTTTGTCTCATTTTATTATTTTTAAGGCTCGAGATGCTGGTAAATATATTGTAGAAAAACAGAACAGCATTTATCCAGGTTCACAGCCACATAACTCTGGATCAGAGCCTTCCCTGTCTCGACAGCGACGGCAGAAGAAAAGAGAACAGACTGAGCACAATGGGGAAAAGAGACAGGTCAGCAGAAATTTCTGGAAGAAGTCATGCTGCTATTTGGGAAGCAGATTTTAGGTAGTCTCTGTTTAAATTGATTAGCAGTTGGCAAGAAGGCACATAAGAAATGCAAAGAATATATGGAGAAGGGTGGTAGCAGCAAGATGCTAACTTGTAATTTTCAAATGCCAGTGAGATAGAAGCAGAGTAAGGACTTTATCTTACTGTTTATCTAGCAAAGATGGACTGGTCATTTTGAGTTAAAGAAACAGGCTAATGATACAAATCTCAGATTTCTCCTGTGTTATACGGATGAACAATTTCTCCCTCATATAAACTCATGCTGACTCATTTCTTTTTAGACACCTTCTTGATTAGCTTTTTAGATAGCATTTCACTTTTGGCATAATTCTTTCCCCCCCAAAATGCAGTATTTTCAAGTTTTGAAAGCTAATTACTGGCATATTCCACAGGAGATTTACCAGTGGGGAACTTTGGAGTTGACTGTATATGAAACTATAATCTCCTCTTTTTTAATTATTTAAATTCCAACAGGCTTCTCGACTTTTGCCTTTTCCTCCTGTTATTGGAAAAGTAGATTCAAAACAAAAGGATGCTGAAAACCGAAGTGCTGTGGTTACTGCATCTGTGAGCAGTTCAAGGAACAGTGAGATATCATCAAAGGTTTGTGAGGGTATATTTTGGACTTTTAAAAACCTTCTTAAGTTTTTTGGTTATAAAAACCTGCATATATAGTGAAGATTTAAGTTAACAATATCTTAACCAGAAGGAAAGAACAGATGGACAGATTCTATAGTTCCAGGGATGGTCAATTCCAATTGAGAACAACTAGATTCTGAATGCAGGGGAAATGCAGAGTTGCCCATTTCCCAGAAATGAAGGCTGTTATCATTACTAGCTGGCAGCTATATTTCTGCTATGGACTGGTTTCAAATGCACATTCCTTTAAAGGCTTATGTAGTCTTTTCCTGTAGTGCCAGATGATACATCATGCATTTTAGGTGTCTTAAGAATAGGAAGTAGGAAAAGAAGTGACTCTGATTATTATTATTATTATTATTTTTTTTTTGCACAAAAGAACTGAGGTGTAAGCCAGAGGTTTGAGGGGTGAGTGGGTGGTACGAGAGGATTCACCAGGGACAGAGTGGGGAGCAGAACAGGTGGATTTACAAATAACACTGCTGAGGAGGGAGCAGCAGGTGAGACAGGAAAGATCTGCTGCACCATGTGGGTTATTTCCCTGGCCAGGGATCAGACTTAGGCCATAGTGGTATTAGGGCTGAGACTTAACCCTGTGCTACCAGGGAGGCCCTGACTCTCACTTTCTTTAAAAGGATCGGCCATTATCAGCGAGAGAAAGGAGGAGACTAAAGCAGTCACAGGAAGAAATGTTCCCCTCAGGTAAGGTTGTTACCTTCCTTTTTTTATTGGTGGTTATTGGTACGGCTCATGGACATAGTATTGATTCTGACTCTGAGGTATTAAGAATTTTCAACCATTAGTAAATCATTTGGGGGACTGACATGAAAGAAGTTTTGAAGTTTCTTATTCAAGCCTTTTAAAAAATCATCACTGACTGTTGGATCTAGAACTTGTATTGTCAGAGGGAGAGGATATTAAAAACAGAGCAAGAGGGTTTTGACAGTAATTCCTGGAAGATTTTAGACAGGAGTGAGTGTTTGTTTCCATATTCAGAGCTCGCTGGTTGAAGAACAGAGAGAGAAAACCAAAACAGTGCTACCCTGGGATAAGGGCTATGATCATTCCAATACTAGCAATTTCTATGTATTGAATTCTATGATTAGCATAAGCATTTTAAGGGCATTATCTCATATTTACAGTTATTGCCAAAGGTAGGTATTATTCCCATTTTTCAGGGAGAAAACTAAGGCTCAGAGGGGTTAAGTAATTTGCCTGAAGTCACAGACCTGCTAGACCTAGAGCAGAGATTTGTACTGAGGTGTCAGATGCCAGAGTGATGATGAATATGCTGTCTGAGTGACTTCTAGGCTGGCCCTTGGTGGGGTGTCTTGCATACCTAGTGCAAAACTCTCTTCAGTTGAGGACAACCCATTACAAACAACTGCTGTGCTGGTCACCTTTTCAGGCCCTTCAGTGAGGAGAGCTTCTCTGAGTACAGTGGGGCCAGAGAAATCACACGAGGAAGGCCAGCCCAATCCAACTGGATGGTTGTCTTCTGACTGCACTGTTGCTCAGGTACATTACATAGTCTTAAGGGGAAAGGTGATCACATCTATGTCTAGCAAGCGTAATATAAAGTAAAGCTCATAAATACTAGTTAGTTCTTTTATTTCTGCAGCATTGCTGGCTTAAGGTATAACTTTTCATTTTGATAAGGAAAGTAATGGGTCAGTTAATTAAAAGGATTACTATGTTTGCTCTATTAAGTGAATTAATCTTTCAGGCACTCTTACAACCTAGGTAAATATCTTTCTTAGTAGACTTTAAAACTTGACCTCCAGAGACCTTCCACTAGGCAACAATTTGCTTATTCTGATATATAACCAATATAACTACTCACCTGGTAAGATGGTAGTGTTACTTGCTGATTATTCTTTAGTTGTGGGTCTTCACCACATTCCGATGGATGATATAAGGTTACTATCTGGTGGCTAAAGGAGTAATTGCAAGATTTTCAACCTATTTACATTTTCTATATAATAAAATACCCTAGGGGTAATCCATTTTTCTACATTTTAACTTCTGACATTATTTCTAGGGACATGGTATTAAAATAGAAACTTCATGCTCTTTAATATAACGAAGATCTGTCTTTAATGTAGTCTAGTCTATGCTCTGTTTCACTATTTAGACTGTCCTTTCCATTTTCCAAATTTGTAAGATTTGTATATAATTATATCAAGTAACCCTCTAAAGCATTTTAGCAATCTCACATGAGTAATCTGGGTAGCGCTTATTTAAGTGGCATTGTTTTCAGATTACAACTCCGTAGGAGTCGCAACACTGGAACTGTTCATCCACTCTCCTCTAGAAGGGAAAATTTTCATAGTTAACACTGCCTAGTACCTTGTAAAAAAACTTTGATGTTCCTTAGCTTTTCTTGTGGGTCATCGTTTGGGTAAAATAACTTCAACTTTGTTAGTTTCTCCCACTCAGTTTAACTTAGATGCACATTTGTACACTGTATCTAAGATTATTTTGTGTATTACTTTTGGTTATGTGATCGTGTTGAATTTTGTTTCTCCCAATGTTATTAGGAACAGAAACTCACCCATTGTGTTTCTGAGGATGAGTTAAGTTCTTCTACAAGTTCAACTGATAAATCAGATGGGGATTCCAGAGAAGGGTAAGTTCTTGTTTCTCTTTCTCTCTTGATAAACTATTTGCTTGAATTAATCCTAAATATATATTTATAGTAGTATTCAAACCTGTACTATTGTACCTGTACTATTATTGATAATGTTCAATATCTCCTTATGAACACATCTGATTTTCTTTCAAAATTCTTACTTAGATTTGTGGATTTATTGTTTTCTTCAGACTTGGAAAACATTTGGCCATTATTCAACTCTCCTGTATCCTCCTGCCCTCTTGAAAATTTTAAATACACATGAATTAGATTGCTTAGTTTCCCAGAACTCACTGATGGTATTCATTTTTTTGTTCAGATTTTTTCCCCTGTTTCAGTTTTCTTAGATTCTGTGGCTCAATTTTTGAGTTCATGGATATTTTCTCCTACATATCTAATCTATTAATCCCATTTCATGTATACAACACATTGTACTCTTCTGGTTCATTTTTTTTTTTTTTTTAAATATTTATTCATTTATTCATACAGAACTGGGGTACAGGCCAGAGATGCGGAGGGTGAGAGGCTTCACCAGGAACAGAGTGGGGAGCAGAACAGGCAGATTGACAAAGTACACTGCTGAGGGAAGCAGCAGGCGGGTCAGGAGAGGTCTGCCACGCCATGTGGTCACCTCCGGGGCAGGTGGGGATCGAACTCATGTAGAATTGGCTTAAGCTTCTTAGTGCAGTGCTTTAACCCGCTGCGCCACCAAGGAGGGCCCATTTTTTTTTTTTTTTTAAGATTTATTTATTTCTGTATACAGAACTGGGGTACAGGCCATAGGAGCAAGAAGCAGTGAGAGGATTCACCAGAGACAGAGAGGGGCAGCAGAACAGGCAGACTGATGAGGTACACTGCTGAGGGGAGCAGTGGGTGAGACAGGAGAGGTCTGCTGCCCCGTGTGGGTCACCTCGTAGGCCAGGGATCGAACTTGTGATGAAGTGGCTGCACCTAGCTTCATAGCGCTGTGCTTTAACCTTTTGTGCCACCAGGGAGGCCCCTCTTTTGGTTCAATTTTATATTATCTTTCATGCTGCTCAGTATGTAAATACTTTCCTCTAGTTTAGACATCTAGATTATATTTCTAATTGCTTTAAATTCCTTTTCTACTTATTCTATCTCTGTATTACTTCTGGGTCTTTTTCTATTAAATATTTTCTCTGCACAAATGTGTACTGTTTTCCTACTTCTTTGCTTGTCTGCTGTGTTTAACAGGATGTCAGATATAATTTTATCTTTTGGGGGGCTGGTACTTTGATTTCCCTATTTTTGAGCATTATATTCAAAGTTAGTTAAATTTGTTAAAAATAGTTCAACCGATGTTATACACAGAATCTGGGGCTTCCTGTTTTTGACTCGCCTTTCCAAGATTCCTCTCTTACTTTCTCATGGCAGTGGTTTATCTCAGATTCTGTCCTTTGGTTCTGTAGGCCAGAAAGACTATGGGTATTCTGTTGTACTTTGATTGCCTTTGACCTACCTTAAGGTTGAAAGGTGTTGGCTCCTCTCCAGAGCCTGCCTGCAGATTTTGTACATTCCCCAATATATTCAAAGTACTTTGTCTCTTGTCTAGAGTTTCTACTTGTTACTTGTAGAAGGGTCCATCTGTAGAAACTTACTGGGTTATTTGGAAGAAAAATTCCTTCAGGTTATTTTGTGTTTAATTTTTTAATGAAGGATTCTCATGAAACAAGTTAAATAACAAAGGGATTTTTTTCTTCTAGGAAAAGTCATACAAATGAAATGAGTGATTTGGTACAAATGATGACTCAGACCCTAAAATTGGACTCTAAAGAAAGCTGTGAAGATCTTCTAGTACCAGATCCAATGTCAGAATTTAAACTTCATCGGAAGTATCGGGACACGCTCATACTTCATGGAAAGGTCACAGAAGAAACAGAGGGACTACATTTTAAAGAGCTACCTTCAGGTATCAGTTTATTCTTTTCAGAAAACTGAGGTATATACTTCTTGGAAAAATGCATCTAACTAGGTAACTGATGCTTGCAATTTTTGGGCATGTTTTATTTTGTATTTTAAGGATATATTTATTTCTTTATGCATACAGAACTGAGGTTCAGGCCAAAGGTGCAGGGTGGTGAGAGGATTCGCCAGAGACAGAGTGGGGAACAATACAGGCAGATTGATGAAGTACACTGCTGAGGGGAGCTAGTGAGCAAGACAGAAGAGGTCTGCTGCGCCATGTAGATCACCTCCAGGGAGGGGATTAAACTCGCACCAAAGCTGCCAAGGCCAACTTCACAGTGTTGCGTTTTAACCCACTGTGGCAGGGAAGGCCCTGGAATATTTTATTATTTTGTTTGATCATCTTTATAAAAGGTTTATCTTACATGAATGTCTGAAAAGTTACAAGAATGTTGATTTTTTTAAAAAAACAAATGCAAATAAATACACGCTTAGAATTTTTCATCTAGATTTTCTACTAAGTAGACAGGTTTAGGAAACCTGAATGCTAAGTTCATATATATGCATTAGTCATTAAAAATACAAAATCAGGGCCCTCCCTGGTGGCGCAGCAGGTTAAAGCACTGCACTAAGAAGCTTAAGCCACTTCTGCATGGGTTCGATCCCCGCCTGCCCTGGAGGAAATCCACCTGTCCAGGCAGACCTTTCCTGACCTGCCTGCTGCTCCCCTCAGCAGTGTGCTTCATCGATCTGCCTGTTCTGCTCCCCGCTCTGTCTCTGGTGAATCCTCTCACCCACCGCATCTCTGGCTTGTATCCCAGTTCTGTATGAGTAAATAAATAAATCTTTAAAAAAAAAATCATTAAACCAGAAGTTTATTTCCTCTGTCTTTGTTATTGTTTTTTAGCTATAATGCCAGGTTCTGAAAAGATCAGAAGGATAGTTGAAGTCTTGAGAGCTGATGTAATCCAGGGCCTGGGGATTCAGCTTTTAGAACAGGTGTATGAGCTTTTGGAAGAGGAGGATGAATTGGAGAGAGAGGTGAGTGTCCCATTATCTGTGTAAGCCATTTGTGCTTTAGAATATTTTTAAACAGGCTTTTGAAATACAATTCATATAACGTAAAATTTACCCTTTTAAAGTGTAAATTCAATGTTTTTTAGTATGTTCACAGCATTGTGTAAACCATCACTACAATCACTGTTAGAACTTTCAGTTAGGAAACCCTTGACAGTCATTTCCTATCATCTCCAAGGTTGCCTTGCCCACAATAGTTATGTCTTTATAGTTTTGCCTATTCTAAACATTTCATTTAAATAGGATCATGTAAAATATATGATCCTATGTGACTGGCTTTTTTCACTTACCATAATGTTTCAAGACTCATCCATGTTATAGCATGTCACATCATTCCTTTATAGGCCAAATATTATTCCCACTGTATGACTATTCCACATTTTGTTTAGATAAACATCATTAGCTAATGAATGTTAAGTTTGTTTCTACTTTTTGGTTATTAAGAATAATGCTGCTATGGATGTTTGTGGACATGTTTTCATTTTTCTTGGGTATGCACCTAGGAGTAAAAATTGCTGAATCATATGGAAAGCCTATGTTTAACCAGACTCTTTTCCAAAACAGGTATACCATTTGACATTCCTACCAGTAATTTTTCCACATCCTTGCTGATAAATGCTATTGTCATCATTTTGATCTTAACCTTCCTAGTAAGTAGGAAGTGGAACTTCATTATGACTTTCATTTACTTTTTCCTAATGGGCAATGATAACGCCTGCTGGCTTTATGTACATCTTTATGAAAACATGTCTGTTTTGATCTTTTAGAATTTTCAAAATTATTAGCTTTGTATTGCTGAGTGGTAAGAATTATATATTCTTGATACAGGTATGTTCTATTTATCAGATATGTAACTGCAAATTTTTTTTCCTATTCTGTGGTGATTTACTTTCAGATGGCATTGTTTGTGGCACAAAAGGTTTTCATTTTGTTGAACTTTATCTATTTTGTTTTCTGTCACTTGTGCTTTAGTATATCTAAGAACCTCTTGCCTAATCAAGGTAATGATTTATCCCCATCCAAGATTGCAGAGTTATCCCATTACATTCTGATTTTCTTTTTTGCCCATAAATAGGTACGTTTACAGGAGCACATGGGTGAAAAGTATACAATTTATAGTGTGAAAGCTCGCCAGCTGAAATTTTTTGAAGAAAATGTGAATTTTTGAGAATTGATTCTAATCTGCTGCCAGAATTGAAGAGCTATTTTTAAAGGACTTTTGCTTAAAGAAAAGCAAGTCCATGGCATTCACCATCCTTGTATCTTTTTTTTTTTTTTAACTTAAGCAAGCTCACAAAAGGAAAAGAAAAATTTTGGCTATCTTATTCTTTTATAATGAAAAATGTGTTTGATTATTGTCTACTGAGCCTTAACTACCAATATCTAGAACTTTATTTTTTTAATATACTAATAAGCTTGAATTAGCTAAATACAAGACCATAAGAAATTGTATATTTTATATTGTAATACAGTGATAAAAGCAATAGGAGAAATAAATGATGTAATGTCAGTGATACTGCTTGTTGTTAATAACTTTAAATAGTAGTTGGTAAATTATTTTCTTAAAAAGTCAATTCATGATTCAAGATTTAAAGAATATCTAGTATCTAGTACTAGAGTATCTAGTATGAAGTATATAGTACTTAAGCAGTTGAATTCCTTTTCTACATATTGATGGATATTTAATGTTCTGTTTTCATTTAATATGAACCTAAATTAGGGTATACAAGAATTAGAACATTTTGTTATTTTGGCTTTGTAAGTAGTGTTTTTACATACACTAAAAAAAATTTAGAATTTCCATATGAAAACATTTCTTAAATATGAATTCCTTTTCCAATTAACATCTAAGTCAAGTCCAGATCCGTTAAGTTATGTTGGACATATGTGACACTTAAGGTTTGTCATCTTGTACACCAAGATATTGGTTGTCTCCCCATTTTTAATGTATTAAAGTATCTATCTCATTTTATCAGTTGTTTAATTGGGAGTACTGCCCATCTAGGAAATAAAGTTTTTACAAAATAGAAGTCTTGATTAGTAAATTTTTACTTGTATAATTCAAGGGACTCTTAAAAATAAATACTGCTCTGGTATATATATATCTATATAATTAAAAATGTATCTTCTATTCTTTGAGAATTATACGTACACATGAAACACTAATGAAATGTTCTATCCTTTCTAGTCATTTGACACTTTTATTTACTTTTTACTTTGTGCCAGGTGCTATGGCAAGAATTGGGGATATATACAAATACTGATATATAGTGATAAGTAAAACAGTACTCCCTGCCCTGTCTTTAACTATGCTCATAGTTTCTGAGACTTTATTTATTTTAATACTGCTGTATTTAACATTATTCAGGTATCAAGACCACTCCCTCCAACTATGGCACCTAGAAAACATTTCATCCACTGCTCTGTTTGGCTGCCAATTCATTCATCCCACTCATCATTTTCAATAGATGAAATAACTTGCTTTTTACCCTATTTTCAAGGTCTTAATTTTTAAATCACATTTATTATACTTAACTGCTATGCTTAATCATTTCTACCTTCTTAATTTTTTCTTTTTCTGACTTTTGCTATATTATTTGTTCCTTTTTTTAAACTCATAGTTTGGAAGTTTGAATCCTGGTATAGAGAAATAGAGTATTAATTAAATTAGTAACTTAGTTCCTCCCACTCCCATAGCTATTACAAGACCATTGGAACCTTTCTCTTCGGCCCTCTGGAAAATTTAAAATGAATTTATAGCTTTACAAGTTTTTATCTTGGTCTAATTAAGGAAGACATATATATTGGAGATTGGTAGTTACAGAAAAGCGAAATAGTGCTTACTGACATTTTTAAAACTACAAGCTTCTAAATTTAACTTTCACTATTAGTCTTGAACAAAAAAACTCTTTAGATACAGACTTTTACTGAGTTTAATTAAAAACATTAAAATAGGTTAACTATTAAATGAATTTAAAAACTTTGATAGTCACAATAAATCATGAGGCATTTTTTATTTTTGTAGACCTGTAAGTAGTTTTGCATACTTGTGTTTTCTGTTCTCAAAGGCAGAGAAAAATTATGAAGAGAAGGTCTGAAATACTTACAAATCAAAACCCAACTGTGTTAAAAGTGAAATACAAAGAGAACAAAATCTATACACAGCTGTGTCATAAAAGCATTGGTGGTTTTCAGCTCATGTTTTGGGTATGAAGACAATTTATCTCAAATGAAACAAAAGTAGATGTAACAGTAAAACAATCATGAAAACCCCAATCAATTATTTTTAGCATGCCGCTTAACTTTTCTTTCCCCTGACTTCTTGTCTTCTGTGCCTGAGTCTTGAACAGGTAGCCACTTGAGTGGGTGTCGGCGATAAATTGGCCATGGAGGAAGTGTCAGCTGGGTCAGAATGGAGAAAGTGCATCAGTTACAGCTACACAGGATTTACAAGACCATAATGTATAATGCTTGGTTCCCAAATTATTCCTATGCTAAAGGGGAAAAAAAAAAAATCCTGTAAAAACTCAGTGCAGTGGCCCAGACAAAACACTCTAAATGGGAGGAACAAGCCTCTCTGTTCACACTTAGGGAACAGAGTAAGTACTGAAGGTGCGGTTAGGAGGGAGCAATGTAAAAATCACAAGGTATTTCTACTTGCTTTGGTCTTAAGATTATTACTTGGAGTAGCTGCCAAAAGAAATGCTCTAACTGCTATACGGTTGTAATCTGATGCTATTTGGCATTGTAGGTTTCCAATGAAAGGAGGGGGAAACAATGATGGAACAGGATGAAGTAAAAGTTGGAGCTGGCCCGGCCTCACTACCAGCTCCAACCAAACCAACACAGAGGCGAAAAGTTGCCACTAAACATTCAAACACAAACTTCTTACCAAACACGAAAAAGCAAATCCGGCCATAACTATATAGACAGTCCACCCGAACTGCTCAGCCACGTACCCGTAGATAAATCCAACTATCTAGAGACAAAGTATATTAAGTATAGTCAAGTTGGGGGAGAAAGGGTAGAGGTAAGGGAGAAGAGATTGTACAAAACCAATACTTACTGCAGAAAAAAGAATAATTCCCTGAAACATCTGTTCCGCTAGCTTTTGGCCCTTGTAATCCTAGAGGTGAAGGAGAACAACGCAGGAGTTGGCCCCACCACCCGATGAGTACAATCCCGGTTCTGGCCTCGGCGATCATGGGGCAACCCCAATACCAGGGCCTCCCCTAAAGATCAGTTTAAGGAATGCTATTCTGGGTTTCTGGGTCTGAAGCACCCGAACGCAGCATGGGCTCAGGGATGGATTCTCGCGGGGGCCAGGAAAAGGGGACCCAAGGAGGGGCAATTCAGGTTAGAGTGTAAGGTAACAGCCGGGTCAGGGGCCGCGCCGCCCCGGTCGGTGTTCCGACAAGGGCCGAGAAGATACGAAGCTAGTAAGTAGCGCGCGGCAATCTCGAGGCAGAGCCCTTACCATCTGCGTGGGCAGCGAGCTCAGATGCTCCAGCATGACTGGCTGAGGAGGCGGCCGGCCGGATGCAGGCGGCGCGCAGTCGGGCGAAGGCGGTAGCAACTCAGGGACCGTGGGCTCCGGGGTCCGGTCCTGCGTACAGCCAGGCGGGTCCGCAGACTCTGTAAGTGCTATGGCCGCGGCCCCGGAAGCGGATGTTTGGGGTCGGCCCAGTCGGCTCCAGGACCCGCCCCGCGCCATCCCTAGGCGACCTGTACTTTCGGATCTGGCTGTTCCCCGGCGCGCCGCCCGCGAGGGCTGACGTGGCAACGGTGGCGGCCGAGCCGAGGCATCGCGCGCCCTTGAAGGGTTCGCCGTCGGTGCTGCAGGGTGCCGGGAGCTGCGGCCCGGGTCCCCCAATCTGTGTTGAACTGGGCCGCGGCGGCCTCAATGCGGTCGTTGTGCTCCACGTCTCCATGACGACGGGCTTTTCTTCCTGAGGCCCCCGGCACTGGGGCTGCCCTGCGGCGCCTGCTCGGCGCGACACGCTCGTGGTCCGAGTGGCGGGAAGGCTGTGGGGGCAAAGCGGCGGGGGTTGTGGGACCACGAGTCGGCTCTGAGCTAGCGGGCAAGCGGGGCTGGTCCTGAGTGCAGGAGTCGCGGCGACTCCGTGGCAGGCCGGGCCCGGGGCCTGCGGCGCAGGCGCTGAGCTGGCGGGGCGGGCCGCGGCTCGGGCGGCGACGGCTCCTCCTTCTGCTCCGGCTGCAGGTAAGGGCTTCGGCGGGCGCCGGAATCCTGTCTCAGGGTCTCTCTGGGCTCGGGGGCAGCCCGCGCGGAGCGTCACGCCACCTCTTAGAATTTAAAAGGGACGCCCCAGGGCCTATCCGCGAGAGAAAGGGAATCCTCTCGGAGAGCTGCCACGGTGTTCGACCGCCCCTCGCCGAGGTGGAGCGCGCTCCCACCGCGGGAGTCTGCCACTCGCCCCTCAGCGTGCTCGCCAACGTCTCTGGCTCCCTCACAGACCTAGGCTGGGCCCTTCGGTTAGAGAGCAGACTCGGCGGCTCGAGCCTGGTCGGGCGCCGGCGTTTCGGAGGAAGCCGTTCTGAGCACCCCAGGCCTGCGGGTCCCAGCTGGCTCCGGACTTGTGTGCCCCGTTGCCTCGTCAGGGTCACCGAGGGTGGATTGCAGGGCAGAGTGGTGTGTGGCCGCTGCTCCTTGTTCACGTAGCCACCAAAGTTTACAGCACCTTTTTTTGTTTGGGTCGAGTGTACGACTGTAACCAACCCTTGGCCCTTGCTTAAATGTGCCTACCACCATCTGACCTAGACCTGTAATGACAGCTGGATTAACTCTAGGGAGGCCTGAGACATGTGAGAACTCAGGGGAGGTGCAGTTGGATGTGGGGGTGAAGGGAAGCTCCCTTAATTCCAGAGCAGCTACCAGATGAAGAGGTTGGAAAAGTGGATGCATGTCCTAAGCGCCTCTCCACCTTTCTGCCTGTCAGAGGCCAGACTTTTTTTTTTTTTTTTTTTAAAGTTTATTTTTACATCATTTTGCACATTTTTTTTTTCATCTCAGTTGTAATCCCCACGGGTTTCCCATCACCAAATCACCCCTGTGAGGCCAGACTTTTTGTCGTATGTAGAAGTAGGTATGCCTCTGTCTTGTCCGTGTTTAGATGCACTTCACAGGTGGCGGTTGCTGTAGAGATTGTGTAGTATTTTAGGTATAAAGATACGATGGAGAAAGGCTGTTAGGGTCTGTTTGAGAACCATCTCTTTTGGAATCTGCATCTTATGTTGGGATTATTTTTCCTGATTACCAGCAAAGACTGTGTTCCCTTTCTGAGTAGGAACTAGCATTGTTCTTAAACCAGATCATCTAACAAATGTAACAGGTTTGCTATTTACCAGACATTTTAGGTGGTGAGGATACATCCATAAACAATAGAGTCTCAGATGGCTTCACATAGGAACATTAAAGCTGATATTCTCGTCAGGGATGACAAGTTAAAAAAACAAATAATTTTGTAATCAAGGAGAAGTGGTACATTTTCCTGATGGCCTCTCAGAGGACTGGTAAGGAGACAGAAAGATGACCTTGATGCTTGATGACATCAACAAGACCAGGAACAGTAGGGACAGAAGTCTAGTTGGAGGAGATTAAAGAGAACAAGAGGATCAGTGTAGTTGAAAACCTTAAAACCTTTCAAGTTTTTATTTATTTATTTAATTTTTCCTTTTAGTTCCTTTTAGGGTTTTAGTGTAAGGGGCAACAGAGAAATGGGTCTGTGGGGCAACTCCAGGTATAGAGGGGAATAGTGTCTTTTTTTTAATTAACTGAGAGATGCCAGAGTATCATAATATGTTGATGGGGGTGATCAAGCACATAGGGAAAGTTTACTGATGTTGCACCAAAGAGAATTTTAGGGTGACAGAGCATCAGTGAAATATTCTTTCATGGAGGTACATGTAAGGAGGGAAAACAGAAAAGGTGAGTACAGCTATTGAGAATGTGGGTACAATTGCAAGTAGCTAACAAGTTTTTAAAGTCTTCTTTTTCTCTAAGACTTCTTTACCCATACTTCTTTTTGAGTATACCTATGTTGTGATTTGGGAATGTGAATAATTCTAGTAATTTCTAAATGAAAACATTAATTTTTTTTTTAACATTGAAATAACCTTGCATTGTAATATATAAATTTCAGTTGTGCACTATTAAAGATCACCATGTGTATGTATTACACTAAATTCACCACTAAAGTTCTAATTATCCTTCACATACAGTTGACCCCCTATTAAAATACTAATTTTCATGAATATTGTTGATCACATTTTACACAGTTGTATACTTTTTCAAAAATATAACTGCTGTTACACATCCCAGGTACGTCAAATACCTGCTAGGATTGTTTTTCTTGTGTTTAGGTAACTGGAATAGCACAAACATGTAAGCCTTTTGATCCACATGCTACTTATAAGTAACTGTTACTGGAAGTTGAAGTAACAATTCAACTTCTATTAGCTATCTGAGATGGAATGAGGTAAGTTTTCTCTAGTCTTGATGGGTGTTGGCTCCGTCAGGAAGATGTTAAAGATTTGTCTGAGCAGCACCCCAACTTCAGCCTGTGTAGGTTACACTTAACCTACAATGTGATCGAGGCATAAGGTTCAGGGAATAAAATATATTCTTCAGGTTGGAAGAATATATGTATATATTGCTCTAGAAAGAAATGAGAGAGCAGGAAATCAGTATTTTAGTATTAGATTTTTCTTTGCAAGATGAATTATTTTCTCCCCAATTTGCAGTCTGGCTTGTAATTCCCCAGTTTTTAAAACAGCCCTTCTACATAGTTCTCATTTTAAAGACCTTGAGAAATCAACACTTAATATGAAATTAACTTAAACTTACTTTGGCTTTAGAAATATGTTATATCTGTAAAATTAATAGTCTTATGTACATGTGCAGTTATTCTCATGGGGGATGGTAAAGTTGAAAAAGGTAAAAACCTTCAGTGAGTGCTTACAATATACTGATTGCAGAAAATGTTTTTAAGGAAACGTTACCAGAGATTGTTGTAGAAATCTAATTATTTAGTTTAATTCACCCACAAAGTGTTTCCATTCATTTTTTTGTTTTGAAAAAGTGAAGGCAGTCAATAAGCTGGGGAGCACGGTGTGCAGGCAGTGTCAGCAGCAGACATCACTTTCTTAAGAGATGGAGAGATAACCAACAGGATTTTTGAGAATAGCGTTCTAAATTTTTGATAACAAGTGGGATTGTAGACTTTTGTAATTATCTTTCTGTGCTGTAATTTTAAGTGAATTTGGACAATATTCTCAGTTCTTCTATAAAAGGTAAATGGGCTACAGTTCAGAACAGAAAAGTTTTGTACTGATAAGCCTAACCTCAGGTTACTTGATCATTAACAACTGAGATCATGTCTAAACTGGTTTTTGAATTAAAAATTCATATGGAATCTTTCCCTAGTGGTTACCAGATGTATTACTTTTTGGTAGGACATTTGCCTTTTATTTAATGGCATATAATGTATAAAGCTATGTGTTTCTCTAGGTTATTTGGAAGTATTTCATTATTGTGACTACAAAAAAATTCAGAACCCAAACTAGTTCTAGGAAACTATTAATTTGGTAGTTTCTGGCAGAAAATGTTGCATGCTCATCTTGTCTCTACCTGGATAGAGGTATTTAGGCATATATTTTTTTAAAGATTTATTTATTTATGCATACAGAACTAGGGTACAGGCCAGAGGTGCAGGGGCGGTGAGGGGATTCACCAGAGACAGAGTGGGGAGCTGAGGGGAGCAGCGGGCGGGTCAGGAGAGGTCTGCTGAGCCATGTGGGTCACCTCCAGGGCCAGCAGGGATTGAATGGCGTTAGCTTCTTAGTGCTGGTTTTAACCTGCTGTGCCACCAGGGAGGGCTGGCATATATATTTTTAAAGATTTATTTATTTATGTGTACGAGAACTGGGGTACAGGCCAGAGATGTGGAGGGTGAGAAGATTCACCAGAGACAAGAGTGGGGAGGTAGATCTACTGAATATACTGCTGAGGGGAGCAGAGGGCAGGTTAGGAGAGGTCTGTCATGACATATACCTCCCTGGCCTGGTATTGAACTCATGCTGCAGTGGATAGCTTCATAGAGCTGTGCTTTAACCCATTGTGCCACCAGGGAGGGCCTATTTAGGTATTTTGATAGAGATCCTCATGTATCTGCTGACTGGGGTTTGTTTTTGTCTTGTAGAGTTGACAACTAATAATCATATAAGACAGAAGAGAAAAATGTCTTTTCGTAAAGGTATGCTCTTTCTACAAATTATATTGTCTTTATACCTGGTTAAAAGGTAAAGGGATATAATGTGGGCTTTCCCTTCTGTGTTTCAGTAAACATTATCATCCTGGTCCTGGCTGTTGCTCTCTTCTTACTCGTTTTGCACCATAACTTCCTTGGTCTGAGCAGTTTGCTAAGGAATGAGGTTTCAGGTATGGAAGTCCTTATTAATGCATTGGCATCTGTAGAGGTTCCTTATGGCCTACATCAACTTACTCAAGTTACAAATTAGGTTAAAAAAAGAACTTTCTTTTCTTACAAAAGGCATTGTGGTACTCAGTGTATTCTTTCAGGCTCTTCTGCTAAAGGTTTCCCTGCCCGAATGGCTGTGCAGTCTGCCAAGATTTTGATACTCCTTTTCACCAAATTATGGGCCTTAAAGGGGTCTTTCCATTTATAAAGAGGAAAACAGCATTCAAGCTGCATAAAAGCAGTTTGCTCATTTACTCTTCTCCCATGCCTCTGGTTGATGGCTGGAATGTAGGAAGTACTCAGTAAATAGTTTTTGAATAAATTATTTAATGGTCCAGATAACTATTAGAATTTTGACCTAATACCTTCTAGGTTCTCTCTCTCTCTCTCTCTCTCTCTCTATATATATATATATATATATATATAGTTTATCTATGTAGTGGATATTATACTACTTTTTCACCACATGGTTGTTTTTACAACCATGTCAAATGTAAGTAGAAACTCTTCCTAATGTGAATTTTAATGCCACATAGTGAACTTGTTTACAGGAAAAAGTCTTTGTGCAATTTCCAGGCTTTATGGCAGTCCCACAGTAAGAAATGTTCTATATACAGCACACCTACATACATTGTTTGCTTGTTGTCTTTCATGATGGTAGAGATTTCATGGTTGATACTACTTGTCACATAGGCAATCAGTGTTTAGTGAATGATAAATGAGTTAATGAATTAGTATAAAAGACAGAGGGATTGTTTATAAAACAATACTTGTAATCAGGTGGTGTACTTTTATATTTTCCAATTCCCTGTTCAATTTGGGTACTGTATTTCTACTCAAATTCTGATCTCAACCCACTCACTAAATTGTTTTCATTCCTACTTGTGGGGCATGATTTATGGTTTGAAAATAATCATTTTTACTGTTTCTAGGTTTTTACAATTGTATGTAAAATTGGGAATTTTTTGTTTACCTTTCAGACCTTATCCTTGAGAGCAAAGAACATTAGTGGGTTGAAGGCTATATACTTGTTTGAAGGCTTTGATACAACTTGCCAACATATTGCTAGAAAAATTTTAGTGCATTCCCATTATTAGTGTATCAGAATACTCATTTTTTCCCTCTAAAATGCTTTTGATTTTCAAAAAACCTGGTTAGATGTCTTGTTTTTCCAAAACCCGGGAAAAGACAATTTCTGTGCTGTATCCTTCTTATTGTAATGAGGGAGAATGAAGTAAATACCGTAATCCTCAGATACCTCTGTATCAGAAGCTCATGAGATTGTACCACAATATTTTTCTTGTATTTGATCCTTTCAGATTCAGGAATAGTGGGGCTTCAGCCCATAGCCTTTTTCCCAAATGCTCCCCGACATTTGGTAGATGAGAGACAAGAAGAGATTCCTGTGGTCATTGCTGCATCTGAAGATAGGCTCGGGGGGGCCATTGCAGCTATAAACAGCATTCAGCACAATACTCGCTCCAATGTGATTTTCTACATTGTTACACTCAACGGTACAGGAGACCATCTTCGGTGAGCTCCTCAAGCACAATTTTCTATATGTATATATTTTTCTTTATAATTAGATTATACATGTAAATTGTATGCATGTTGTTTTCCCAGTTGATTGTATTATAAGCATCTCCCCATGATAGCAAAAGGAATGTAAGGAACTACCAAGATTTAAATCAGCTATCCATATGCACTGTTGACTCAAGCTGCTTTTAGTTTTTTTTTTTTTTTAGCAGTAAGACTTTCTAAGTGAAAGAAGCAGTAGGTTTTATATCACATGGACATATCCTGAGTAGTTTTCTATGAGAGTGGAAAGGTACTTGGGGCTAATAGCAAGATAGTAAAGGTGAGTTGTTTAGACAGTAATCCAAAACCTGACCCATCGTGATTGTGGAATATCATCTAACCCCTGGGACCCTGTTCCTCATCTATAAGGGGTGAAAATATTTAATTTAGAGAATTGCTCTGTCAGGTAAATAAGAAAATATGTTTTGAAATAGCATAATCACTCAGTAGCTTTTATTTTTATAACTGTGATTAATATTAGAAACCCAAGTAATAGTCACATTCATGTCTTGAAAGCTTTTTGAATTAAGATTTACAAAAATTATTCCAGAAACAACTTGTCTAGCTGCTTAGTTGTCAAAATTCTCAAACATTTCTATTTTTGTGGTTTTTCTCCATGATCCAAGTTTAATTCAGAAAAATTATGAATTGGTTTTCCACATTTAAAAACCCAGCAACCGGCCCTCCCTGCTGGCACAGTGGATTAAAGCATAGCACTACAGGCTAGTCACAGCTGCTTCAGTGAGTTCAATCTCGTCCTGAAGGTGATACACATGGCACAGCAGCTCTCTCCTGTCTCATCCGCTACTACCTTCAGCAGTGTATTTTATCAGCCTGTCTGCTCTGCTCCCCACGCTGTCTCTGGTGAATCCTCTCACCACCTATGCACCACTGGCCAGTACCCCCGTTCTGTATGCATAAAAAATCAGTCATAAAAAAAAAGACCCAAGAACCACCTGATGTGGAAATAAATACATTAAAAATCTTCAGAAATAACACTACACCCACAAAATACTTGAAATGGGCCTAGGAAAACTGCAGTACTTCTTTAGGGAACACATTTTTTAATGGGCAGTATCTTAAGACTCAGGTGGAGTTTAGTCATCGCAGTGAATTGAGTCTATTAGAATGATTACTAGCTTTGTTAAAATTAGCTTTCATATTATCATACTCCTTTACCCAGGTGTTTGGGAGGAAAAAGTTTGAATAGTTAGTGTGGTGTTGAAATAGTCTCAATTCCATAGTAACTTTTTCTACAACAGTTTCAGTGTCAGAACAATCGTGTAACCCTAATGGGAGCATTATCCATTACATAGGGTTTTGGTTTAGGTGGGGGCACTTTTGGTGGGAATATTCTCACTTCAAAATAGGAAACCAGATTCAGGTGAAGGGGCTTGAAGACATTTACTTGGTTGATAGTTTCTCTTACACTTTCCCTCATTGGAAGACAAAGATAAGGCTGTCATTTGAGGTTATAGTTATTTAAAACTGAAGCTGAGTGCTTTATTTTCATTAGGTCCTGGCTCAACAGTGCTACCCTGAAAAGTATCAGGTACAAAATTGTGAATTTTGACACTAAACTTTTGGAAGGGAAAGTAAAGGAGGATCCTGACCAGGGGGAATCCATAAAACCAGTGAGTTCCATGCATCCTTATTTGTACTTGGGAGTACTAGGAAATGACTAAGATACCCAGATAACTGTGGGTAAAGTACAGGTAGTTCCCTGGAGACCAAACCTGGGAAGTTTTAAGAGACCTTTGGCTGTCTTCTCCATTTTGGGGGTTTCTAGCAAAAATACAGCCACTGACATATTGTTTGCCAGTGTATCTTTTTGTTTTCCAGTTAACCTTTGCAAGGTTCTACTTGCCAATTCTGGTTCCCAATGCAAAGAAGGCTATATATATGGATGATGATGTTATTGTGCAAGGTACCAAGGAATGTTACTATTAATGCAGTCTGTCTGACCCAGGAATTGGGAGGAATAGGGATTCAAATTATCAATTTTTTGTGACTCATCTATTTCAGGTGATATTCTTGCCCTTTATAACACACCACTGAAGCCAGGACATGCAGCTGCGTTTTCAGAAGACTGTGATTCAACCTCTACCAAAGTTATCATCCGTGGAGCAGGGAATCAGGTAAATTACTTACTAGGCCCCTTGCGCAGGTATTTTACTCCTGTAATGCAAATTAATGGAGAGACTGCAAAATCAGGAAACTTAAAAAAATCCTGCTGTACTTTTTCTCAGTGAGTTCCTCCCCAACCCCAGGGTTGCTTCCTTTTAGGTTGGTTCATGGATATAATCTCTGAATTTTCTTTGAACATCTGGCTTAATGTTTATTCTAGGTTGGAATGTGGAATCCCAGCTGTCACATTTACTTGCATTATGTACAGCCCTTTATTAATAATCTATCACAGCTTAATAAGCAGGTTTTCTTTACTAGCTAATAAATTCGATGTCTTGTTAGAAGCAGTAAACATGCCAAGTATCTCACTTGTTCATAGTACAATTACATCGGATACCTCGACTATAAAAAGGAGAGAATTCGTAAGCTTTCCATGAAAGCCAGCACCTGTTCCTTTAATCCTGGAGTTTTTGTTGCAAACTTGACAGAATGGAAGAGACAGAATATAACTAACCAATTGGAGAAATGGATGAAACTCAATATAGAGTAAGTATGTTACTGGGCTAGCTGTGAGAACCCTTTAACATTAAATACAATTTTTCACTAACATTGTATTTGTTATCTGTCAGAGAAGGACTGTATAGCCGGACACTGGCTGGCAGCATCACAACACCTCCTCTACTTATCGTATTTTATCAACAGCACTCCACCATTGACCCCATGTGGAATGTCCGCCACCTTGGTGAGTAGAAATCATTAGCCAGAGGCCTAAGGTATCTAAAGCACTAGCTATGAGGATGGGATTTCTTTTCCCTGCTGTTTGTGTGGCACTGTTTTGTGTTGGTATTCCTATAATCATTTGGTTCTTTTTCTCAATGTAAGGTTCTAGTGTTGGAAAACGATATTCACCCCAGTTTGTTAAGGCAGCCAAGTTACTCCACTGGAATGGACACTTTAAGCCATGGGGAAGAACTGCTTCTTACTCTGATGTCTGGGAAAGATGGTATATTCCAGACCCAACAGGCAAATTCAGCCTCATCCGAAGACATATGGAGATCTCAAATAAAAAATAGAATTTATGCTATGTGCATTTCTCAGGAAATCCTGGAAGAGACAGTATGTGTGGGAAGTACCTGCTGCTATGCTTCAGTGCCTATATGCAGCAACCCGCAGAAGATTTTCAGCTGGGGAAAGAGAACAAACTGTCTTGTCTGGCCATCAGCTTCCCAGACAGACTATAAATGTGTCTCCATCTGCCTTACCAAATGTTTGCTTACTATAGTGCTGAATGACCAGAAGTGAATGGACTCATACTACTGGTATATCACTACACTAAGTTTTAATTTTGTTACCTGTAAATAAAGCAAAATCTACATTTTCAAAAGGTATCATATTTTCTGCTTTCAGGTAAGAATTCAAACTTCTAAAATATCCAATTTTTTTTTAATGAACATGATACATATTCACATAATTTACAGTGTCTTATCATTCCAGAGTGGCACACAGCACTTGTGTGCGCTCTCTCACTCACACAACAGCTTAGTAGTCTGCTCAAAATAAGTCCTTATGGAAAAACCAGTTTCTTTTTATACATAGTCTGTACTGAAGTCATAAGCGTCATCACTGTCTTCAGTCATTTTATCCAAGACAAAAGATTGAATGGACTGCTGCTCATCTATATTAAAAAGTGACAAAAAAAAAAAAAAGTCAAAGCAATTCTGTACCATGTTGCTTTGCTATAAAAGGCCACCACCACATTCTCACCCACCTGCTTTAGACTCCTTGGGCAATACCTCCCAGGCATTTTCTGCAGGGGGAATGTCTGAGCTCTTTGCCTGTGGGATAAAGAAGCTGCTCTATTAGCTTGTTTGTTCATTATACCGTGGAAAAGTGAATGTGCACATGATGGGATGTATGAATTTAAGAAGTTTTATAGATTTTTTTTAATTTGGCATCTTCCCATTTGTTGTCCATTATAATGCCAGAAAATATAAGCTTCAGTAACAAACAGCTACTTACATCAGCCTCAATACTTTCAAGGTCGTCATCAATATCTTTGGAGTTCTCCCACTCCTTTTTCTCTATCTGTTTTGGCAACTCTTCAGTTACATCCTGTTCATCTATTATACCGTGTGTCAGACCCGAAGACTGGAAAAGGATGCTGTTGGCTAAACGAGGGCCTCTAATAGCTAAGAAAGGAACCATAAACAAATAAGACTTCTTTCGACCTGTCAACCAATGAAGATGGCAGCCATACACAAGCCTTGCTTTATTACCTTGAATGCTGTGTGCATTGTTCTTTTCCAGTTGTTCCAGATTAAAGCCATGTTTCATGTATGTCACAATATTCTCATTTAAATGTGGAGAGAGACTCCAGGATATAGGGGGATGGCAATGGTAACCTAAGGAGGCACTGGTATTGAAAACAGTTATTTGTCAAAAACCCACCTTTATGCTATTCAGCTTAAGAGCATAAATGTAGACCAAAATGCCTACATAAATGAAGCCTTACCCTGTCCACTCTGACCACAGCAGTTTAGCAGCACCTTCTACATGTGGGCTTCCACCTTTCTGGTGCATTCCTCTTCTCTGAGCAAGCAAAGTGAAAAATTCCAGAGAGTTCTTAAAGTCCGGGACAGTAAATTTCAGTACTATCTTAAAAAAAAGAGAGAACCTGTCAATCATCTAATGGAAGTGTCAGACTTTTTTAAAACTTCTATTAAAAACATTTATAAGAGAAAATGGAGTGCGGCCCTCCCTGGTGGCGCAGCGGGTTAAAGTACTGCACTGAGAAGCT
>NW_004567105.1:59300581-59306440 GCF_000260355.1 Condylura cristata
TCTGCTCCCCACTCTGTCCCTGGTGAATCCTCTCACCCTCCGCATCTCTGGCCTGTACCCCAGTTCTGTATGAATAAATGAATAAAAAAAAGAGAGAAAATGGAGTGCAAGGGAGTAGGAAGAAGGCATGGAGTTCTCTTACTTGTCGAGCATCAGCTTGGGAGAGGATGGCACTGGCAGCCTCCACTGGCTTTAGCACTTCAATACTTGCTGGACTTCTCAGAGCTAGTGCAGCAGCAGAGTTCACTGGAGACACAATGAAGCTTGGGCTGTCTATGATTGTGATGTGCTTGCTCAAAGGGACAGCCTGCATGCTCCTGGAATCAGAGATACAGTGATTGATGGTTTACTGCTTCATCTAAAGGACAAGGACAACATGAAGCTCAGGGTTGGATTGAACAAACTCAGCATAGTCTGTCAGACCCAGTTTATCATCATTTGCTTCATGTTTTATCTAAAAGCTTCACAGTGCACTTTTTCCTTATAAAAGAACACTATGTGTCATGGCTTATATATTGACATCAACACATGTTGTTTGCCCTACCAACTGGCAGACTTCCAGTCATTTCAATGCCAGGTCCAATCACTTCCTCTGAGGCAACTTTTCCACTCTAATCAATTCATCTTCAAGCTTAGCAGTGACTTGACCCTCCTCCTCTGAATGACAATTCTACAGAAAGGATTACCTTTCTTAGGATATTCAAAACAAAGCATTTACTCATCTACAATGAAATGTTGACAAAGCAATGATTTATCGAACAACTTGATGTACCTTGTAAGCCCCATGGATACACCAACATTACATATCCGTTCTTGTTTTAAGCTATTGATGATGCTGCTTTTCCCCACATTTGGGAAACCTACAAACAAAATTCAGATACAAAAGCATTATATAAGTACTGGCAACAGTAAAATTCCCACCACCTTATTTTATACTTTACATGATGTTTAGAACAAGATCAGAGTTGGATCTGAGTGTCAGCACTTGAACACTAAGATCAATTTTAGCATCTTCATTTCTTGTATAGGTTAATGAAAGAGCAGGAAGGGAGGACTAATTCAAATAAACCAAGAACTTTCAGGAGTCAATTTCCCACAGTGATCAGTTGGCAAAAAGTGAATTATGAAGCAATTACTTTAATTTTTTTCTTTACATTTCTGTATGGTGAAGAGTCAAACAAGCTCTTTTGAGTGAGCCCTTGTACTGACTTCCATACTGTCAACACGGGGAAATTATTGGTATTTAAGAGGTGAAACTTAAGATGTACTGAACTGAAACTCACCAATTACTCCAACCTGAATGGCTTTGCCATAAGATTCCTGAAAACTTCCAAGAAGCTGCCAAAGAGATTCTTTCCCAATGCAGACTTCACTCTTGAATGAACGCACTTTCTTCTTTACCTTTGTATGATAAAATCCCAAGTAATTACTTCTGACAAGTCACCAGATAAAATCCAGGCCATCTGGCATTCAGGTCCCAGCTATTAAAACCACCATAGTGTTTGCCTTTCAGATTATCTCTGGATGAAATCAGAGTTGGATCTTACAAATTTTCATTTTTCTTTAATCAAGATTTGGTACACTCATCATATTTCAGCCATCAAAAATCTGAAAGAACTATGTAGTCTAGTCTAGTCCAGTCCAACTGTGTAAAAGGTACCTTAATTGTCTTCCTTTTGTCTTTCATATTTGTTGAGGCTCTGAACACCACTGTAGGCAATTCTTTCTTTAAATAACCGAGCCAGTTTTCCAAATTCTCCTTTGGTACCAAATCTGAAAGGGATTAGGAATAAGGTGCATCAATTTGATCATGTTCTTGCAATGAATTTACAAAATCTGCATTTCACACTTACTTGCCTTTTCACTGTTTTTTTCCTCCCCCCAAAACATGTAACTGGAATATAGGGGAGAATAAGTGCCCTACCATTTACCCTTATTAAGGGCAAAATAGTTTTACCTCTATCAATTCCCATCAGCACTGTTCACCCTGTTTCAGAATTAAACCAATCTCTAGATTATTACCCTATTAATCTTTGGGTGCTATTTGCAGAATTGACCCTATGCCAGAAGCCATGTGACTAACCCCCTTTTCTAATCCTCCCACCGTATTATTTCCCATTCTTATAAGTACCACACACTAACCAATTGCTTCACTGGAGCCACACCAATATTCCATTCTATACTTGTCCCTTCACAGATCTTTCACAGATCTTTCCTCTGAGTTTTCCTGTTTTAGTGGCTCCAACCCAGATACATCCGTGTTTCATCTAAACATTGTCACATATTGCCACTCTCTAAGTGTGGAAAATAAGGCATACCATAGTCATTTCTACCGAAAATAGGACACACAGTAAGCTGTGTATACAAGCTTATATCAAGCAAATAACGAAAAGCAGTATTAAATATAAGCCAGTCAAATCACATGTAGAAAATACTTCCACCCCACCAACCAGCTCTGTTATTGGTAACAAGAGAATATGCACTGGCTTTGTTGAGGTCAGAGTTGGATCTTATCAGTCTTCACAACAATCAAGACTTTAGACATCTTCCTCATTCCTCACTAGTGCATATGGAACACAAAAGGTATGTGTATCATTTGCTCACCTGATTTATTTAGTACAAGTACCAGCTTTTTCTGTCCACCTCGAACAATGGCCTCTTCTATCTGGGGACACCTACAACCAAGAGGATCTCTGGCATCCAATACCTCTAGCACAATATCTGAGGCTTCAATCACCTGTCAAGGTAGAAACTATTGAGAACATTCCTTCCTACCATCCACACAAATCCAGTGGCATTATCTACTATGCAACAGGGTGAGCTCAGAACTGGAGCTTATGTCTTCATTTTGGTATGAAAATGTTCATATATTCATTCTCACATATGTGTGTTCAATGGTCTCTGGCCTTTCATCCAAGTAAATTTTGAAATGAGACATAACCCCATAGTTTCAATGTTCCAACAGTGACCTAAGTAGTTTGACAGACTTTCTGCTCATGCTGAGAATAGTCTATTCACTTGGGAATGAATGTGGGAAAATAGGTGATGGAGACATGAGTGCTGGTGAACTATATACCATGACACACTCTTGACTTTCTTCACTTAGATTTCAACATAGTAATTTATACTGTTTGTTCTCATGTATTTACTCTAAAAACCACTGTGTGAAAAGAGATTTGAAAAAAGAATTGGGGCAGGGGAGGGGAAGATGAGAAAAAAAGATAAAATCAGTTTCAATGTGTAATTTTAATACAAGGTATAACAGGGAACTAACCAAAACCAGTTTCAATGTGTAATTTTAATACAAGGTATAACAGGGAACTAACCAAAACCAGTTTCAATGTGTAATTTTAATACAAGGTATAACAGGGAACTAACCTTCTGGAAAAATCTAAAACCAAAATATTCGTTAAGCAACAGAAAATGCCCTTCAAAGAGAACAAAACAACCTGTTAAAGGCTTCTTCCAGCTCAATTAAACTCTACTGCAATGTTTCTAAGGTTGGAGTCAAGAAGTAATGACTGGATTTTTAATGTTCATATCATTTTTAGACACTGACCTAGACTACGGTACCTTTTTAAGTTCCTGACAGTACAATCTCTTTGGATTCTGTTTGCTGGATTTGGCTTTGTTCTTATTTTCACATTGCCCAAAATCCTAGAGGATAAGGGGGGAGAGGGAGATAGAGGGAATACAAAGTTAAAAGTTCAGCAGTGGTGACATTTTTCTCCATTTTCCAGTACTTCAGAGCTGCAGTACAGTGCAGCTGATATTTAAATAGTTAATACAGAATCTTATTTTTCCCAAGAGGTAGAGCAGCCCCTAGCAAGTACATGCTTTCACTTCTATGTCAGAACGCAGAGATCTAATCATACCTCCCTCACAGGTTCATCATCACATGGCTTAACACCAGAGTCAGTTTCAAGTTTTCTTCTCTTTTCCTGTTCCTTCTGTCTATCAAGTTTCTGCTGCTGCTTTAATTCTTCAATCTGTGTTCAAGCCATGAGAGAGAAATGAGTGAATCAAAAGGACTTGATGTTGTGATGTTGGAAGAAATACACATACTCACACATCATAAAAGTTTCAGCCAAATGTATCTTACCCTCTGTTTCCTTAGTTCTGCTTCCCGAAGGAGAGCCTCCTTAAATGGAGCACTGTTTGGGACTCCTGGATCTTTCCTAGATTTCTTATGACCCCGTTTTTTAGCCTCCTTTCTCAATTTCCTGTGGTGCTCTCGAACCTATTGTAAAACCAAACAATATCTTTTTATCATCATACACAAATACTATAGTAAACAACTACCGTAAAAAAAACCCACAGGCCCTCCCTGGTGGCGCAGCGGGTTAAAGCACTGCACTACTAAGCTTAAACCACTTCCACATGAGTTCGATTCCCGCCTGCCCCGGAGAAGTCCACATGGCGAGGCAGACCTCTCCTGACCCGCCTGCTGCTCCCCTCAGCAGTGTACTTCGTTGATCTGCCTGTTCTGCTCCCCACTCTGTCTCTGGTGAATCCTCTCACCCTCTGCATCTCTGGCCTGTACCCCAGTTCCAGATGAATAAATAAATAAAATCTTTAAAAAAAAAAAAAAACCCACAAAACTATCTATGAAATGTGCTAGAAAAAGGAAAATCAAATTGCAGTTTCTAGAGTGAACTTGCATAGCCAGCCACACTATAAACAGCAAAAAATCACCAAGAAATTCTTAGCAGCGATTAATACCATGATCACAGTTCAGACTTCACTGTACTCTCAAAGTCTCAAAACTTGTCCCTAATCCCCATTTCCTTAAGCAGAATCACAGTGATGCACACCTCCTAATAGACAAATAGAGCAAAAGTCACTAGCATTCTATTTGATCTAACTCTCCCAAACAAGCACAAGACTTACCTTTTTTTGGATTTTATACCGCTTATGGCAGGTCATGCGTTTACTTGCTTTCTTTAACTCTACAAAAATAAAAATTACCAAAAGATTAGATAACACAAATTCACCAGTTATTTCCTCGACTACGCTGTGGGGTCACGTACCTTTTTAAATTAACAATTATCTCAACCTAGTTTAAAAATCTAGTGGACATGTGACAGCATTCCTTCCCCCAACAGGCATACAAGAAAAACAAATTCTCCAATTCCAGAGAATTTGATTTTATAGACCCGAAGAAGAATCCAACTTCCTACTCTTTTCATATTAAATCGAATCAAACACAGTCACTTCTACCCAACACCAGGTATCACATGGTAGCGACGAACGGTGCTTTCGAGGCGGATTTCGGAGCTCAACCCCGTAGCTCCACGACAGAAAACGCCAGACGGGAACTCGGACGCAGGTTTCCTCCACCTTTGGGGCCCCATCGACCCGCGGCACAACTGGCCCGATCACCGCCGGGCCTACCAACCGTCGCGGGCCGACGGCCTAATCTCAGGGCCCCCATTCCGCATTCGAGTCGCAGAAGAGCGCCCCGGTTAGCTCATCGAACATCAGATCAGAGGCTCCTCCACACCCGTGCCCCGAATCTACTTACTCGGACGCTTCATACTGGCCGCCGGGGCCGCCGCGAGGGCACCAGCAGCAGAGACAGACCGTACAACGAACCTCCGCCAGCGCCACGTGTGAACTGAGGCCTAAAGCGAGCGTCACGCACTCACGCTGTTGCCGTAAAGCGCGTTGCCTCCGGTCGGCGTGCGCGCGCACGTAGTGTCGCGCGGAACCGGATTCGCTTGGCGGCCGCGGATCTGGTTTTGCGGCGGCACCGGGAGGGGTGAGGGCGGTGAGGGCGGCCGGTGCTGAAGCGACGGCAGCGGGCGGCCGGAGGAGCAATACCAGCAGCCGTGGCGGCCACGGGGCGGGGCGCGGCGG
>NW_004567105.1:59306649-59326626 GCF_000260355.1 Condylura cristata
CGGCCCGGCAGCCTTGCCGCACCTGCCGGCCGGGACAAAGGCGCGCCGCGGCCCGGAAACTCCCCGCGCCCCTCTTTCCCGCCCCCGGCAGCTGGCGGAGCGCTAGTCCGGGGCAGCTTCAAAGCTGTCAACGTTTCCGTAAACCCGCGGTACCAGTGACAGGTCGGCCTCCACCTTTCTCTATGGGTCAGGGCCTCCTTTTTTGGTGGTTGCTTCCTGACAGTGCGGACGCAAACTCTTCGAGTGTGTGTGTGGGGATTTTTTTTTTTTACACTTTCGGGATGACTGTACTCACACCGAGCGTTTTTTCTCAATGGAACTTGTATTTATAATAGAAATCAGATATTTAAGTTTCCTGTTGCAATATCAAAGAATCGAGGATGTAAAACTGTATATTTCCTGTTTATTTCTATTTTTTCTGTCTTTAAAATTTTTGACTGAAAGAGACATAGTTTTGATACAGAGTAGCTGCTTGTGATTTAAACGGAGGGAAAGGTTGGCAGAAATATTGACGAAATCCTGAAAAACAAATGACAAATACATACTAGCAGATGTGGAAATTATTACTCTAATTACAAAGACATATCTTGGAGTGAAATACTTGAACTTATTTTCGAACGAAATAGGACACCTCAAAAATGAACTTTAGGTGTTCTTTTCCCATTTGGTTTTGTACTCTTTCTCAGATATAATTCAGAAACAAATTATATTCTGTACAAATATAAAACAGTAGTATAATTTTGCTTTGTTACTTGTTAGCAGATTGTCATATTTTCAGATCCAAAGGAAGATTGGAAAATTCTTTTTGAGAGAGTATTTCAAATTAAGTGAGTAAAAGATATATGTGTGGATGGATAAATAGAAGGGCAGTAACTACTTTCTTTGACTGTGGGAGTTTACAGAATACCTCAAATAATGATATTCTGTCCAAATCTCCAAAAGTAGTAGATTGTGATATATATCTATATGGTAAACTATTATCAAGCCGTTAAACCTATAGAAGAATTTGAACTTGGAAGAATCTCCCCTGGGTTAATACACAGGCTGCAAAATAAATGAACAATGGTTTAACGCTTTTTTTTTTTTTTTTAAATTTAAGGCAACTAAGGCATAGAATAAGTATTAAAAGCTGTGAGCACCAGTGTTAAGGGTAGCTTTTCTCTGGAAAGTAGATATGTGGTTAAGTCTTTTGTTTTCCAAAGGTTTTTGTTGTTTGTTTGTTTCAAACATGTATTATAGTACCAAGTAAGTGCTGTAAATAATAGTGTATAAACTAATACCCTAATAGCATATTGTTGTAAATAATAGTGTATAAACTAATACCCTAATAGCATATAAACGTCAGAATACACTGGCTATCCTGTGTAGGTAGTTTCCCAGCTGCACTTCATAAAGTTATACTTTTTCTTTTGAAGATTTATTTTTATTTATTTATGTATACAAGAACGGGGTGTAGGGGAGAGGTGAGGGGCGTGAGAGGATTCACCAGAGACAGAATGGGAGCAGATTTACTGAAATACACTGCTGAGGTGAGCGGTGGGGGAAACAGAAGAGGTCTGCTGTTTCATGTGGGTCAGCTCCCCATTGGGCATCAAACTTATGCTGCAGTTACTGGTAACAGCTTGATAACACTGAGACTTTAACCCCTGCACGACTGGGGAGGCCCCCCCCCCATAAAGTTACTTTTTATCTTTGACTGTCAGACTTTTGTGTGACTAATCTATGTGGTTTTAAAATTTGTAATTGAGCTCCAGAATCTATTTCCATGTTCTTCAGTTGCTGAGGAGATGCAAACAGGACTTTTAAATTGTCCAGTATTTTAAAAATTGTTCTATTTACACATTAATATTCTTATTAAAAGTTTAAATTGATCACTCAATACTAAATGTTATTTTGTGAGCCTAGACTATAAAAAGTTATAAAATCCTATGCCTATACAGAAAAAGATTACAGACCTGGAGTTGAACCATAAGGTTTATTTTGTACTTTGCAATTTCAGAGTTATTTCGTGTACATTTCACTGTCACAGCAGTCCCATTTCAGAGATGAAGAAAAATCTGAAGTGACTCCAGCAATATTTAACAGTTAATTCGAGATGGAAGACCTGGGACTCTTATTTTAATTTGAGCTTAGGTCCTGTTGCTTTTCCAACCACCCAGTCGCATTGCCTGTCTTGCCAAACTTCCATAATTAATTTTAACCTGTATCCTTTGGATAAAAAAAATTTGAGAATGATTGTTATAATGCACCATTTTCTTACTAGAGAAAATTAATGATACAAGGACTTTTTTATAGACTAAACTGACTAATGATTTTTTTGTCATTTGATTTTCAGTTGATTATTTACAAAGTAATTTTTTTATAAAAGTGGATTATGTCTAAAAGTAAAATAATTGAAGGTTTGTTGTTAACCTGTCTAAAGCTGTATGTGGTCTTTCCAATGTTGATTGGACTTTTGGACAGAAATGTTGTCTTTCTCTGAATTTTTTTCGGTGGGGTGGGCAGGAAGTTTTCCAAAGTCTTTGCTCACATGAGCCATTCTTGGTTTGTCTCAGCTTGCCAACACTAGTGTCACATGTGAATCTGCCACATGTGTTCACTTTCTTTTCCAGCTCTGTGATTGAAGTCTGTTCTTATTGAGTAAGGGGCAGTTGTGCAGGCATGTTCCACTCCTGGAATTGACAGTCATTGTGTGTGAGTAAAGGAGAACCTCAGTGAGACACCTTTATGTGTATAAAACTATTTGGTTTTAAAATGGAAGAAATGTTATTTGTGCCTGAGTCATTATAGCATTTTGGTTGGCATGAGGAAACTTATGTCTATTTTCTCCAGTTCTCTTACCTTTGTCTAGCAGTTCTTTCTGAATGTTTTCTATCCGTATTCATTTTTACTCTGTCTGACCCTTCTTTTTTATTTTCCCTTTCTCTGCCTTGTTCTTCTCTTTCAGTTTTGAATATACTAACATTGAATCAGCACTTCTAAAGCCCTGCCTTCTCCCACTGGCTTCAGTTGGCCTTCAGACATAATGAGGAGACTGGCTTTTCGAGGCGCTGGTTGTGCTCTGGTAAAGCTGGTAAATTACTGATCATCTACAACCTTTTCCTTTTCTGTCCTTCCTTGACTTTTCCCTTCCACCTTAACTTTTTGTTATCCCTTCCATAAAGATTCCCTCCTCATAGCAGATTCACTTAATGTCCTCCTCTAGATTGTTTACAAAGGAATGGTCCTTGGTTTCTTCATCTTACAGATGAATTGAGGACAGTTTACTAACCTTTTTTAAAACAAATCCCCCCCCAAAAAAAATGAACAAAACTTGTCTGTTCCTTACTTAGCCCCTTTGAAGCATTTTTGCCACCTGTCGCCAATTGATGTGTAACAAACCAAAGCCTACAGGAAGGAACATCACAGCAGACTCTGTTTTTAAATATCACGTGGATTGTAGTTTAGGGGAGGACTGTGGTTTCCTCTTGTTTCTTAGTTGTTTACCAGGATTTTTTTATTGTTTTGCTGTAGTTTTCTGTTTCCTGGAGATCCCGGTTTTGCTTGCCATACTACTGGCAACCCATACTTTCAACTGCTGGTGTCTTAGTTTCCTAAAATTGAATGCTGATGAATGAAACTGGGATCCATTTTTTCTTTTAGTTTTAGAGAAAGACTTTTTTTTTTTAGAGAAAGACATTTCAGATCACAATATACTATGTGATACTCTTTTAAAATTGTATAAGCATTTCAGACATTTATATATATATACACACACACACACACATATATACACACATGTATGTGTATATATATATACACCCTTTCCCAGTTATGTTTCTTGCATTACAGTCAAATTAATATATTTGTGAAATTGGGTTAAGTTTAGTTATTTACTAGCTTGTTTCTGAAAGGCCATGCAGCACCCAAAGCTTACATGTGAAGTACCTGCAGATTACTGAAACTTAAAGCTGTGACTTCAAAATCCCACAGGAATTACTACATTTTGAATTTGGGGTTGGTTTGGATTCACATAAAGTTATCAAAGCTCATTTTACTATCTTAGTGTAAGTATGGCAGGTCACATTAAGTGTTTTTTAGGGGTAAGTTTTGTAGCTCCTTTAATGAAGGCGAAAAAAGTCTATTTTCAGTGTGTTAATTTTGTGGTACATCTAAAATGCTAGGTATTGTTTGTCCTCCTATCCTTTCAGATTACTTATTTGTATCAGGCATTCTCTCCTGTTCTTTTCCACATCATAGCCCAACTGGAAAGTGATCTTGTAAGACACACAGGAGAAAATAAGAGGAGGCTGCTGACTCCAGAAGTGACCTTCCTGAGGCCTCTATCCAAGGCTTGCCTGACTGTTTCAGGGCTAAGGGATTGATAACTTTAATAGACTGGTATACTGCTACATGTGTATTTTTTAACTCCAGTGTATTCCAGTAAGTTTGGGGCCAGAAGTGGTTGAGTCATTCAAAATTGGTGTGATATGCAAGCAAATATATTTTTGCTGAATTTGTCCCATCCAGATTTTAAGTGTAACATTCTGGTAAATGAAGGGGCAAAAGCAACAAGTTCTAGGACTTAAATAGAAAAATTTATAGTTAGTTAAAGCTTCTTTCTGTCAGTTAAAATACCTTCCTAAATAAACTAGTCTTTGCAGAAGGTGACCAACTAAGAGCTCAGTGGCAGTCTAAATTTAAACGTAAGAACATGGTTATTTATTTATTTATTTTTTTTTTTAAGATTTTATTTTATTTGTGCATACAGAACTGGGATACAGGTCAGAGATGTGGAGGGTGAGAGAATTCACCAGAGACAGAGTGGAGTGCAGAACAGGCAGATCAACGAAATACACTGCTGAGGGGAGCAGCGGGCGGGTCAGAAGAGGTCTGCCACGCCATGTGGTCACCTCCGGGGCAGGCGGGAATCGAACTCATGAGGAAGCGGCTTTAGATTCTCAGTGTTGTGCTTTAACCCGCTGCGCCACCAGGGAGGGCCAGAACATGGTTATTTATTTTTTATAGAAGAAGTTGGATTCCATGGGTTCCAAGCGAAGAAGAGCCACCTCCCCTTCTAGTAGTGTCAGCGGGGACTTCGATGATGGGCATCATTCTGTGTCCACACCAGGCCCAAGCAGGAAAAGGAGGAGACTTTCCAATCTTCCGACTGTAGACCCTGTGAGTAATTTGGATCACATAGCTCCTGCTTGTTTTTCCTAATGGTTCCCTGCCTTCTTTTAATGCAAGGTCTCTCTACTTCTTTTTCTTCTAGGCTTAATCTTCTGAATATTTCTTTCAAATTTAGCTATAATCCTTATAGTAGTAGTGTAGCATTATGAAATAATAAAGGCTATCGGTATGTCACCTTATATCTCCATTCAGATAATTTATCATGTGTCAGGTACTATTCTTGTGATTGCAGTGCAGCCATGTATAAGACTTGCCAGTTTTTCACATGGAGCTTTTGATTCTAGTGTGGGGAAACAAAATATAAACATTTTGTGAGCAAATAAGAGCTAAGAAGAAAAGTTAAGTTGATTTGGGCTTTTTTGACCTAAACCTTCAGGAAAGATTTGTTAGTGATAAGAAGGCTCTACTCCTGCAAAAGGCTAGGGGAGGGTGTTCTAGCCAGTGAGGACCAATGGAGAGAGTGGGTTTGATATATTGTGATTATAGAGAGGTGGTCAAGAGGCAGAAGGAGCCTGGCAAAATCTTATCAGCCAGACTATATAGGGCCTTTATAGGTGATCTTAATGAGTTTGTTTTTTCCCCCCCCCTCAGAAATAAGACTTTTATTAAATGACTGTAAACAGGAGATTGATATGAACTGGTTTAGTTTAAAAGGAAAGAGAATCACCAGAGCATAAATCTCATGAAGGATACCAAAATACTTAGTTAGTAAATTATTTTAAATAAAAAGAGATATAAACATATTTGAAATTTGGGTTTGCATATGGAAATTTAGAGGATTGTCATTCCTCCTCCCCAACTTGCTTTTTATGGGTAGCTTATATGAAGATAATTGTTATGTTTCCATGGGCTTTCTGTTCACTTTTCTGGTGATTTTTCTCCTTGTGTGTAGATTGCTGTGTGTCATGAACTATACAACACCATTCGAGATTATAAGGATGACCAGGGCAGACTCCTCTGTGAGCTCTTCATTAGGGCCCCAAAGCGAAGGTGAGTTGGAAGGTGAGTGGGAGGGATTTGGTCCCCAGTCCATGTTTAAAATGTTTATTAGTTGAGTTTTCCTTTGAAAGGAATGTTTTAAATAATACAGAAGTCCACGTTATAATTGTTGAGATGTAGTGAAGTATATATATTTTTAAAATGTGAAAATCACACAACATAAAATTTATAGTCTTGATAATTTTTAAGTGTATAGGTCAATTCAGATTGTTTTACAGTAGAGCTCCAGGACTTTTCCATATTGCAAAATTGAAACTCTTAAACAACTTCCTTAACTCCAGGTAACAGGAAAAGCCTCCAGGCATTGTGCTTTTTTTCCATATGAATTTGAATACTTTAGATAGCTCATAAAAGGGAAATCACACAGTGTTTGTCTTTTGTGATTGACTTCCCTTAGCATGATGCCCTTAAGAATCATCCATGTTGTAGTATGTGACAGTATTGTATGATTATACTGCATTTTCATCCATTTATCCATTGATAAATACTTGGTTGCTTCTATCTCTTGGCTGTTGTGATGAATGCTGAGTGAACATGGGTGTGCAGATACTTCTTTGAAATTCTGCTTTCATTTCTCTTGAATGTATACCTAGAAGTGGGATTGCTAGATCTTATAGCGTTTCTATTTTAAATCTTTTTTTAAAGGAATCTCTATGCAGTTTTCCATAATGGCTGTACCTTTTTACATTCCTATTAACAGTGTACACTGGTTCCAATTTTTTCACATCCTTGCCACACTTGTGATTTTGTCATAAGTTTCAAGATCAAAAAGTAGGTTAACTTCATATGTAGGCTAGGCTAAGGGATGGATAGTTGGTAAAACATTATCTGAGAGGATTTCTCTGGAAGACATTAGTATCTGTTTAGGAAAACTGAATAAAAAGACTTGAACCAGTGCAACTGAATATCATCCAATCTTCTGAGGTTTTGACTAGAGCTAAAAGTTGGCGAAAGAACAAATTAGTGTTCTTTGTTTGATCTGAGATACCCATCTCCTTCTGCCCATGAACCCAAAGCACACTCAGTTCTTGGGTCTTCAGACTTACAGTGTGTGAGACTTTTCTGTCTCTCTAATCACATGAAGCATTTCCTATAATAAATCTTTTCTTATGTTAATCTCTCTATATATTCTATTTATTCTCTGAAGAATGATTACTGAAACAAATTTCCAGCATTGTTCATCATTTTTAAGATAGCTTTGACCATTTGGGCTCTATTGAGATTCTTTATGAATTTCAGAGTAGCTCTTTCTGTTTCTTGAGATTTTGATTAGGATTATAGTGAATTTGTAGATTGCTTTGAGTAGTATTGGTATCTTAACAATATTAAGTTTTCCAATAAGAACAAGTGATATCTTTCCACCTATCTGTGTCAAATTTCTCACAGAAATGTGTGATTTTTCAGTATATAATTCTTTCAGCTCATTGGGTTACTCACTAAAGTTTATTCCTTTTACTACTACTATAAATGGGTGTATTTTCTTAATTTTCTTTTTGAATCATTCAGTATGTAGAAATGTGACTGACATTTGTTTTATGTAGCTTTTATATCTTGCAATTTTCTTACAATTTTTTTGTAGAGTCTGCATTTTCTCCATATAAGATCATATTATCTGTGACCAGATCATTTTCAGTTTGGATGCCTTTTTCTTTTTGCTGCCTAATTATTCTGGCTAGGGCTTCCAGTACTGATATTATATTGAAAAGAAGTTGTGAGAACAAGTATTTTTGTTTTGTTCCTGATCTTAGGAGAAATTTTATTTATTTCTTTATTTCTTTATTTTGCCATTGTTAGCTGTGTGCTTTTATTTTATATAGCTTGTGTAAGGTTGAGGTAATTTCCATATTGACCTAATTTATTGAGTGTTTTTATCATGAAGGGGTGTTAAGTTTTGTCAGATGTCTTTTCCTTGTCGATTGAGAGATCATGTGGCTGTTTTCCTTCATTCTGTTAACATACAATATTTCTTGTATCAATTTTCATAAGTTGAGCCATACCTGCAATTATGAAATAAATTCTGTGTGGGTGTGGTGTATATATAATTCAGTTAATATGCTGCTGATTTTATTTTCTAGTATTTTGTTGAGGATTTTTGCATCAGTGTTTGTGACTGGTATTGGTCTGTAGTTTTGTTTGTAGTGTCTTTGTCTGGCTTTGATATCAGAGCACAGCTGATTTCACAGTGTAAGTGTTTCCTCTAGGTTTTGGGAAAAGTTTGAAAAGTGTTCAGATTCTTTAAATGTTTGCTAGATTTTGCCAGCAGAACCATTAGATTCAGCTTCTTTTTTGCTAGGGCTTTTTTTTTTTTTTTTTTTTTTTTTTTTACTGACTTAACTTCCTTACTAGTTATAGGTCTGTTCAGGTTTTCTGTTTCTTCAAAATCATTGTTGGTAAGTTGTATGTTTTTCAGAATTTATGCATTTTTTCTAGGTTGTCCATAGTTCATTTTATTGCCATAGTTCATAGTAGTCTTTATTTATTTATATATTTATATTAAAGATTTATTTGTATGCATACAAGAACTGGAGTATAGGCCAGTGGTGGTGGGGTGGGGGGAGATGAGAGGATTCACTAGAGACAGAGTGAGGAGCAGAACAGGCAGGTAAAGTAAAATACACTGCTGAGGGGAGCAGCAGAGGAGACAAGAGAGATCTGCTGTACCATGTGGGTCACCTCCTTGACCTGGGATTGCGTTCATGCTGCAGTGGCTGCAGATAGCCTCACAGTGCTTTGACTTAACCCCTTGTGCCACCAGAGAAGCGCATAGTCTTCTTTTCTAATCCTTTTCATTCCTGTGACATTGGTTGTAATATCTTTATTTTCATTTCTGTTCTTATTTGCATCTTTTCTTAATTTAGCTAAGGGTTTGTCAGTTGTGTTTATGATTTCAAGAAAAATCACTTGGTTGGGTTTTTTTTTTGTATTTTTTATTTATCTCTGCTTTATATATTACTTACGTCATGCAATCTTTGGGTTTAGTTTGTTCTTTCTGTAGTTCCTTGAGAGTGAAGCATGCTTTTAAGAAATATTTAACAACAATATTTAACAACAATATTTAAAAGATAGAAGTGAAGTTGCAGCTATTATAGTTAAAAGGATCTGTTTTTAAAATATAGAGAGAGGCAACAGTGACTATTTTCTCTTGTTTTCCCCCACTTTTTTGGGGAACTTGCCTCTGTGGAGCAAAACGAATATGTACCTCCCTGTGGAATTTATGTTCCCCTCTGACTGAAGTTTCCTTCCTCTCTTGCTGTCAAAATAACATCACTATTCCCTTCATACTTGGCACTTGAAGTAATTTATCTTAAAAACATATGGGTATGATAACAGAATAACCCTCCCTCCCCATATACCCATGTTCTAATTCCTGGAACCTATGAATATGTTATATTAGACGGTAAAGAAAACTTAAGTTCTCGCCTTCCCTGCTGGATCAACAGATTAAGATGCAGCACTGCAGGCTGGCTGCAGCTGCTTCAGTGAGAGTTTCCCCAGCCCCAGCAGGTGATCCATATGGCGCAGCAGACCTCTCCTGTCTCACATGCTGCAGTGTACCTTATCGATCTGCCCTTTCTGCTCCCCACTCTGTCTCTGGTGAATCCTTTCACCGCCCCAGCACCTCTGGCCTGTATCCCAGTTCTATGTGCATAAATCTTTAAAAAAGAAAAGAAAAGAAAATTTAAGTTCATTAATAACCTTGAGAAGGAGAGAGCATCCTGGATTATCCAGGTGTACACAGTGTAATAACAATTGTCATTAAATGGAAAAAGAGAGTTTGAGTTTTGAACCTGGAGAAGGAGAAGGTCTCTAGAAACTGGAAAGTGCAAGGAAAAGGAGTGTTTCCTGGAACCTCCAGAAGGAATACCAACATTTTGCTTTTTAGTCCATTGAGACCCACCAAAAAGACTTCTGTAAGATAATAGATCTGTACCGGTTTTTTTTGTTTGTTTTTTTGATCTGTACCGTTTTAAGCCATTACATTTGTGATAATTTCTGTAGCAGCATAGAAAACTAATACCACGAGTTAAGACTTAGGTCAGTTTGTGTTCGTCAGTGCTACAGGGGGTAGCCAACAAGCTGCAGGTTAAGCTGGAGGCTAACTTCTCAAAGACCAGAACCACTAAGGATGCAATGCCAGTGCCTTAAATTAGGAGAGCCCTATAAGTTAGTCATGTCCAAGAAAAGATGAATTTGTTTTAAAATGAGCCAACTTTTCCCAGATTTTATTGATTTATCAGGAAAATTCTTTTAAAAGTTGTCAGTTAATTAGCAGGTGATAATAAAAAGCCTACATGTATTGCTTACCATATGCTTGACACACTGCCATTTTCCAGAAGTTATCTTGTTTAAATTTGTGAAGTATTTATTGTTATCACAGTGTAGAGATGAGGTCTGTACTTATTCTCAGAAATACTAAAAGAAAACTGGAATTAAGACTCAAATCTTTCTGACTCAGAGACTAATAATAACTAGTATGTTGTAGAGAAAACCAGCATCACCTTAGAGTATACAAGCCCCTCTTAGAAAAGAACTGCCCCTCTCCTGCCTGCTTTCCACTAGGAAGCTGGTCCTAACAAGTTGATGATACAGGCCTCATTTGCTGGAACATTGTCTTCTAGCCACCACTGTGCTGTTTTACCCAGCTGTGTGTCTGAAGGCACATGTGTCCCTCTCTTGAATGAATGTCTTCTCAAGAATTTATGGGAAGTAGTATTGCTCAGAGTTGCAAAATTGTGAGCCTCTTTTTGAGATTCTGTTTTGATTAGTGTATTAAACTGTGTAGTAGAACATCCAAATTAACAGCGTCTGACACAAGAAAACCTATTTTCTCTCAGACCTCCCTGGTGGTATTACAGGGTAGCCCAGAGTGAACTGGGCTACCTGTCTGAGGATCCTAACCCACACCCCAAAAATGTAATTGTTCTACAGACACACAAAAAGGGTAATGGGTTTATTTACAAAAGGGGAAAGGAAAAGGAAAAGGAACAACCTAGGGAAAAAGAAGGGATACAAAGTAACTGGAGTATCTTACCAGCTCTGCTAACTTGGAGCTCTAGTCACAAACTAACTGCTAGCCCCCAGTCACATGGTCTGAGAGCTGTTGCTCCAGAGAGAGAGAGAGAGAGAGTTGGAGGTGGAATCCAGAAAGCTGGAGTAGCTCTAGTCACAAACTAACTGCTAGCCCCCAGTCAGATGGTCTGAGAGCTGTTGCTCCAAAGAGAGAGAGAGAGAGACAGAGAGAGAGAGAGAGTTGGGGGTGGAATCCAGAAAGCTGGAGTAAGCAGTGGAGTCCACAAAACTCTGCAAATTTCCATTAGGACATCCTTCCCCTTAACAGTGGCACAGGGATTAAGTTTCAGTGATAATGACCACGCACTGTGGCATGAGTTTGATCCCCTGCCAGGGAGCTAACCCACGTGGCACAGCAGACCTCTCCTGTCTCACCCACTGCTCCTCTCAGCAGTGTATTTCAGTAGGTCTGTCTGTTCTGCTCCCCACTCTGTCTCTAGTGACTCCTCTCACCCCCTGCATTTCTGGCCTACACCCCAGCTGTTGTATGTATAAATAAATAAATCTTTAAAAAAATATTTTTAAACCATACATTGTACAAAAATGATTGATGATATAATGAATATATTTTTAAAAGATAAACTAAAAAATATATTTTCTCTCACATAAAAGTCCTGTTCTATGAAGCCATTTGGCTATCTGTCTCTTTACTCTCCTGTCCTTGGAGTATTGCCTCTGTCTGCATGGTCTGACTACCACATGCTTTCTACCATGACTACCTGCCAATCTGTGGGAATAACTCTCACAGAGCTTAATTAACTGCAGCAGTACTAGAGAATATGATCTTCAGTACCCATATAGCAGTTTAGAATGCTGTCATCTTGGAAAGAAGGGAAGATGGGTCTGGACTTAGCCAGCCAGAGTCTGTATTTCAGACCTCATGTTTTTCAGTTTTCTGGTAAAAATTATTAGCTTGGGGCCCTCCCTGGTGGCGCAGCGGGTTAAAGCACAGCACTGAGAATCTAAAGCCGCTTCCGCATGAGTTCGATTCCCGCCTGCCCCGGAGGAGACCACATGGCGTGGCAGACCTCTCCTGACCCGCCCGCTGCTCCCTTCAGCAGTGTACTTCCTCGATCTGCCTGTTCTGCTCCCCACTCTGTCTCTGGTGAATCCTCTCACCCTCCGCATCTCTGGCCTGTACCCCAGTTCTGTATGAATAAATAAATAAATCTTTAAAAAAAAAAAATTATTAGCTTGACTTTCCTTAGCAACCAAGTCATAGCATGGTGTCCTCACCTATCATTGAAAGGGAAAAGCTGCTATAAAAATGTGTACTGTATGTTCTTGTGTATACATGTGCATGAAGGTCTGGATAGATACTAATAGTGCTTTTAATTCTGGGTGACTAGAATTAATGTTTGATTTAAATGGAAAAAAATCAGTAGAGCCACCTCATTTTTAAAGTGGTGAAGCCTTGTTTTGACTATATTATACAGAATAGAATGTTAGGATCCTGTTCTCCCTTATGTGAGGTAATTCTGGAATGTTTGTGAGGAGCCCTCTAGCAGAGCCTCCAGGAGGTAGTTTCCTCTGTAAGCATATGTCCTCATTGGATTCTCACTTGTCTGTCTACAGATAATCTCCCAAGCTTCAGAGGTTGCTGAGTAAGGAGCAGTGGACTCTATGGCCCATTGAGCCCAGGTGGAGAAAGCCACCTTGGAAATAACATTAACAAAGGCCTAATGCTCATTCTGAGACTATTCCTTGGTGTCACTGACAACATTGAAGTTAGACTTGGTTGATCCTTTGTTGTCATTCACCAAAACCTTTATGCGCTTTCTCTGAGTAGCAGATAGAATATTCCTTTCATCTCCTCATACTTAATTTTATATTTTACTGAAATCCCAGTAGTTGATAAATGTTTTTTAAAAACTCAATTTATTCTTCCTTTCCTTTCCTGAAGAATTCAATCCAGAACCAAAAAGGGCTTTTGTCATGAATGGCATACATAGGGCAGCTTGATTGCTCTTGTGTGTTGAATCAACTTCAAGAGATTTTGGAATCATAATTTTTTGGTATTTGGGCAGCCAGTGATCATTAGTCTCAGCACCCCAAATTAAAAAAAAAAAAGATTCAATCCAAAACCATTAGGTGGGGATAAATAAAGTGCTGCTTTGTGCTATTGTTCTTTGTGATTGTGCTAACCAGTAGCTATGTTTATTAAAGAGAATATTCATGTAGAAGATTTCCTCACACAAGGTGTTAAAACTTTAGTGGTGGAAGGAATGTGCCCTTTTGAGGGAAGTAATGGCAGTGATATGTCATAGTTGGAATAGGAGCACATCAAATAGTATGTGGCCTAATATAGAAAGGGGATCATAGCTTGACAGGGATGAGGAGCACTGTGGAGAGGAAAGCAGTAAGAGGAGACTGAGTACATACCGAGAACCAGTCTTATAAATGAATATATAGCAAAACATATTAGAGAATCAGGTTTCTCACTGTCTAAGAAGAGGAATAAAGTAGAGAAAAGAAACTAGAGTGAACCTTGTTGTGTTGGATTAGAATTAGAAATAATTGATGATAGTGTGTAATTATTGTGGATGCCAATATAAGTAGGTAGAGAAATTGATATAAATGAACATGCATCTGTTTCCTAGCTCTGTCCATTGAGAGATCTTGAAGTAACAATGCCCTAGAAATGAGCACATCTGGTATTTTGTCTTGGTTTTTTTTTTTTAAAGATTTATTTATTTATTCATACAGAACTGGGATATAGGCCAGAGATGCGGAGGGTGAGAGGATTCACCAGAGACAGAGTGGGAAGCAGAATAGGCAGATCAGTGAAGTATACTGTTGAGGGGAGCAGCGGGTGGGTCAGGAGAGGTCTGCCACACCATGTGGATCTTCTCCGGGGCAGGTGGGATCAAACCCATGCAGAATTAGCTTAAGCTTCTCAGTGCAGTGTTTTAACCCGCTGCGCCACCAGGGAGGGCCTTGTCTCGGTTTTTTAAATGCTTTTTATCATTAAAATGATCTAGCATTCTTTGGGGAGATGATTGATTTCAAGAGTAGGGAATACAAGTAACATCTTCCAGTGCCAGAAAATAAGTAAGTGCTCAGAGGTTGATGTGACCATGTTAAAGAACATAGACTATAGAAACCATCTTGAAAGCACTTCAGTTGGCCAAACCTGGGACATAATTTTTTGAAAATCAAAATAATAATGGTAATGGTTTTAACCTGAGTAAAATAAGAATCCAGAAATCTACATTGGTATAAGTAAATGAATAAATTGAGGCAAAATGGGCTTTTACATAGTTGAGATATTTCTTCATAAAATGTAAAGAGAAAAAGAGTAGAGAAGCCTGGCGACCATAAATGATCAAAAGTCAATATCAGTACTGGGTGCAAGATGAAATTGGTCCCATTTGATAGGATATAGTGAGAAGAAAGCAGCATCATTCTGTCATAGTCCTACCAAAAAAAAAAACTCTGAAATTTATTCATCAGGAAAACAGACAGTACCAAATTGAAGGTCACCACAAAATAACTGACAAGGGAAGACTAAGTGTTTTAGAATGAAGGAAATACACTGAGTGTAACATATGGTTCCAAACTTTTTCCTTTTTCTCTAAAGGACAATTATGAAATAGTTGGCAAAATATGAATGGATTAAGTGGTGGAGCTGTATCAAAATTGATTTCCTTGTTTTATTGGTTGAATTGTCACTGTAGGAAGTATATACTTACCTACTCATGGGTGAAAGGACATGATGTAAGCAGCTTACCCATTAGTGGTTCAGAAAAAAGTTCTTTATACTACTCATAACTCTTATATCAGAGTAAAAAGTTTTTAAAAAATAAATATACATATGTATCTATAACACATCAACCAAGGGCCCAGTAAAAATTAAACTTTAATACCTGATGATATGACATATAGTAACTTATCTCTTACACATCTAAACTAGAGTTAACTTCCTACTCACCTTGGGAGATTTGAAAAAAATAGTCACTTAGACCAGATTATTTTTCTGAAGATTTACTTGTTTCATTCTGTTTTGAAAAAATAATAACATCCAGGAACCCAAAACCAAATCCATGAAATTGTCATAACTACCAGTGAAATTTCCACTCTCTCTCTCTCTGTTCCAAGACATAATAACTATCCTGGATTTTAAGTTATCATTTACATGCTTTTTTGTTTTGTTTTGTTCATAGTTTACATGCTTCTTACATTCTTTTATCTTTGATATTTCCTCAAACCAAGGGCCTCATATTTCTCCTTTGTCACTTTAGCGGTCAATATTTAGAACAGTATATATAATAGCACTTGTTAGTACTTTATAGAAAAAGGCTTGTGGTCTCTATCTGAAGAGACAGTCCAGCTTTGAAACATGTGTCCCTTTTTCCCCATATTGAACATAGAAAGATAAGTTATTTTCATTTACAAAAAGTACTCCTAACATGATTTTAGTGCTAATGCTCTAAATCTTAAATATTTAGCATAAAAAAAATCACAGAAGTTAATTTAGTTTTTTATATTTGTAATTTGCAAAGGGAATGCATAAGCATTTTGTTTCTGTTGTTCCCCCGCAATTTTAATAATGACAGTAAGTATGATAATAGTCTTTCACTTAAAACGATGGCCATTTCCACAGATAGTTTTGAAATACAGCTTTGTACAGTCCTTGTATGAATTTTTTTTATTTTTAAAACAGAAATCAACCAGACTATTATGAAGTAGTTTCTCAGCCGATTGACTTGATGAAAATCCAGCAGAAACTAAAAATGGAAGAGTATGATGATGTTAATCTGCTGACTGCTGATTTCCAGCTGCTTTTTAACAATGCAAAGGCCTATTACAAGGTAAGAGGACATCAGGTGTGGAAGGTGTCCAATTTGATAATTGTTGTTTTAGTGTGTATCAGTCTGGTGGGTGAGTAGTCATTTCTTGTAAGTTTGCATTTCTCTTGTTTGTAAAGACACTGAATATTCATTTGATTCTGAGCCATTCTTGTTTCTTCTGTACCTTTTCAGTCTGTTGCCCATTTCTTCTGTGAATTGTTATTTGCATATTTAGTTCCAGAAATCCTAAATATATTCTAGATATGGATTCTGTTTTGGTTATATGTGCTGTAAATATTTTTTCTCGGTGTACTTATACTCTTTATAATAGCTTCTGATGAAGAGATGTTTTTACTTAAAACAGTCAAATTTATCAGCCTTTAACTTTGTGGTTTATTGTTCTTTGTATTTTCAGAAATACTCCTTGCCCAGTGTAGTTATAAAGATATTCTTCTCCTAGATTTTTTTTAAAAACTTTAATAGCTTTTTTTTTTTAAAATATAAACCTTTTATGCACTGAGACTAATTTCTCTATCTTCTGTGAGATAGGAGTCTGTATTTTCCCCCCACAGGTGTAATAGCACCCTGAAATGGCCATCCTCGCCACATTCATCTGCATTGTCAGTGTTATCCTTCCCATGTTCTCATCAGTCTTTTTCTGATCTTTTGTTCTACTCTTTCTGTTCTGGCTAATTTGTCTGTACTTGACTATTCTAATTCTACCATAATTATTGTAACTCTTTATTTATAAGGATAGTATATTGACTTTGCATGACTACACATTTTAGTACTAGTGTGTTAAGTCTACAAGCACAAAAAAAAAGTTCAAATTTTCATGGAATTATACTAACTCTGTAGATCATATTTTAGAGCATTAGTTTATTTGAGACAGACGTGCTACCTACTGTGCTAACGATTAGTTTATTTGGATTAGTTTATTTATGATGTTGACTCTTCCAAACTGAAATTTGGTATGTTTTTATTTATTTGTTTTTCATGTATTTTAGTAAAACTTAAGTTTTTTTTTTTAATAAAAGTTCTACAGAAATGTTGTTAGATTTATTCTGAGTTTTTTTTGTTTGTTTCATGCAATGTTGTCTTCCATTATTGTTGGTTGTTTGAAAGTGTAGTATTCCTCCCACTCAGGCATCACCACTGTAGTGCACCCACGACCAAATCACCTGAGTCATACCATAGTGCCTTCTGCTCCCTTCCCTCATTGTTCTCATCCCTCTCTCTCTGATTGCTTACGTTCTATAGGCAATTTTCAAGGGTTAGTGTTTTAAGTTTGTCTTTTATCTGCCCCTTAGTTTGGTTTCTTTATTAGTCATATGTAAGTGATACTATACAGTGTTTATCTTCCTCCTTCTGCCTTATCTCATTTAGCATTATCTCTTCCAGCTCAATCTATGTTAGAGTTATTCTTTACACTGAGTGAATATGTAGTTTTTCCTTGAATTGAGACACATTCTTTTATAGTGTAGAATTCAAGGGCGGGGGGGCTTTAGATATTTGCAAGAAGCAATCCATCTCTACTATCTAACACAAGAATTTTTTTAAAAAAGATTATGCATACAGAACTGGGATACAGGCCTGATGTGCAGGGGCCATGAGAGGATTCACCAGAGGCAGAATGGGGAGTAAAACAGGCAGATGGACAAAGGAGAACAGCTTGCGAGACAGGAAATGTCTGCTGCACCATGTGGGTCACCTTCCTGGAAGGGAGTTGCACTTGTGCTGAAGCGGCTGCTTCTAGTTTCGTAGTCTGCACTTTAACACATTGTGCCACCAGGGAGGGCCAAGAATATTGTTGTTACCACCAAAAAAAGCCATATTTATTAATATGCACTCTCAGGTCCCACTCCTCCTAGCTTCTGGTAACTAATCATCTGTTTATTTCTGTATGGATTTGTCTGTTTAGGACATTGCATATAAACGAAATCATACAGTATATGAACTTTCGTAACTGGCACTTTTCACTGAGCATGTCTTCAAGGTTCACTAGTGGTTCAGCCCTTCTAATGATTAAATAATATTCCATTGTGGGTATACCACAGTTTATGTATTTACCTGTTCATTGCTGTAAATGAAAAACAGTATTTACCCTCCTGTTTTATGGAAAGTCTAATTCTTCTCTACTGTATATATCTTCCCTGTTGAGACAACTTTACTACTCAATTATTGTCACAGTCCCTAGAACACTATAATCACAACACTTCTTCTCACCTAAAGTAAGTTTGGAAGTTTTTTTTTCTCACACCAAGCAATTCTTGGGTGTCCTATTTATATCAATTCTGATACTTTCTACCTAGAGGTAGCATCAGATACTACAGGTTAAGTGTTCAGCCCCTCTAGACTACCCTCCAACCCCACTCACATACACCAAACACCCATCATAAGCCAGTTATCACCTGTTCTGACCAACTAGCTGTAGATGAAGGTTTCTGTGACTTCCTCCTTGGATCTGATTAATCGCTAATGTGGCTCACAAAGTTTATTCAAGGAGATGATAAAGCCAATGAAGAGATACATAGGGTAAGGTCTGGAATAGTGCCAAACACAGGAGTTTCTATCCTTGTAGAATTGGGATATGCCACTCTTTTGGTATGGATGGATTCATTCACTTGGAAGTTCTTTGAACACAATGTTATTGAGGCTTTTAACACCAAATATTAGCTCCATAACCTTTCTGAAGGATAGGAAGTAGACCTGAACGTTCCAAGCTTCTAATAGTGGTTTCATCTTTTGGTTGACCATCAAGGAGAGCCATCTAGAAGCCCTCAATAGAATCTCTGCAACAGAACAAAAGATGCTCTTTCTTTGTGCTGTTACTACTTAGTAAATTGCCAGGGTTCAGGAGCTCTGTGCCAGGAATGCAGGCAGTGTGATCAGTATTTATTTTTCTGTTACCTCATAATACATTGTTTCTACTTTTAGCTATCATGAATAATGCTGCTAGAATATTTGTGAATAAAACAAAATTATTCATAGTGTTCTGTTTGTGGCCATTAGTTCTGTCTTGTTAACTGTGTTTCTAAAATCCTTTCTATCCATACTGAATTGTATGTATGAACTCTGAAGTTACTGTTTCTTAATTTAATGATGACTTTGTCTGTTTTTACTTAAAACTATTGGGTCTTTGCTTTAATAAATACTACTCAAATAACAAACAAATTTTAATTGTTTTATGGTCCAATAGAATGGAACATTTTTGCATTATGAAGTAGCCTGTTTTACTACTAGTAATGTCTTTTATTTGAGGTCTATCTTATTTGATATTTTAATAGTTAGGTCAACTTTATTTTTGTTAGCTTGGTTTTTCCTAATTCTTTCACTTTCAACCTTTCATATTCTTCATATCCTTGTAAAACTGATGTAGCTCTTATAAACTGCATATTCATGAGTTTCTGTTAACCCATTTAATAGTCTTTTTACCTTTTAACTGTACCATTTTATGTCTTTCTGGTTTTAGTACTCCTAAATTTCTGCTTTATGTTTATCTTATTTGTAATATTTTTGTTTTTCACCTTCACTTCTTTTGGTTTCATTTTGTTTGTAGCGTATTCTCTCCTATTTCCTGTATAGTTTGGAAATTAAAAAATCTATCCGCCCCTCCCTGGTAGCACAATGGGTTAAAGTACAGCACTGTGAAACTTGGCCTCAGCCACTTCAGTGTGAGTTTTGTCCCCAGCCAGGGAGTAAACCATATAGTATAGCAGAACTCTCCTGACCAGCCTTCTGCTCCCTACTCTGCCTCTCGTGAATCCTCTCACCACTCCTGCACCTCTGGCCTGTACCCTAGTTCTGTATGCATAAATAAATAAATCTTTAAAAATATATATCTATCAATAATCTTTTACTTTTTTTTTTTTTAAAGATTTATTTATTCATACAGAACTGGGGTACAGGCCAGAGGCTCAGGGGCGATGAGAGGCTTCACCAGAGA
>NW_004567105.1:59327167-59346882 GCF_000260355.1 Condylura cristata
AACTCATGCGGAAGTGGCTTCAGATTCTCAGTGCTGTGCTTTAACCCGCTGCGCCACCAGGGAGGGCCCTACTATGGCAAGTTTTTAATCTCAAAAATATTACTTTATATAGTCAGTATTTTTACTTATAAATGTACTGCTGTCATTTTCATCTTTTATTGCTATTGAGAAGTTATCTGTCAATATAATTGTAGTACCTTTGAAAATTATCTTTCTGCCTATTTTGTTTTTAATGTTCTTTTTTGTTTCATATCCTACATTTTCTCTGTAATATGTCTAAGATATGATTATCTTTGTGTTTGTATAATTTGGGAGCTGTGGGCCTTCCTAGTCTTTGCTTTGGTGTTTTTTATCATCTAAAGTTTTTAGCCAGAACCTTTGTATGTTGCCTTACTCCGTTCTTGCTCTCTTCTCCTTAAAAACTCTGGTTGGATATTATATTAGGACTCTCTTCGGTTTTCATATCTCTTAATGACTTAATAGTACTGTTTTTTGTGTCTTTCTTTTTAGATCATTTCTTAGACTTTGAAATCTTTTAACTCAATATTCAACTTTTGCATTTTAATTGTTTTTTGTGTTTTGGAAGGTTTTTTTTTTAATCATATTCAACAAACTTACTTTTTTTATTCCATAGCAGATAATTTCAATATCTGAAATATTTACAGATTTGATTTTTCTGTCATTTCTGCTAGCTTTATCTTGCAGGTCTTTAATTTCATGTGTTTCATGATTTTTCATCATGAGCTCATATTTCCTAGGACTTTTATCACTAGAGACTATTTGAAGCTTAGATTGAAGTTGTGTTCATGCAGAAGAGATTTGTTGCTTATCCTGGGTACCTGATCTATTTTTGTTAGGGCTAGTTTATCCTGAAGAGTTCTCAGAGGAGATTCACTTTATGCTTCTTTCCTTTCACAGTTATGGTTTGAGATAGGCAAAGGTTGAGCTGCACAGAGGTTGAGATAGACAGTCTTCCTGTTCCTTGGCAGCACAGAAACTGAATTTTCCAGTTATATTGCAGCCATGGCCTGTGGGGTCTCCAGCTTTTGGTGGACTCTAGCCTTTATCGCCTATCCTTGTAACCTTGAGGCATCTTGAAAAAAAAGCTTAAATTTATTTTGTCTTATAAATGTCCCCAAGGTGAGCATGGGGTTGAATGTTAACTTGTTCATTTGGCAACACATAGGTGTAGTTGTAGTTATAACATTGTATTTTTTTTTTTTTTTAAGATTTACTTATGCATACAGAACTAGGGTATAGGCCAGAGATGCAGGGCAGTGAGAGGATTCACCAGAGACAGAATGGGGAGCAGAACAGGCTGACCCACGAAGTACACTGCTGTGGGAAGTTGCGGGTGGGCCAGGAGAGGTCTGCCACATCACATGGATCACCTCTGGGGTGGGGATTGAACTCATGCTGAAGTGGCTTTAGCTTCTTAGTACTGTGCTTTAACCTGCTATGCCACCAGGGAGGGCCCAGGTTTTTGTTTTTAACAAAGAACCCAGCATTGATTTACTGGAAAACTTTCAGTTCATGCTCAATCATACTTCAGCAACAGAAATCTTCAAATAAGGTATTAAATAGCTTAAGAGTAGAAGTATTATCATTAGTTTCTGTCCTTTAGACTTCTGTCCTTTCAATTGTGTCTTATTCTTTATGAATTGTCACTTTTTAGTCTCTCTGTAATGAAATAGGACGTATGTAAATAATTTGATTTCAGAATGCAATTAAAACATATATTTAGGGCCCTCCCTGGTGGCGCAGCGGGTTAAAGCACAGCACTGAGAATCTGAAGCCACTTCCGCATGAGTTCGATTCCCGCCTGCCGCCTGCCCCGGAGGAGACCACATGGCGAGCCAGACCTCTCCTGACCCGCCCGCTGCTCCCCTCAGCAGTGTACTTCGCCAATCTGCCTGTTCTGCTCCCCACTCTGTCTCTGGTGAAGCCTCTCACCGTCCCTGAGCCTCTGGCCTGTACCCCAGTTCTGTATGAATAAATAAATAAATCTTTAAAAAAAAAAAAAAAAAACATATATTTAGTTGTTCAGAGGAGAAAATTGTAGAATTTTTAAACCTGTGATAGAGTTTTCAAAGTTATATCTTAGAATACTAGTTTCTAGGGACAGGATTCTTTAAAAGTAGTAATGGAGTAACAATAAAATGCTAAAGTGGTATTTGTTTCTTTGCTAATGTATAGCCAGATTCTCCTGAATATAAAGCTGCTTGTAAACTCTGGGATTTGTACCTTCGAACAAGAAATGAGTTTGTTCAGAAAGGAGAAGCAGATGATGAAGATGATGATGAAGATGGGCAAGACAATCAAGGCACGGTGACTGATGGAGTAAGTGTGTAGCTGGAAATGGTGATAAATGGACTGTGAAGAGGTGACAGGTCCCTAATATATCTGGGAGAGATAAGGAGCATATAGCCAAAGAGCCTCTATTCTAATTACTAGGTATCCTAGGACATAGTGGATAATCTGTGCCACATATGATTGTTTTTGATGAATTATTCTGACTTTGTTTTTCCTGCCCAGCTTAAAGGAAAATGTTCAAATTATTAAGGACTGATCCAGTATTGTTAGATTGAGTTATATAATGGCAAACAGTGTTGTGATTAAAAATTGGATGATGGTATAATCTCCTCGGTTAGGAGTATTTCTGTAGCTTAGACTGAACATGCCAACTGTGTTTCTGCCTCTGGAATTTCATTGTGCTCTTAATTATGCTTAGAACATGATTCCTTGGCTTTGTGATTTTTTTTTTTTTTTTATTCTATCATCACTTAAAATGTTAGCCGGGAGAATTTTCCTGACAGCTCTCTCTAAATCATTTGTTCCATATTCCTTTCCTGTCATTACATCATTTTTGGCCTTCAGTTTTTATCACTTATGTGAGATTAGTTATTTATTAAGTTTGTAGTTTACATGTTTCTTTTCTGTCTGCCCCCAAGTAGACTAATAGTTCAACTGAAGATTATTACCTTGTTCACTGATTCCTGACACCTAACATTGCCTGACATATAGGTTCTGATAAATACTTTCTGAAGGAACACACCTGTATACATGAAGGTAGGGAACAGGGTAGTAAAAAGAATTACATCTTTTTCTGCAGGTAAATAATGAGAAAGCCAAAGCAAACCACTCTCCTTTCTTTCCTAAGATATCTGGACAGATCTATTGCTAGAACTCCAGTACAGAAAGAGTTGTGAAAAGTTAATTTCTCAAAAACATAGCTTCTGCTGCAGTCTCAAAATAAAAGATGCCTGTTCAGTTTCTTTCTAAGATTTAGATGATTAAAATTAGATAAAGGCATTCAAAGGGATTTCTGTAATTTTATTATTTGATTTTGCCTAGGAACAGCAACTTAACTCATGCTTTCTTGGGCAGTATAGTACTTACAAAGGACTCATTTACTATGGGCCTTTGTGGGTCTAGTTAAAAAATCAAAATGTCTATATTTAAGACCTATATTTCAGTGAGAAACTGGAAGTCTTTTGCATCTTTATGCTTATATTCCTTAGGCTTCTCTCTAGCCTAAAGATTCTCAGGAAGAGAGAGAATTTTCAAGCTTCTCATTTTCAAATTAAGAATGATTACCTAGAGTTTTCCCACTTGTGGGAGTAGAATGTCTGAGTGCAGTCACTAGCCTGAATTGTAGTCTGCAAACATGTTTTCAGTGTAGCTGACTTGGTTGGAAGGAGAGGAAACTTGGCTGCAGAATAGAACCCTCCCCTTTTTCAAATTAATTTTGTAGTTCTATGTGTTAGGAAGTAAATGGCTTCAACATGGTTATTTTAGTCTGCTTTCATCAGTGTCATATTGGTTCCCTAAGTATATGTGATTGGGTATTCTCAGCTAATCGATCCTGTTTTGTATATTAAATATGTATTTTGTGTGAGTTCTTGCCAAGCCCTGTGTGAATCCCAAGAGATATTAGTGCCCCTTCTGTGAAGTTAATGTTGGATTAGGACAAAAGTATTAATGCTTTCGTTTTTTTAAACCTGTAATATCCACTAACCTTTATGTACACACATAAAACATGGTTTAGCATGGAAGTACTATTTAATCAACTTTGAAACATCACAACTTAGCTCACTGTAGAAATTGGCTTCAGACTCAAATCTTCCCTGATCAGTTACTCTTTGGGGCATTTACTTTTTTTTCATTTTCAAACAGTGACTAAGTTAAGACTAAAAGCCAGCCAATCTGGCTATCAACAGAAATGATATGCTACCTATTGATTTTTTTTTAATTGTATTTTTTTTTAAGATCTACTGAAACACGCTACTGAGGGGAGCAGTGGGCGGGACAAGGGCGGTCTGCTAAGCCATGTGGGCCACCTCCCTGGCTAGGGATCAAATTTGTGCTGCAGTGGCTGCAAATTGCTCCGTAATACTGTGTCCTAACCCTTTGCACCACCAGGAAGGCTCCAGCACCTATTGATTTTGATGAAACTTTGGATTATACTTTACTATAACTTTAATTCTGTTAGATCTGTTAAAGCATGGTTGTTAAAATGCTATTTAGAAATTGTTCTTTTGAATTAGCTTCACAATTTTAGAAGCCATTTAATATCAGCATCCATTTTTAAATTTACCTAACAAAATTACTCCTTCCTTCTAGTCTTCTCCAAGTTACTTGAAGGAGATCCTAGAGCAGCTTCTTGAAGCAATAGTTGTTGCCACAAATCCATCAGGACATCTCATTAGTGAACTTTTTCAGAAACTGCCTTCTAAAGTGGTAAGTGATACAGTTAAAGACATATGAATTAAAATTTTATTTTTTTAAGTACTTAAGTACTTTGAAAATGGTAGGAGTTCATAGAAGGCTTTTGAAGCAGCCCAGAGATTTTCCTTGTGACCTCAGCAGCTGAGGATATGTTCCATCATTTCACTTGGCCAGAATGTTGAGTGTTTTTTTATTGACAATTGTTTTTTTAAAATTTTGTAAGATACACATATCATAAAATTTAACATTTTAAGTATATAGTTCAATGACACAGTATGTTGGTACTAAGTAATTTCACATTATTGTAAAGTCATTATACATTCCGTCTTCAGAACTTTTTCATCTTCCCAAAATGAAACTCCATATCCATTAAACAGTAAATCTTTTTTCTCTCTATGAATTTGACTGCTTTTAATGTCTCATATAAGAGGAATCATATGATATTTATCTTTCTGTAAATAACTTATTTCATCATTTACCATAATGTGTACAGTGTTTATTCTTATTGTGGTATGAATCAGAATTTCAATATTTTTAAAGGCTGAATAATATTCTTATATGTATTTATTCTCCATCAGATATATATACCACTTTTTTTTTTTAATCCATACCTTTGCTGAGGGATACTTAGGTTACATCCACTACTTAGCTATCGTGAATAATGCTGTTATGAACGTGAGCATGTAGATATCTCTATGAGACGTTACTTTTATTTCTGGGTTAATGCCAAAAGTGGAATTACTGATCATATGATAATTCTATGTTTAGTTTTTTGAGGAATTGCCTTATTTTCTTCTTAAAATTTTATGTGTATGACCATATAGTCCCTGTTTTTCTAATCAGATCCACGTTTAGGACAGCAATGGTCATATATGTCTTATTTCTAATGTTACAGCTCTCCTACAGATATAAAGGCACACTTTTAAATAACTACTCAACAACTTGTTTATGACTCATAAGGAAAGCTACATGCCACCTGTCCTTCAACAAGGACTACTTACACATCTGTGACATACTGAGCTCCATTAACAGTGACACAAAAGAAAATCTGGCTTATCCCTTGTTCTTACAAGGTTCAAGGGCTATGAAAGGAAGTAGATACAAACACAGTCACAATGTCGGTAAATGTTAGAGTGAGGTACTTTGAAAATATATCCTTGTCTAGTAATATAGGAATGCTGAGGTCATGGAAAGTTTTACAGTTTTCACAGGTCATATTCATTCAAATCTATACCTCTGTTAATTGCCTCTTGACTATGAAATCATAAGGTTCCTGACAAGTTCTTACTTGTTTAGAAAAATCTTTTTCTCTAGGGTAGAAGAGTACCTGTTATATCTCTTTTCTACTACCAGGAGATTTAAGAGAATTAATTTATCATCCATTCCTTTATCTCATGAGCAAGGTGCTGTTTCCATCTCTTTTATAAATAAAAGCGCTTGTTTTATCATTTAAGAATTATCAAACTTGGAAACAACCCAAATGTCCATTTATAGATGAATAGAAAACAGACTGGTATAAACAAAACAAGGTATATAGAAACAATGATATATTAGTCAGCCTTAAAACACCTTCTAATACATGCTGCAATGTTGATAAAACCTGAATACTTTATGGTAAGTAAAATAAACCATCCACAAAAGAACAAAAATAAATGGTCCCTTTTATATGCGGTACTTAGAATAATTGCATTCATAGACAGAAAAGTAGTGTGCCAGGTGTTGGCAGTACTACAGGGCAGGGTGAGAGAGATACCCTGGAGCCCCATACCTCCACACTCAAATGGGTTTTGGCATACGCCACATTAAGACAATGCATATTCTAGTGCATAAGGGTCTTCTATAGAAAATAATGTTAGTACAATTCATATGCAATAAAGAGCAGAGAAGGGAAAGAATTGATAAAATGGCTTTTAAATCAAGCATCCAAAATTACCCACCCTCTTGTGGATAAATGTCCAACCAAACAGGGTTAACCCAAGGCAGGGCCACTAAGGCTCAAGAGCCCATCCTTGTGGGGACCCATAGTTTAGGGGCAGAAGGGCCCAGACAGGACTGGAAGGAAAAAGCATGATCAAAATCAAGATAAATACTACCATTGTTAATCTCCCCATGGGTCTTGCACCCATGTGTGTTTCAAGTGTCTTTCATGTTCCCCAAGTCCTGGTACCAGTCCAAAGCTGAGAAGCAAATGCAGCTTCTCCACGTGTCTCTGTTCCATGTGCCTTCTCCAGGTCCTCTTCTTGATCTTCTTCCTTCCTCCCTGTCTTCTCTCTAACTTTTCTTTTATTCTCAACCCCACACTTCTTTAGGGTAGAGCAGGGAACCTGGAAACACCCCTTTATGTGGGGATTACCCTGTTTACAACAGGAGGGGAAAATAGAGTCATTGCTTAATAGATAACAGAGTTTCAGTTTGGGAAAATGAAAGTTAGATGGTGGCCCTTCTGCCCCTAAACTATGGGTCTTCTCCAGGATGTGTCTTGTGGCACAGTTGTGGCAGGCTTTTGGGCCTTAGTGGCCCTGCCTTGGGCCATCCCTATTTGGCTGGATATTTATCCATGAAGGGATGGGTAATTTTGGGTGCTTGAGTTAAAAACTGGAGTTAGATGGTGATGATGGCTGTACAATAATGTGAATGTGTTTAATGCCACTGAACTATGCACTTAAAATGGTTAAATGGTAAATCTAATTAATATATTTTACCATAATAAAAAATCATCAGTAGTGATGATTTGGAGCAATAAGAAATTAATATTTGTTTCTCTTGCCAAAACTTTTGGAATACCATGTGCAGGAATTGATTTCTTTTGGTCCCTCAGGGTGTGACAATTTAAAATAAAACTAGGCTATCACTTCTTGGCCTTTTGACTAAGATCTGTTCTAGTCAGTGTAATAAAATACAATAGGACTGAGAGTTGGAGGAAAAGGCAGTCTTTAACATTTATTATTTATAAGTGTTCCCAAGTAGGAATGACTAAGTGGGAAAGGTGAAATACAGTATCTTGGATTAACACGATACCCCAGCCTATGTGGCCTATTCCTCAGAAGTACAATTTGTGAAGACAGGGGCTAGAAAAGAATTTGATCCAGTCAAAGAAAAGAGGAGGGTTAAGAAATTAAATAGGGGTAAATTGAAGATCCCTGCTAGCCCAGTAACTGAGTGAAGACTGGCTTTCTGCTTTCTGTTGTCATTGTTACTTGAACAGGTAGAAAGAGCCTCTAGAGCACTACCATCTGACTTCCCCTGATGCCCTTTCCACTGGAGGTGACCAACTTTTGGTTTTTAGTCAAATTCAGTTATTTCCTCCAAGGAATAAAATATATAGAAAAGGCTCAAGACGATGAATGTATTCAAGATTGAAACCTTTCAAGGACATTTCTCTAACATGTTTACTTTCTTTTCTTGTGATAAGCTAAAGCTAGTATTTGACTAAAAAAATAAGAAATTTGGCCCTCCCTGGTGGCGCAGTGGGTTAAAGCACAGCACTGAGAATCTAAAGCCGCTTCTGCATGAGTTTGATTCCCGCCTGCCCCGGAGGTGACCACATGGTGTGGTGGACCTCTCCTGACCCGCCCGCTGCTCCCCTCAGCAGTGTACTTCGTCGATCTGCCTGTTCTGTTCCCCACTCTGTCTCTGGTGAAGCCTCTCACTGCCCCTAGCCTCTGGCCTGGACCCCAGTTCTGTATGCACAAATAAATAAATCTTTAAAATAAAAAAAAATAAGAAATTTATTACTTTTTTAAATGTAGTTTGATCTAGAATGTTTTATTTTTTAAATACTTTAACAACATTGTTAAAAATGAATCTAAAAAATCTTGCAACCTCACTTCTTTTCCTTTTAAGATTTATTTATGCATACAGGAACTGGAGTACAGGCAGAGGCATGGGGTATGAGAGGATTCACCAGAGACAGAGCAGGGAGCAGAACAGGCAAATTGACTGAAATGCACTACTGAGGGGAGCAGCAGGTGGAATAGGAGAAGTCTGCCATGCTGTGTGGGTCAGCTCTATAGCCAGGGATTGCAGTGGCCATGGATAAGCTTCATAGTGCTGTACTTTTAACCTGTAGTGCCACCAAGGAGGGCTCACAACCTCATTTCTTATGTATCTCAGAATTTTATATGAAATGGGATATAATTTTATATATTATTTACATTGTGGTGTTAACAAGATTTATATCAAGCCCTTCAAAAACAGTCCTCTGCTATGCTTCCAGGGACATCTATATTGGTACCTGAATTTAAAAGTTGTGTAATTCTATAAAATAATATTTGTTTAACATTAAATTGTGATTTATTGTCCATACAATGATAACAACTCTGAACCGCTATATCATGCTATTTGGTATATTATGAGACTTGTTAAAATTAAATTCCTTTTACTTCAGATACCTGCTGTATGGCTGTGTCTTTCTCTATGAATCTCATCAGACTGCTCAGTCTATTGAGTAACAGATTATCAGTGTGTTTCCTTCCTAGCTATATATTTCTGTTTATAAAGAATGCCTGGGCTTTTATCTTCCAGCAATATCCAGATTATTATGCAATAATTAAGGAACCTATAGATCTGAAGACCATTGCCCAGAGGATACAGGTATGAAGGTGACCACATATAACCATATGACTTCTAGGCTAGATTGACTTAGTCTTTCTTTGGGGCTTTTAGAAAATAAAGAGGCAGATATCTCCATAAGGAGTTATTAGCAATGTAGTGTAAACATACTGGTGTGTGTTAACTGTAAATTTGGAAGTAGTGTAGTATTTTAGTTTTTCTGTAGGGAGCAAAGCAAAATTCTCATTGAAATGCTAACTCTTAAGACAAAATATAAAAAGCATGGGTCATAGACATTTCTGATTGTAAATGGTACATTGGTAATAAAACATCGTTTATTTTTTTTCCACTTCCAAATAGCTTTAGAATAAATTGCCTTTTATGTACAACAACAAATATTAGAGTATAAGTCAATCAATTAGACAGTGTTTTCTTCTATGTCTCCCTATATCTCTAGTAGTAAAAGACTCTCCTGCTCTAAGTACTATTATGTATTAGCTAATTAATTCTTAAAACAACTCCATGAGATAGATGATAATATTCCCTTTGTCATTCCCTTTCTATATGAGAAAACTAACGCACAGAGATAGTACATCATATGTTACAGTCATCTGCTAGTAAGGAAAAAAGATAGAATTTGATTCTAAACTCTCCGGCTCCAGAGTCTGTGATTCTACCCCTGACACTGTTAATGCCACTTCCAAAGCAGGCATTACTTTGATGAATGAAGTGTAAAATTGATGGCTAAAGGCTAAGGAAGGCCTAAGGAGAGAGAATTACATTATACAAGAAATCTAGTTTTCATAGTTAAACTGACATGACACTAGCTGTGTCACTTTGGCCAAGCAACTTGCCTGCTTCCTCCGCTGTATACTGCATATACAATTACCACATTGCAGAGTTGTAGGAGTTGGTGATAACATCTGTGAAGCATCTCACAAAGAACCTATGGGATGTGACTTTGGTGAATTACCAGGCTTCTTCTTCCAGGCAAAGGAGGGTTTGGAACTCTTAGTGAAACAAAAAGGGAAATTTAAATGTTACATAGTCTCATTGGGAAATGAGACTGGAAACACAGTGGTTTTCCAGGAGGGAGAAACTTCTTTGGTTTTAAAGTCTAAGAGAGCAGTAAAGAGTAATAGTGTGGTATTTGCTGGTACTCTTAAGATACATTTTCACAGAATATTAAAATATAGATTCCTTAATGTTATCACCTGGTTTTTAAGGAAGCCCAGTATCTAACAGGCTTAGTCTCCTGGAAGCTAAATCTTTGGGTTTCTAACATCTGTTTAACAAGAAAGGTGTTTTCATGATTCTGAATATCAGATCAGGTCTTTAAAACACCCTACCTCATCCCCATTCTTTTCTGTGATCTTTGAACTTATCTTGTCCTTTTTTCCTTCCCAAAACTCCACCTTCCTTGGCTATCACCTTAATGAAGATCCTTGTCTTATGTCCAAATTTGTAAGCATTTTCCCTATCTCTGAAGAAATCTTCTCTAGTCATTTATACTTGTTTCTTGACCCTAATATTGTTTCTGCTATTCTGCTTCTAAGTGACTTTTCATTTGTTTCAAATCTCTGCTGAAACAAGTTGCTTCTCCTTGTCTCAATTCACTAATAACCAACTTTTACTTAAGCAGAAAGAGGTTATCATGGCACAGATTAGGTCCATACACAGTCGCTTTGTGGAGCCATTGTTACTACCAGTGTCATTTGCTTCTGTGGACCTTGTACACTCTTCTTCACTTCTAGACTGCTCCCCTGCAGGAGTTAAGAATGCCTTACTTTCATTACCTTTCCTTGCTGCTGTAGTCCCTTAATACTCAAGAATTATTTTCTTTTAACCTGGTTGCCAGGCTGCTGGCAGAGCTACTGCCATCAGCCTACTCTGTCCTCTGTTGTAGAAGAAGATACCACCTGTGCTGGAATTTTCTCCAAATATTAAAGGTGCTCAGATGTTGGGTATCCCCCACCTGGCACATAACACACTACTCTCTTTTGCCTGGCCTTCTGGATTTTGTTTCATTTGTCCTTAGCCTGCCTTGCAGCCCCTGCTTATTTTACCCTTCCCCACCATTCACTCCACTTAATTTGGTTCCCTCAGTTTCTCTAAGACATATCTATTCATTTCTGTGTCTTTCTCATTAGTTATGTGTGCATTTTCCTCTTTCCTATTCACTTTTTATTTTGTAAATTGTACCAATCATGAGTGACCCTGGTTTATTTCAGATTAAGTGAATTTTAAGCTATGATAACTCTAGCACATAAATAGTAGGTACCTATAAAATGTTAGTGTCTATGTTAAGCTGACTTTTTATTTTATTGGAAATAGTATATAAAACTAAAGGAACTTGACTTTCCACTGTTAAGTTCACCTTAATGAATAGATGTTTATGAAACACTTAGAGCACTTAGAGCAGTGCTTGGCACAAATTAAAGTGCTGTTTTTGCTAAGTAAAATAACTTTCATCTAATTTATTATTTTTTTAAAGATTTATATATGTATGGATACAAAATTGGGGTACAGGCCAGAGGTGTGAGGGAGGGTGAGAGGATCCACCAGAAACAGTGTGGGACAGAACAGACAGGTTGATGAAGTACACTGCCGAGGGGAACAGTGGGCAAGACAGGAGGGGTCTGCTGTGCCATGTGGGTAGATCCCCTCCCTGGCCAGGGATCGAACTCATCTGCAGTTGCTATGACTAGCTTTGTAGTGCTGCACTTTAACTTGTTGCACCACCAGGGAGTGCCCCTAATTTATTTTATAGTGTGAAATTTTTGTTAATGAAGGTTTTGTTAGCTATCTCAAATTTTGCTTGTAAATGAACAATAGTAATAGTTTATAAAACAGAAAATGGCTAGATATTATTCACGTGTACTTTCCACTAAGTCTTGGAATATGATGGTGACAATTTAAAAATATGTGGAGTTTTTTTTTTAAGGTCATACTGACTAACTCTCAATAAGTGGAATTGCTGTATTTTGTTTACTGTAGAATGGAAGCTACAAGAGTATTCATGCAATGGCCAAAGATATAGACCTCCTAGCAAAAAATGCCAAAACTTACAATGAGCCTGGTTCTCAAGTGTTCAAGGTTAGTTGTTTTTTTTTGTTGTTGTTGTTTGTTTGTTTTTGTCATTTTCATTGATAAGAATAGATTATTTAGAGCTTATAATTTTTATATAACAATTTTATTGAGATAACATTCACAAACTGTATATTTAGCATACAAATTTAATAGTATATTGACAGAGTTATGCAGCCATCACCATGATTAATTAGCAGTCATTCTCCATTTCTCCAACATACTTTCCATCCCTAGGCATCTACTAGTCTACTTTTTGTCTCTATGAATTTGCCTATTCTACACGTTTTATATAAGTAGGACCATACAATATTTGATCCATTGACGTCTCCCATTCTATGAATTATCTTTTCACTTTTGTGATGGTGTCCTTTGACACATGCAAGTTTTTTAAATTTGATAAGGTCAGTTTATCTGCTTTTTTCTTTGCTTTTAGTGTCATATCTAAGAAACTGTTGCCTATTTGGACCCTCCATTTTCTCATAAGGATTTTATAGTTTTAGTTCTTTTTGATCCATTTTGAATTAACTTTTGAATATATGAGGTAGGAGTCCACATTCATTCTTTTACATGGGATATTCATTTCCCCCAGTTCCTTATGTTGAAAAGATTGTTCTTGAGCTATCTTGCTGCCTTTGTTGAAAATCAGCTAAATATACATGTACTGATTTATTGTTGGGTTCTTGGTTCTATTCCATTCATTTATATGACTGTCTTTATGCCAGACCAAGGTTAGTTTCCAGTCCAAATAAATGTTAATTTAGTTCCTATATTTAAATTTCATATATACATATATAAATCAATTTGTATATATTTATAGTTCTATGATGAGTAGTTCATGCAGAAATTTCTTGAATTAATAATATATCATTGAGAATTTAGCAGTGTAGTATACAAAAATCTTTTGGGAGTAAAATAAAAAATCTTTTGATTTTATTATGTTAACTCAAATACAGTTGCTTATAGTAGTTAATTTTAGTTTTTAGCTTCCATTTTTAAAGAAAATTTTAATAAAATTAGGAATGAATAATTAAGTCTGTATTCTTATTCCTTAATATAAGCACATTTTAATAGTTCTTTACCAATAGTTTGTCAATACAGTTACAATTTTCCCTTTTGGTTTGTTTTTCCTTAACTAGATTATGAAGATCTGGACTTAAAATATTAGTATGCTATTGACCTAAGAAAGTACATTTTCCTAGATTTAGATCCTAGTTTATGATTTAACTTTTCATCGTAGTAGTGCTCCTTGTTTTAATTTTTAGGTCATGTACACAGAATTCATAGAGTTCACTGTTCACCAAGTGTTACTTGACTAATTGTGGAAGAGCTTCAAAGCTTTTAGCTTATATTTTAATTATGAAGATGCTTTGGAAATCTGTGGACAAGTTAAGAGGATGTAGCTTTGTGAATACTGAGTGGAACACTACTCCAAAGTGTTCAGTGGATGAGTGAGGGTATTTTAAAACTGTTCTTTCTTTTATACTTTTTATAAGCCAAGCATTTCATTTTGACAGGATGCAAATTCAATTAAGAAGATATTTTATATGAAAAAATCAGAAATTGAACATCATGAAATGGCTAAGTCAAACCTTCGAATGAGGTAGGTTAAAAAGCATCTTTGTGCCTTTGTTATTTGCCAAATTTTCTGGCTAGTAAAATAAAGAAGATATGTTGCATTTTAAGGTTGTATTTATAGTTAATAATGTGATTCTAGAAACAGTAAGAATAACTTACCCTGCCTCTTCATAACAGCTGAAGGACTCTGTTCAAAAAGAAACAATATTTTTTATTTATATATATAATAGTTAATTTTTACATCATTTTGTGCATTTTTCCATCTCAGGTGCAATCCCCTTGGGCTTCCTATCACCAAATCACCCATGTGCCATCACCATAGTCCAGTGCATTTCTCTCCCCCCACTGTTTTTGATCCATTCCCCATTCCACCCCCACAAAATGTCTTTGGTATATAGCTGTTCATCATCATTATTTTCTCTCCTGTTCCACTATATTCCTGCTATGAGAGAAACCATCCAGTATTTTTCCTTTTCCTTCTGGCTTATTTCACTAAGCATGATCTTTTCCAGTTCCATACATCTTGCTGTAAAATACGTGTTTCTTATTTTTTTGGTTGCTCAGTAATATTCCATTGTGTATACGTGCCACATCTATTTAATCCAGTCATCCATTTTTGGGCATTTGGGCAGTTTCCATGTCTTTCCAATTGTGAATAAAGCAGCAGTAAACATAGGGGTACAGGTATCTTTTTGAGTCAGTGTTTTTGTGCCTAAAAAGAAAGTTTTTAAGGCTTAGCTGCTTTTTACACTTCATATATACTATATACTATATTTAATATATATATAATATTACAACAATTGTCTGTAGTATATAGTCATTTGTATGTCTATTTGCAATAAGAATATCAGGAAATCTAAAGTCTCATACTGGTTTTTCCTTGATTTGGACTATCACTTTGAACAAGTCTTACTTTTGGATTTCTGTTTCCTCCTTCCTGAAATAAAGATTGTGGTCTTGACATTTCCTTTCTTCCCAGATCCTCTTGTGGTCTTGAGATTTCCTTTCTTCCCAGATCCTCTAGTCACTGCAGTGACCATGAACTCTCTACATCAACCCTGACCCATTCTTTGCAGAGTCCCAGTTCATGTAGCAAGGCCTGTTATACAATAGAAGCATAGGATATTTGAGCATTTTTATTTAGAAAAGAAAATGATTGTCTCCTTTTTGTTTACCCAGTATTCTGATTTCAGCTCTCAGTATTTTAAGGTTTTCTATCTTTTCTCTGAATAGGACTCCATCAAACTTGGCTGCAACCAGGCTGACAGGTGCTTCACACAATAAAGGTGGCCTTGGTGAAGAGAGAAATCCCACTAGCAAGTATTACCGGTGAGAGAGAGTGAATGTGTTTAGTCCTAGAATTGATCTGTGTTTGAGGAGAGGCATACTAAGTGATGGCCGTCATGAAGAAGTGTTTTTGGATATAGTTAGGTAAAATGAAAATTTGTTATCACATACCTTATTTAAAAGATTGAGGTGCCCTAGTAGCCCTAACCTTGCCTCTGAGAAGTTGTTTAAGCAGAAATTGTTTGCCAGGTAGACCTTAATGTTGCCAGTAAGATTAGTAGTAGAAAACTGAAAGGTTTTGTGCTCAAATAGAATTTATGAATTAATTGTCAAATATGAGCATCTTAGGAAAGAATTGCCAGTGATTATAAGTGAACTCTTCTCCATAAAATGAAGAGAAGGGCTGCGTTTAAGTAAAAAAAAAAAAAAAAATTACAAGTAGCCTACTTCAGGCTTTGAATATGCAGGATATTGAGAAGTACAAAGATAAATTAGGGACTCAGGTGCATAAAAATTTTTATCTTTGAGGTGAATGCTATTTTAATAGTTTCTATTTCCTATAAAGTACCTAAACAGTTATCACTTTTTTCCCCTTCTTCTAATTATTTGTTTTCCTTTGTAGTAATAAGAGAGCAGTACAAGGGGGTCGTTTATCAGCAATTACCATGGCACTTCAGTATGGCTCAGAAAGTGAAGAGGATGCTGCTTTAGCAGGTAGGCATTAGATTGTGACTCATTAGATGCTTTCTCAGTGAATCCTTTCTGGTTCTGGAAATTTGCAGTGACTTTGGTCTGTTGAAAACGTGTCAGTTTTGGGAGGGCCTGCTGTTTTGTTTCTTTTTATTGTACTCTGGTTGACAAACTTACCAAAAGCTTGCTTTATTTTTATTTTATAGCTTTGTGTTAAGACTTGTATCTAGGTTAATAAATAACTAAGCAAAATGAATCAGTTTGATAGCCATGCATGTCCTGGTTTCAAACCTATGGTGATAAATAAGGAGCACTAGTCCCATCAGAAAGGCATTCACATCATATTAGGTTTCCAGGTCATTGGCTTATATTATCAGTAGACTTTATCATAACAACATGGTGAATTGTCATTTAAAAAATGACAATTTTTTAAAAATGGGGCCCTCCCTGGTGGCACAGTGGGTTAAAGCACAGCACTAAGAAGCTAAAGCCACTTCAGCATGAGTTCTATCCCTGGCCCCAGCGATGACCCACATGGCATGGCAGACCTCTCCTGACCCACCTGCTGCTCCCCTCACCAGTATACTTTGTCGATCTGCCTGTTCTGCTCCCCACTCTGTCTCTGGTGAATCCTCTCCACTACCCCTGAGCCTCTAAACTGTAACCTGCATGCATAAATAAGTAAATCTTTAAAAAAAAAAAAAAAGTCCAAAAATGACATTGGGGTCTGTCCATATAGTTTCTAAAGGTTTGCTATATTTCTTAACTCATGGTACTGTCCTCTGTATTCACTCCAAGCTGTGAAGCTATCATTTCATCCATCTCCTCCTTTCTTTGACTTTCTTTCATTCTTCTTTAAGGGGCCACTGTGATTACTTTTTGTACCCAGAGAGTAATTCATGATAATACTCAAAACCCAAAATTCTTAACTTAATCACATCTGTAAAGTCCCTTTTGTCATATAAATTAATACTCACTGGTCCTGTGGGTTAACATAAATAGAAACTTAAGTATTTGAAATTGGATAGTAGCAGTAATGAAAATACTAATTGTTCTAATACCATTATTAGAACAATGGGAATGGGTGCATCTGAAGTGATACTTTAGGTGGGAATTTATAAATCTGAATGCTTCTATTTAGAAATAACAAGTAGCTGAAAGCTAATGAATCAAGTATCCAACATAAGAAATTAAAAGTATAATAGAAAAAAAGATAAGGAAGCTGAAAACAGAAATTATTTTATTAGAAAACTGTAACCAAAAGGATCAGTAAAGTAAAAAAATTCTGTTAAAGATATTAATAAAATAGGGCCCTCCCTGGTGTTGCAGCGGGTTAAAGTACAGCACTGAGAAGCTAAAGCCACTTCCGCATGAGTTCAATTCCCGCCTGCCCTGGAGGTGACCACATGGCGTGGCAGACCTCTCCTGGCCCGCCCGCTGCTCCCCTCAGCAGTGTACTTAATCAATCTGCCTGTTCTGCTCCCCACTCTGTCTCTGGTGAAGCCTCTCACCGCCCCGAGCCTCTGGCCTGTACCCCAGCTCTGTATGCACAAATAAATAAATCTTAAAAAAAAAAAAAGTTATTAATAAAATAGGCAAATTTGTGATGAAGCTATCAAGAAAGAAATAGAAGGTACAAATAAATATTGGGAAAAAGAGGAAGCATACAGAGATTACAAAGAATACATGTAACAGTTTTAATGCAAGTAACTTTGAGAATTTAGATGAAACAGAAAAATTTCTAGACAGTGGTAAATGCCTAAAACTGATCCAAGAATAAAAAGAATGATTAGCTATGTCACCATTAAGGAAGTGAAATTTGTTGTTTACAAGTAGAAATTTGTTGTTACATAGAAAACATCAGGCTAAACATTCGGGGGGAAAATTATATATAGACTCCTTCAGAAAATAATAGAACTCCCCAATTAATTCTCTGTTTGGCAAGATTAAAAAAGCCAAACAATACATAAACACACTCTCTGGCAATATATATAAAAGATAGTACATGATAACATAGTTGGGATATTCCAGGTCATTTCAGCATTAAGAAAGATAAAAGTATCACTCACTACATTAGTTTTAAAAGAAGAAGACTAAAACTATGTGATTGCCTTAGCAGATGCATTTGCTAAATTCCCATTCATGATTAAAAACTTAACAAATTAGGAGTAGAAGGGAATCTTCTCTAATTTGATAAATGGCATCTCTGTTTTAACTGAAAAAATAATAGCATCATTCCCTTTACCATCAGAAACAAGTTAAGAATGTTGTTAACCTCTTTTGTTCACCATACTGGCCAGCCTACGGTGACAACAGTGAAAGTATCAATGAAGGTGTAAGGATCAGATAGAATATTATGAGGATTGCAGCAGATACTGTTTTTTAAATTTTTTAACTAAGAGATCATATAGATAAATTATTCTATTTAATAAGGATAATAAGGTGTTAGGTATAAGATCATTATACAAAAATCTGTTTTGTTTCTATAATCTGCCACAGAAAGAAAATATTCCTCTAAAAGATATGCTATACAGTTGAAACAAAACATATGCCTAGGTATAAATCCAACAAAATGTATTCTCTTTATGGAAAAGGTGAAAGGTAGTGGAGTCAGAAAAGACTAGTTTTAATTTCTTCCTTTGCTTCTAACTCCATGACTGTAGATCCAAATTCCCTTTCACTGTGTATAGGTTAGCTGACCTGGGATGAATCATCAGTTTCTCAAGCCCATTTCTTTTCTCATTTGGAAAAGAAATGACACTGTTCTGAGTGAGGATGTTAGAATTATCTGAGACTAGTACATGTCTAGCTCTTAATACATAACACATAACTTTTTTTTTTTTAAGATTTATTTATTTGTTCATACAAAATTGGGGTACAGGCCACACGTGCAGCGGTGGTGAGAGGATTCACCAGAGATAGAGTGGGGAGCGGAACAGGCAGATTGACGAAGTACACTGCTGAGGGGAGCAGCGGGTGGGTCAGGAGAGGTCTGCTACGCCATGTGTTCACCTCTGGGGCAGGCGGGGATCGAACTCGTGCTAAAGTGGCTTTAGTTTCTTAGTGCTGTGCTTCAACCCGCTGCACCACCAGGGAGGGCCCAACACATAACTCTTAAAGCACCTGTCAAGAAAAATTTAAATTATGGTCCTTAAGAATTCAGGGAAGTGAACAACATATTTTATATATCTGTAAAAATGATTACATAGTTTAATTGGTGTTATTAGCTACCTCCTAAAAATTCCTTCAGTGAGGGAAGACATAATTACTAAGAAATGACTTGATCAGCAGGGCAAAGGTATAGACACTTACTTAGTCTAGATAAAGCTGCCAATCTGTATTTGTACTCTCCTAAACTCTATGCTGTTATTTTAGTTGCTTGCTCCTCCTCTTGGCCAACCACATACAGCAAGGAGCCTGTGAAGAAAGTACATTTAAAAGATAAGCTGTTTTGTAGTCTTAGAGAAATGGTGTACTTTTTTTCTATGTACCATTCTATTTGTATGCAACATTTCATTATGAAAACAATTAAGCACTAATAGCATCATCTTTTTTTTTTTTAAGCCATAACTAGAGTTTAATGCACAATGCAATTAACGATGTGCCTAGGACATCCTAAATCTGAAACATTTTTAAAAAATCTTTGCCTTCCCAAAGATGGGTCAAACACTACACGACATACACTTCAGCGACATCTTTAAAGACAGAGCACCCAACACCACATAGTGAAGGCAAAGATAAATAGATGGGACTACATCAAGTTAAAGAGCTTCTGTACAGCAAAAGAGACATTA
>NW_004567105.1:59348472-59405850 GCF_000260355.1 Condylura cristata
CACAGGGGTGATTTGGTGATGGGAAACCCGTGGGGATTACAATTGAGATGAAAAAAAAAATGTGAAAAATGATGTAAAAATAAACTTTTTAATAAAAAAAAAAAAGTAGATGACTGGATTTAAAAGATGTGGTACATATACAAAATATTACTCAGCAATCAAAAAAGATAAACACATGCCTTTTGCAGCAACATGGATGGAGCTGGAAGGGATCATTCCAGTGAATGAAATAAGCCAGAAAGAAAAGGAAAAATACTGGATGATTTTACTTATAGAAGAAATATAAAGGACCAGGGGAAAAAATAATGATAATAATAATGAACAACTATATATCAGAGATATTTTACGGGGGTGGAATGGGGAATGGGATCAAAAATGTGGTTGGGTGGACTGTGGTGATGGCACATGGGTAATTTCGTGATGGGAAGTCCACGGGGGTTACATCTGAGATGGAAAAAGGCACAAAATGATGTGAAAATAAACTATTACAAAAAATTAAAAATCTTTGCCTTCAGTACATTAAAGAATTGCAAGATATTAAATTATGGGATAGGAAAGAGTTCTTAATGAAAGTTCATTATGTTTTTCTCTTTATCCCCATCCCAAAGTTTAGAATATTCTTCATAAAGACATTTAGTATTGTCTTCAATGAAGATCAGACTTCTTTTAAAACGATTATTGTCAAACATCACTTAATCTAGAAAGTTATTAAAAGAGCTTTAAAATATTGCTCCTTGTCCACTTAAAAATACCTTTTTTTTCCTAGCTGCACGTTATGAAGAAGGAGAGTCAGAAGCAGAGAGCATTACTTCATTTATGGATGTTTCAAATCCTTTTTATCAGCTTTATGACACAGTTAGGAGCTGCCGGAATAACCAAGGACAACTAATAGCTGAGCCTTTTTTCCATTTACCTTCAAAGAAAAAGTACCCTGATTATTATCAGCAAATTAAAATGCCCATATCACTGCAACAGATCAGGTAAGTTATCTCCTCCATTACTCAGAATTAATTTATTTCCCTGAATTTCTTACCCAAAATGAGTAAAAATTATTTCCTAAGTAGGTAAGAATATTAAAGGTAAAATTATTTTTCACTTGCCTAGGGTTTACATGAATATCACGTCTCCATGAAAAGTGACAAACAAATTTAGTTAAATGCAAATGATAACATTTGTACTGCAGTAGAGTCAAGAGTCAAATAAATGAAAGATATTTTAGCTAGGCCTTTGTCAAATTAATAGATTATTAAAGGTCTTGCAGCTCAAAATTTGACTTCATTTTTTTATAAGCAAAGAAAAGAAATCTTTCTTACTAACCCTTTATTGAATTTTAATTGCAGTAACTTATCTTTTTATAAATTCTGTATCTATCATTGGACCTCCAAAATAAGCATTGTTAAATTAAAGCTCTAGAGAATCGATTAGCTGAAATAAAACCTGAATGATGATTCACCTTAGTTTCCTTTTTCTGCTTAGAAATGTTAAAATGATCATTGGGAGTCCAGCCAGACCAAATATTTAAACCACCATAGTACTTTTTTAAATAGGAAATAATAAATATAAAGTGTGATGGTTCATAACTCCCGCATTGTGGGTTAAGTTTTGCATTATACCCAGATACAGGTAAGAAGCAGGTAAAAATAACTGGACAAAGTCAGAGTGAGCGTGTGTTTATATGATGTTTTCTTGACAGGTAACTAACCTTCTATATAGTAGGAACTAAATTTTTGCATTTGCTGGATTCTAAGAAATGGGGTTGGTTAACATGTGGCTTATGGTTTTGCAGTTGTAACTTCTGTTATCATTTAATTGGTAAGGCTAATGGTGTTTTTATTTAATACAAATTTTGGAGATTTTTGAATACAAGTAAGATACAGGGAATTGGTTTATTTGGTCCTCTTAAAATAACATGGAATTTAAGGCTGCCATTCATTAAGAAAATAACCTAGCGGGCCCTCCTTGGTGGCACAATAGGCTAAAGCACAGCACTATGAAACTATTGCAACCACTGCAGCATTAGTTCGATCCCTGGCCAGGGACCTGACCCACATGGCACAGCAGACCTCTCCTGACCTGCCTGTTGCTCCCCTTAAAAGTGTGTATCAGTAGATCTAGCTATTATGCTAGATTGGTGAATCCTTTCACCCCTCACACCTCTGGCCTGTATCCCAGTAATGTATGTATAAATAAAACTTTGAAAAAAAAAAAAAGAGAGATAATCTAGAAAAAAGCTAAGTCTTAGAAGATATTGAAAGTTTCTCTTTTAAATGAATAATTTTGTCCTTATTGTTTTGTTTCCCATCTTTTTTTTTTTTTTTTTTTAGATTTATTTATTTGTGCATACAGAACTGGAGTACAGGCCAGAGGCTCAGGGGCGGCGCAAGGCTTCACCAGAGACAGAGTGGGGAACAGAACAGGCAGATTGATGAAGTACACTGCTGAGGGAAGCAGCGGGCGGGTCAAGAGAGGTCTGCCACGCCATGTGGTCACCTCCAGGGCAGGCAGGAATCGAACTCATATGGAAGTGGCTTCACTTCTTAGTGCTGTGCTTTAATTCGCCTCGCCACCAGGGAGGGCCCTGAGTTTGTGCTTAGTTGTGTTTTACCTCATCCTGGAAATATTCTCTATATTCATATGGGGAAATTTTAAGTAAAATTATACATGGTGAATGGATGATGTTGTTCTAAAAGAAATGTGTGGAACCCATACATTCATTCTTTGAAACTATTTACATATATTGTCATTCTTAATACTGTTTTCGTGACCTTGATGAATAATATCAATATATTTCAGTCAAAAGATTAAAAATTGTATCCTGCCCTAGAGAGTTAAGGCAAACCATGAGTCTTTGTACAAGTATAGAAGGACTTTATGGGAGTTGGTATTAGTGATAACCAGTGTTTGAGAAAGCATAGAATTTTTATGACTTTAAGCAAAAACCTTAATTTTACTTTTTTTGTTAATGTAACATTGATTTACAATACTGTATGTTTTAGGAGTATAGGTTTACTCCTCTTCAAATGTATGTCATTATACCACAACCACCACCAGTTTACCAGTAACTGCTCCCCATAGTGCATTAGACCCCTTCAGCCCTTTGCTTCCACTCCTCTTGCCCATTGGTAACCTCAGTTTTGGTTTGTTTGGGTTTTATTTTGGTCTGTTCCTTTGCTTTATTTTTTTGTTTTTTAACATTCCACATATTAGTAAAATCATCCAGTATTTTTCTTTCTGTAATTTATTTCACTTAACATAATCCCCTCTGCTCACATCCATGTTGTCAAAATGGATAGGTTTCATCTTTTATAGCCAAGTAGTGTTCCATTGTGATATATATGCCACATCTTCTTTACATTCAGTCATTATTCCATGAGCACTTAAGGTCTTTCCATAATTGACTATTGTGAGTAGTGCTCCAATGAACAAAGAGTTGCAAAATCTTTTTGAGTCAGTGTTTATGTGAACTTTAGATAGATTCCACCTAGAAGCAGGGTTGTTGGATCATGTAGTAGGTATATTTCTAATGGGGGTGTGGGAACCTCTATACTGTTTCTATAGAGGCTGCACCAATTTACATTCCCACCAAAAATGTTTAAGTTTCTTATTCTCCATGCCCTTGCTAACACTTGGTCATTCTCATAAGTGTGAGGTAGTATCTCACTGTGGTTATGATTTGCATATCCCTGAGGATGAACATTTTTTCATGTGCCTGTTGTTCATCTGTGTATCTTTGGAAAAATATCTTTTCTGTTTTTCTGTCTGTTCTTTCAATAGATTATTTCTTTTGCTGTTGCTGTAATATTATAAGAGTTCTTGATATATCTTGGCTATTAGTTCCTTGTTGGGTGTATGATATGCAAATACTCTACCCATTTACTAAGATATCTTTTTATTCACATACTTTTTTTGTACAGGAATTTTTTTTTGAAGATTTATTTATTTCTGCATACAGAACTGGGGTGCAGACCAGAGGTGCAGGGGCGGTGAGAGGCTTCACCAGAGACAGAGTGGGGAGCAGAACAGGCAGATCGATGAAGTACACGGCTGAGGGGAGCAGCGGGCGGGTCAGGAGAGGTCTGCCACGCCATATGGTCACCTCCAGGGCAGGCGGGGATTGAACTCATGTGGAACTGGCTTAAGCTTCTTAGTGCTGTGCTTTTAACCTGCTGCGCCACCAGGGAGGGCCTGTACAGTTTGATGCAGTCCCATTTGTTTATTTTTGCTTTTGTCTTCCTTGCCACTAGAGTCAACTCCCCTAAGACATCTCTGAGACTAGAATGCATCACCTGTTTTCTTCTATGTATTTCATGGCTTCAGGTCTTACATCCAAATCTTTGAACCATTTTTAATAACTTCTGTATTATGTGACACAGTGGTCTAGTGTTACTCTTTTGTACGTGACTGTAATTTTCCCAGAATCTTAATTTTCCCTAGATGTTTGTTGAAGAAACTTTCCTTAATCAAGGGTGTGATTTTTTTTTTGACTGCTTTATCATAAATTAATTGTCCTTCTATCTTTGGGTTTATTTCTTTCTCAACTCTAGTACATTGATCTGTGTGTCTATTTTTATTCTAGCCCCATGTTGTTTTGGTTACTATCACTTGTAGTATATACTTTGAAGTCAGTAAGCATGATACTTTCATACTTTTCTCCCTCAGGATTACTTAAACTGTTCCAGTCTTTTGTGATTCCATACAGATTTTATTAATTTTTTAATCTATTTCCTTGAAGAATGCAGTTGGAATTTTGATAGGGATTGCTTGTACCTGTTGATTGCTTTGAGTAAGATGGCCTTTTTTAAAAAAAGATTTATTTATTTATGCATACAAGAGCTGGGGCACAAACCAGAGGTGCAAGGGGTGAGAGAATTCACCAGAGACAGAGGGGGAAGCAGAACAGTCAGATTGACTGAAGTACACTGCTAAGGGGAACAGCGGATAAGATAGGAGAGGTCCATCATACCATGTAGGTCAGCTCTCTGGCCAGGGATCTAATGCTTGCTGCAGTGATTGTCAATACCATAGTGTTGAGCCTTAATGGTTGTGCCACTTAGGATGCCCTAGGTTTTCTATTTCTTCCAAATTCCGTTTTGGAAGATTGTGTGAGTCTAAGAATTTGTTCATTTCTCCTAGATTATCCAATTTATTGGCATGTAAATGTTCATAGCAGATTCTGTTTCCTTGTGTTCTTGAGATCTCTGTTGCAACTTCTCTTATATTTCTATGTCTACTTATTGAAGTTTTCTCTTTTTTTCTTAGTAAATATAGCTAAAGGTTTGTCAATTTTCTTTATCTTTTCAAAGAAACAACTCTTTGACCCAAAAACAAAAGAACAAATTTTAAGCTATCATAATTAGATAACAAATGTTTATATTGGGAAAATAGTAGTAAATGGACTTTGACACATCTACCTCTCACTCACCATCCTAAGACTACTTTTCTTTGTTCATGTATCTCTCCTAGAGGTAAGTATATTATTCTGCGTGTTCCTTTAATCCCAGTAAAATGAATGACCCTGTATTTTCAAAAATGGGCAGACCCTGTATTTTCAAAAATGGGCAGATTACCATCACTTTTCTCTAAGGTAGTTTAAAATTTCCTTGTTTTTGTCTCTTAGCACCCTAACCACTAACAGGTTTTTCCATTCAGATTTTTCCTTGTAATTGACCACCTTATTAGATCCGCTTCACTTCTATTTTGTTGTTTATTTTGTAAATAATTTGTGTCACCAAAAAAAAATTTGTGTTCAATTTTGTTCTTTTGGATTTTCAATTAAACAGTTGCATTATCTGAAGATACTGCTGCTTTGCTTCCTTACTTTATATATCTTAAAGGTATCACTTCCAGACTTCTAATTAGTATCACTACTGAAAATAACATCTAGTTTATTTTAGGATTTTTGCATTTGACTTTCAGGAAACTTTTTCTTAATTTTAATAATGGAAAACTCTAACCATGTGTTTTTCTTTCACAGAACAAAGCTAAAGAACCAAGAATATGAAACTTTAGATCATTTGGAGTGTGACCTGAATTTAATGTTTGAAAATGCCAAACGCTATAATGTTCCCAATTCAGCCATCTATAAGCGAGTTCTAAAATTGCAGCAAGTAATGCAGGTATGAATTCTTGGTTTTGCTAAGTTGTATGTGTAACTGAAGTAATTTTATGCATTTTGAGTATGTTTTTAGGTATGAATACTACCACAGTGTTCATTTCAGTCACAGGTATTACTGAATATTTTATTTAAGCTCATGTAGAGTAGAAACAATTTAGATAGGGTTTAGCTTTGTGGAAGAAAGAAGCAGGGATGTCCCTAGGATGTGGTATTTTAATGTCCTCAGAGTGTTTTTCTTCAATCACAGATGTTACTTGTTCATTTAGATTCCATTTCTTTGGCTCTAGACTTTTTTTCTATTAAAGATAAGGCTGGTCCTAGGAGAAAGGACATCCTAAGACTACTGTATCTTTTTATGGTATCTATAAGTTTATCAGAGCCTTTCTGAGAGCACATCTTGGAGGGCACCTGGTTATCAAGAGGTTTTGAGACAAAAAGGCTTATAGATGAGATACAAATTGTGTCTGTCAGTTTTTTGGTAGAATCTTCTGAAAAGAGAATCAAAGGAAAGAGAACAAGAGAAAGGAAGCAATGATAAAAGTTATATTAGATCACCTGTAGAATCTTCATTTTGTGGATTTCAAGTATTTCTTTTACATCATTCCATGTATTCTTTAAGTCTACCATGCTTCGACTTTCAGTTCTATTTGGCAGGTCTTTCAAAATGCATGTGCTGAGGGCCCTCCCTGGTGGCACAACAGGTTAGGACACAGCACTGCAAGCTAGCTGCAGCTGCTTCAGTGCAAATTCAATCTCTGGCCCCAGAGGTGACCCGCCCACTGCTCCCCTCAGCAGTGTACTTGTCCGTCTGTGTGTTCTGCTCCCCACTCTGTCTCTGGTGAAGCCTCTCACCGCCCTTGCCCCGGGCTTGTACCCTAGGTCTGTATGAATAAATAAAAATAAATCTTTAAAAAAATGCATATGCTGAAAAGTAAATCTTCTTTCACATCTCACATTAAACTTTTTTCTTAACCCACACACACTGTTGTTAAGGTGCAAAGGCTCTATTGAATTGACTTTACTTAAACATGGCCATCAGAGTAAGATGCTCTTACAGCTTGCCTCTATGCTTTTAGCAAACAATAGGTGTCCTTTGTAATCTTAAATGCAGTTTAGCAACCATGATTTCTAAATTCTTTGGATTCATTTTTTTGACCTGTTTTTCTCTTAATACATAATTTCATAAGATTGGTAATTGAAAATATTTAATCACACTTCAATTTTGTGTGTCCTACTCATGGCTATAACCTTCTGAGTGAATCTGATATGTCTAGCTCTTTAAGAGTCATACATTCTAGGAGTGTTCACTTGAGTGAGCTTGATTCCCAGGGTCTGTTCTGTTTTAGGCAAAGAAGAAGGAACTTGCTAGGAGAGATGACATTGAGGACGGAGACAGCATGATTTCTTCAGCTACCTCTGATACTGGTAGTGCCAAAAGAAAAAGGTATAGACTCTTACAGTTGGAGACATCTTCTCAGTTACTATTTATTTTATTTTAGATAAGTACAGAAAAATGTTTTTTAAGTTATCATGTTTAAGGTCCCATTTAAATATTCAATAACATCTTTTAGAATTTATTTGTAATTTGTATGTCTAATACATTTTTCTGTATAAGTACTTTATTGCTTTTAGATCATTTAAATAAAAATGTCAACTACTTAATGTAGCATAGCCAAACCTGTTTTATTTTTGTTGTCCAGGTTGTTTTGTTTTAATGTGGCATTTTTAAAGTGCCATTTAAATCTAATTTACTCAATTTCTATATAATGAGTAACAAAGATAGAATATGAATTATGAAAGGTAAGGAGAAATTTGATACTACCACTGCAGTAAAACAAGGTATTACTCTTATTTCCCCTTGTTTTTGATCTTTATTTGCTATTTTAAGGATATCTGATTATAAAATACCAAGACATGACTTATGGTAGTTTCTAAAATATTAAGGTAGATGTTTGGTTTCTTGTCTTTTTAACCTTTTTTCTCAACTCCCTTCTCCCCAACACCACATTTCTCTCATGGGTTTTAAGAAAGGGTATCTTAATATGAGATTCTGAAGCTGGATTTCTATAAAGCATCATGTAAGACCATCTCTTTTTTCCATACCTCTCACATGGAATTTCTCTGGTTTGATCTTTGTGAAACCCCATGCTCTCCCCCACCTTCTCAAAAGTCAGTCCAAGGAAGATACCTTAAACAAGAAATAGCTCAGCCCTAGCATTAACTTGACAGATTCAGAGTTAAGTAAAGAAGTTATTAGTTAACTGTTGACACAGTTCTATTCATGTACTAATAAATCCACGAAAATCAGAGGACTTTAAAATTTTGTTTAGAAAAGAGAAACTGTCCTATTTTCCCCTCTTATAGAAAGCATTTGGGAAATTTTTTTCAGCTTTTAAAGTAACTTTGCTATGCTGTGCCATAGTACCCTGAGATGTGAGTTTCCTCCATTACCAGCCTATGAAATTTCGTCCTTCCAAGTTCTTAATTCCTTGTTATACCAGGGACAACGGAAGAAAAATGTGAAACCAGATCAGAGGCATCAAGTCAAGAACATCTTTGAGTGTAATTATATTAACTCTACTACAGCATCACCTGTGTTTTCCAGATCAGTCACCAATCAAAGATAAAAACTTCTCAGGCAAAAGAAGGTAATGGAGGGAAAAGTGGATGGTACAGTTTGTGCCAGCACTAAATGAAGAGAGAGATCCTATACTAGCTGAGTGTTAGAACAGTTCCAAGGAAGCTAACAGATCCTTTGAAATTACCTATTTCTATGGCTTGTAGTTTGTGGAACAAACTAAGTCAAATCAAAGTTATTATACTAAAACCTTCCATAAAAAGAAAACTAAAGTTTTTTGATAAAATAATAAAATCCTGCTTCAGACAAAAAGTCTCTGTGAACGAGTTTTCTAAGAAGTGTTTTGTATAATAAAATGAAAAACACAAATCACAGAAGCATAAATATAAATCATAGATATGACAATAAAAGGACACCTGGAATTTTGAAATACAGGCATGAGTGAATGTCAGAAGCTTGAGAGAAGTAAGTCCATATTTTGACAGTGACAAAAGATTAGCATAACAAGACTTAAGGAAGGTATTATGTTAAAAGCTTTTATCAGTAGAGTTCTCTAGCATTCAGGCACATAGCAGCCTAATAGGTTGAGATAAGCTTGTCCAGAGAAGTCAGGACCAACTTTTCCACCTACCCTGCCTTAACCTCTAACTATTGTTATGATTCCTCTTTGCCTTATTTTTTTTAATATTAAAATTAATGTGGGTATGTTTTCTTCATTCTGGGAATGCATTCTCCCCCAACCCTCTACATAAAAATCCACTGTCTTCGATGTTGAAATGTTTCAGGTATTCTTAATATCTTTTATCCTTTGGACTGAATACCCTTTTTTTCTCAACCATATTTGGTTTGTACTTAATCCTCCAATGTTGCTTGTTTTATTTCTCTTCACATGTAATGTTTGTTTCTGCTTTCCCAGGAACACTCTTGACAATGAGATGTTGGGTCTCAGGAGGCTTTCCAGGTGTGCAGTCCTTTTTTACACATAAACATATCTTTAAATAAAAGTGTAACTTTTGTGCCATGGTCAGTACTGATTAGGTGAAAAGTGAAACCTTAAGTATATGAAGTAACAGTTTTTATGTATGTGCCAGTTTATTTTATGAATAAAGAAAACAGCGTAAGTTAGAAATATAGTTAGTAAAATAAATTCAGAATTATTCAGCTTAGATAACATAATTTGTTGTTACCTTTGCTAGGGATAGCAAGCCTCTTTCTAATCGCTGTGACTAAGCTTCTGTAGCAAAAGATAGGGGCTGAGAAAATGGTATTTTCAGTCTCCATGGCCTGATGGGTGCTGATTCCCTTTCAAGGATGTCTTTTACAAAATGGAGAATGGCTAGGGGATCAAAATCATTGTGATCCAGTAATGCTGTGTTGATACTTAGGCATTGTATTAGTGCTTCCCAAGCATGACTGCATTTCTTTAGTCTCTGATCTTGTCCACATTTTATTTCTTTAAAAGTATCCATTCTTTTGAATATTACTTATTTTTAAAACTGCCTACGAATTGTCATGTTATAGTCTGATACTTGTGTGATGCTTATATTTTCACCTTTGTTACCTGCAATTCAGGGTGTGTCAATTGCTTGCAGAACAAACTCTGATCTTACCAGTCATAAAGGAGAACAGTTAGTCATCACCTCTACCTGCTAGAAACTTACTGACCAGAAAAAGATTGAAAAACAAGTAAATTATGAAAACAAGTGAACAATGTAGTAAAATAATCGTATGACATTCAAAATTGTGAAGTTATATAGAAAAATTGCATGATTAGCCAAGTAATTACTAGGTAATATACTTTTCCTTAAAAATTAGGTGTTCTAAAATTATGTACATGTTATTACCTATGCCTTCCACTGTATAAAATTACTATGTTGTCATGATCTTCTTCCTAGTATTTTCCCTAAGGAAAGTTTTTTTAGAAATTTTAAGAAAAGCTCTTGGATTATTTCTCATATCATTCATAATGTATAACACTGATTGTGCAGTAGTAGAAATAGAAATGTTGGGTATCATGGAGTGGAATTATAACCCCCAACTGTTCTACAGCCTGACTTCCCAAATTCAGATCCCAGTTGTTCTTATAAATTCTGATCTGAACCTCATCTCATTTTACTTCTCTGTAGGAGTTTTTTGATAGGGTATACACTGGATTGCTATGACAGGTTAATATGCATGAAGTTCTTAGAACTGGAAGAACTGGGCCTGGATGCAGCGTCCTCAGTAAATGTAGCTCTGATTATTTTCTGGAAGTAGTTCCTGTTGACATCAACACTTGGTAGATTTATTGTAGTGTTAGTCAGATGTTGCTGGGAAATTCTTTGGAAAAGATAAATAAAAAGGTTTTTATTCTTTGAAGACTTGGAGATGAAATGTAACAAGCTTTGTTAAAAGAATGTTTAATTAGCTTAACAGTGGGTGCTCTGAAACTCTAGGGCTTAGGTACTTAAATGCTCAGAGACCATGAAGCCTATGAACAGGGTTGAGAGACTTATGGTAAGTGCTAACTTTTGGAAAAGAAGAGGAACCTAATAAAGCAATTTGGGAATTATCATTTGACCCAAGCCCGAGTTCTGGTCATTACTTCCTTTTTGAGCTTTGGTATTCACTACACCTCTTATCATTCCCTTTTTATATCTGCAAAGCTGGGATAATAATTGCACCTAATTCTCAGAGTTTGAGGGGTAAATGAGAATGCATATAGGTGTTTGTTTAACATAGTCCTTGGCAGTGGTAGAAATTTTCATTCTAAGTAAGAATTTTGTGGGTGTAGAAATACAAAAGTGAGTATACCTAATAATAAATTACATCATTAGAGAAAGACTAATGATAAAGGCATTTGAGAAAGTTGTCAATCACAAAGTATGAGGGCCAGTACAAAATTTATAATATAAAAGTTTAGAAGAGAAGATTCCATCTGGAAGGGCTTTGGAGGTCTCTAAGACAAAGACAAAATGACTCCTGTGTTTCAAGCTAGGTTGAGAGATGGAATTGGTGGTAATCCTAGAAAAATCAGGGAAGTAGAAAAGAGCCCAAATTAGGAAAAACACTGTTTCTCAAGACACTCGCCTTTTATGTATTAGAAAATTGCCGAGGGCCCTCTCTGGTAGCACAACTGGTTGAAACACAGCACTATGAAGCTAGCAGAAGCCGCTACAGCACAAGTTCCACCCCAGGACAGGGGTGTGACCCACATAGTGTGGCAGAACTCTCCTGACCTGCCCGCTGCTCCCCTTGGCAGGTGTTTCAGTGGATCTGCTTGTTCTGCTCCCTGCTCCATCTCCAGTGAATCCTCTTACCCACCCACCCCCACCTCTGGCCTGTACCCCAGTTCTGTGTGCAGAAATAAATAAATACTTTTAATTGCTGTAATATACTGCTTTTGATAGGATTCTCTGTGACCTATTTCCTATAGAATCCTAGAAATATGCCTTTTTTATGACAGTGTCTGATCTACATTGGCATCCCCTTAAGTATGGCACCTTTGAGTGCACAGTGATGAACCAGTTTTAAGTTCTATTTTACTTTAGTACATTTAAAGATAACAATTAAAAAGAATAATTATACCAGTTTCAAGGTCTGGACATAATTTATGCACATTTCCCAAAATAGAGAAAAGCAAACAAACTGTTAAAGGTCTGAAAAAGAAAGGAAGGTAGAATGGATAGAGTTATAAGAAGAATGTGAAGAGCAAAGTAACATTGACAACAGTAACAGTGACTGGAAGGGGCAGGATGTGTTAACTGATCATACCATTTCACAAGTATTTTACCAATCATTTCAAAAATATTTGAAGTTACTTTCAAAAGACTTGGATGTAATAAGGTTCAGCATTCATTTTGTAAAAGGATAAATAAGCCAGCAACTTTAGCTAATACAGTTGATTATAAAAGCATGAAGTTTAGCTCTTATTTTTCTTGGCAGCCAAATTCCAAGTAATAGGCCAGCAGTTCTCAATCTTACAGGCAATATAAGTATCTGGAAAATATGAACAAAGTAACAAAACCTGGTTTTTCAAAAAAAGATCATAAGTGATCCTAGTAAAGTTTTTCTTGTTTTGGAGAATGGAAGCTAGTTACACATTGCTCTCTTAAAGAGTGACTGATACAAATGAAGGAGGATAATAATATGATAAAAAAATGACCAGAAAGAGAATTAATAAAATTGATATATATAATTAAAGAGCATAAATTAGAAATATTGTATTCAAACTGCCAATGTTAGAATTATTGGACTTGGAAAAATGGGCCTCTTTTTTGTCAGTATTTTCCCTAAAATTCAGTCAAAATCTTGCCTTCATCTTCAGAAATCTCATAAAAATCTGCACTAGACTCACTTTCAAATGAGAGTATCTGTGGCTTTCTAACAAAAACTTTAATGGTAATTGCAAGTGGTATCCTAGAACCAAGAAAGGAGTAGTGCTGACATTGGCTCAGTAACGTTCTTGATTCAACTGTTTGGCTTAGAATCCCTAGAATGAGGCATGATTTCACTCTGTATTGATTATTGAAAAGATCCTTTCAGCTCAGGACTTCATAAATAAATTCCCTAGTCTTCCTTTAGAAGTCAACCTGCAAAAGTGAGGCCTAAAAACACTTACTTGATTAAAATAGTTGTAAGTGAAAATTTCTGTGATTTCAAATTCAGAATCAGATTCATGTGTATTCTAACCTGTACTCAGATGTGGCAATATCTGGTATTAGAGTTTTGTCCCAAAATTCCCTTCCCATTATCTGCTTGCTCAAGTGCTAAAGTAAGAGACCTCTTCCTCATGCCCGTTTCTTTGGAGAAATAGTTTCCACTGCATGAAACTTTTTTTAAATTGTTATCATCTGGCAATCATTCAACTTGATATAGAAACTACTATGAAGAAGAAATGGCAAAAAATCTTCCCTTGTTAGCAAAGGCCATCAGCAATCCTACTGACGAGGATGACTCTAGAAAACTTTTTCTTTTTCTTTACTTGGATCTCTTTCAAGTTGTATAAGCACCATGCTAAGAAAATAAGGCCATGAGATGTTTTTGGCTGAAAGATAGCTATTTCTTTTCTTGTCTGTTATTTGTCTTCATTTGAGTTCTTAAAGGCATATTTTGAACTACAGAGAGAAAAATATCTGTACCCATAAGTTACAGTGAGTGATTAGACTAGGAGACCTACCTACTCACAATTTATGTCAACGATGAGCTTCCTTCCATTCATAGGACAGGAAACAAATTATTTTCCTCTAAGTACCATATTATAGAATCTTAGTGCTTATTGAAGAGAAAATAAATCTTGTTGTTCTCTTTATAAAGCATGTAACCAATGACTTGGAGACTCCTGATTTGAGACTGGCTATTTCTTTATCTGTATATTGAAGACATAGAAGCAGTCGACCAAAAATGTTACTAGAAGGTTATTTCCTCAAATAATTCTCTCGGCAAATTACTTGGCTTTTCTGAACCAGTTTGCAGTAATAAATAGACTAGACCATATGTATTTTTTTACTTGGACTCAGACTCTAATATATGTTCCATGTACTATATTTCATATCACTCATGTCTGTTTCCTAATATCATATCTTGCCAGCAGAATTTGGGAGACAAGAAAGGAAAGGATTCATAGCCAAGGATGAAAATTTACTTGAGAATTCAGACAACTATAAACCATTCATTTTTTAAGCTAGGTTAGAATTGTGAGATAGTGCTGATGAAGGGCAGGCAACGGGACTGGCCCTGACAGGATACATGCCAGAAAGACTTGTGTCCACTCTAGAGACGTGCCTTTGACAGCCTTTACATTTTGTGGTCATTAGGATATACATGTGTTTAAATGTGGTTATCTTAAATAGAATACCTTGCTTTGTGTGTATTTTCTTTGTTTTGTATGTTGGTTTTTGAAAAGGAAAAAGGTTTTCAGTTGATAATAGAATTTTATTTTGGCAGGCAAGAACTATTTTTTAATATTGTATTTCATAACATTCTAAACAAGTTTACCTGTTATTCTTGCCAGGATCACTGTTTTGGAAATTTTCCTAATATTTACTTAAATAGCTTCCAGCATTTTTATTGTGTTTGTGGCATACATACTCAAAAAATTATAATCATCATGAAGCATTGAGCACAAAATTAGTTTCATTTCATGCTCATCTTTATATAAAGAAAATTGAACCTGTTCTCATTTTCCTTCTTTTCCACCTTTCCCTTCCACAGTAAAAAGAACATAAGAAAGCAGCGAATGAAAATCTTATTCAATGTTGTTCTTGAAGCTCGAGAGCCAGGTTCAGGCAGAAGACTTTGTGATCTATTTATGGTTAAACCATCTAAAAAGGACTATCCTGATTATTATAAAATCATCTTGGAGCCAATGGACTTGAAAATAATTGAGCATAACATTCGCAATGACAAATACACAGGGGAAGAGGGAATGATAGAAGACATGAAACTGATGTTCCGAAATGCAAGGCATTACAATGAAGAGGGTTCTCAGGTGAGCATGTGTGGGAATCCTGGAGTTAAATACATTTCTATTGGTGCTGGGAGAATAAAGTATTTTGAGACGCTAGGCTAATATGCCTACTGTACGTTTTTCTTCTCCATGACTAGGTTAATATTTTGTCTTAACTTTTTAGTGGAAGGCGCAATATAATGTAAAAGTATATACTCTAGATTTGATTGCCTAGATTTGAAATCAGATCTGCCTGTCCCTGTGTAAGTATCTTTTTTCTCAACCTTGTTGTCCTCATCTGTAAATAGGAAATAGTAACAAATGGGGTATCACGTCATCCAACTTCAAATTTAATATAAAGTAACAGTACTCTAAACAACATGTTATTTCCACAAAAGCAGATATGTGGATCTCTGGAACAGATTTAAAAGCCAAGGAATCAAAACAGGAGAGGGAAGAACACAGCACAAGGGACTATGGTGGAAGTTCATGGGTACCTGGTGATGGAAATTTCAGTGAATACATCTGAAAGGAGAAACCATACAAACATGCATTGTACAAAAATGTACAATGGTGTAAAAAGATATATATGTGTAAACAAATTTTTAAAAAAATGTTTCTGAGGGTGCCTGTGATGAGAGAAATGATTCTCTATCATAGGAGTTCACTTTGCTCTTTATGACTGACTAATGTGCTGCTTGTCTGTCCCTGATAGGAAAAAAAAGCCACACTTAAGAAAGGTGACCAAAGGAGAGACGTCACTTATTTCCTCTGCCCCTTTGCTCTGGTAGCAGTCAGGGAACATAGGGTTTTGCAAGGGACAGAGTGAGTAACTTGTTCTCAACTGTATTACATCCGCTGATTCAGTCTTCAGAGACAGAACCTAAGGAGGCATTTCACAGATGTGTTTTCAGATGAGATTAAAACCCAGCTTTGGGATTTAGAATATTTGAAAGACTGCTCTCCAGTTATCAGATTTTCTTTTTAAATCATTAATTTCCATTTAACTAATTATGCTACCTTGAAGGTTTAATGAAACAGATTTAGAAAAAAAAGGGTTTATTTAAGCATACAGAAGCTGGGGTGTAGCCCAGAGGTGTAGAGAGTGAGAGGATTCACTAGAGACTGCTGAGGGGAGCAGTAGGTGAGATCGGAGAGGTGTACTGTACCTTGTAGGTTAGCTCCTTGGCTGGGGATCAAATTCCTGTCACAGTGGCTGGCTATAGCTTGATAGTGCTGAGATGTAACCCCTTGCACCACCAGGGAGGCCCTGAAATAGATGTTTGAAGTAAACAACATAGGTAAATATGTTTCAAAACTTCTGTTAAAGCTGGCAGTAATTCAACTATAGTAGTTCTCAAACTTTTAATATGTGCTCCTGCACCCTAATCACCTGGAAAGCTTAAGTTACCAGCAAATTAAAAATTAGGTCTACCCCAAAGATGTGATTTCATTGCTCTTTAGTGAGCTTAAGTGTTTTTTTACTTAGCTCCTTACTATCCTAATGTTTTGTTTTTAAAAATTTCTCTGTGAGTATATATTGCATTTCAATTTAAATTTTTTAATTTTTAAAAAATTAAATGTCTTTATGAAATATAGGTGTACAACGATGCACACATACTGGAGAAGTTACTCAAGGATAAAAGGAAAGAGCTTGGTCCGCTACCTGACGATGATGACATGGCTTCTCCCAAACTCAAGCTTAGTAAGGCAGCCTCACACTTTGTTATTCTGTGTAGTCTGCAACACTAGATTATTGCTTTACTAAAATTGTATTTTACTCAGTGATTACATTTGAACTCATTTGCACTCCATCATGCAGTTTCTTCCCTCTTAGATTTTTGTGCTTGTAATAATTAAACTGTTAAGAAGAGTGTAGGGAATAGAATATAACCTCAAAGGTTTTGTTCACATTCTTGAATACAGTGGACAATTTGTAAATGTTAAATAGTAAGAATAGTTATTTTATTTATACATGAGGCCTGGGAGAGAGTAGTGACAGTGGGTGATTTTTTTCTTGGTGCATTTGTTTGCTGATCACTCAAATTAGAAAGGAATCCTAGTATCTTCTACTAAACAGCATTTGAAAGGTTAGAAATGACCAGCCTCTGTGCTGAAAGTTAATTCACCTGTCTTGTGAGTGTGGTCTATGGATGGTTATTTCGTTAGAAGTTGTGAGAGAACAGAATATTGCAAAAGTAATTAAAACCCTTGAGTTAAAAAGTATCTGCCCCTTACTGAAAATATACTTACTTACTATCTCATTTTTTCTTTAGTTACATATTTGCTAAAAAATTGAAAACAAATGAAGCCTACTTTTTTATATATGAAATTACTATAAACAGACTTTTATAATAGCTTTGGTTCTGATTTGTTGCTGAATGTTGATTCTTTAAGAGACATTTTACCTTTTCATGGAGGAATTGTAAAAGCATACAGGATTGCAGAAATAAAACCTTTTATTCTAACTTTTATGGACATGTCTTTTAAAACATTTTTTAGCCTTTGATTCCTGTGTTTTTTACATTAGTTTAAAATAATCCTTTTGTGTGTGTTTATCATCTGTATACAAATTTAGACTTACTTCACTTTATCCATGTAGCATTAAATCTCTTTCTTTAGGTAGGAAGAGTGGTGTTTCTCCTAAAAAATCAAAATACATGACTCCAATGCAGCAGAAACTAAATGAAGTGTATGAAGCTGTAAAGAACTATACTGATAAGAGGGGTCGCCGCCTCAGTGCCATATTTCTAAGACTTCCCTCCAGATCAGAGTTGCCTGACTACTACTTAACGATTAAAAAGCCCATGGACATGGAGAAAATCCGAAGTCACATGATGGCCAATAAATACCAAGATATAGACTCCATGGTTGAAGACTTTGTCATGATGTTCAACAATGCTTGTACATACAATGAACCTGAATCTTTGATCTACAAAGATGCCCTTGTCCTACACAAAGTTCTGCTTGAAACTCGAAGAGACCTAGAAGGAGATGAGGACTCTCATGTTCCAAATGTAACTTTGCTCATTCAAGAGCTTATCCACAATCTGTTTGTGTCAGTTATGAGTCATCAGGATGACGAGGGAAGATGCTACAGTGATTCCTTGGCAGAAATTCCTGCTGTGGATCCCAACTTTCCAAACAAACCTCCTCTTACTTTTGACATAATTAGAAAGAATGTTGAAAACAATCGCTACCGGCGCCTTGATTTATTTCAAGAGCATATGTTTGAAGTATTGGAAAGAGCAAGAAGGATGAATCGGTATGTTTTCAAAGCCATTTCTTTTTGAGAAAGTATGATATTTATTGCAAAACAGAAGAAAGAATTCTGCTTTGATATACTATTTCAGCTTAGGTACGTGATAATAGTTTGCTTGAGTACTGTTTTGTATTCTAATTAAAAAAAACCTTAGAGAGCAAATATGTTCTTTGATGGATGGTAGGCATACTACTAAATCATCTAGGTTAGGGCCCATGAGAAAAAAGAGTAAGACAGAATTGTAGATTTATTGGCAAACTCAAAATATCTATTTCATAGAATATGGTTTTTTAAAGGATTAAGTGTTTGTAATTAGAAATAGTTACATGACATGATACTTACCTGGCAGGGGAGATACCATGCTCACAAAGGGCGAGGCTCATCCATTGCATTCTGGATGTGTTGACTCCTCCTATTTCCCCAAATGTGGGAAACGCGCTGCATTATTTGTGGTAGTTGGGGACTGCGTTCTCACTCTACCCTGAAAAAAAAAAAAAATGACTTTCTTTCAAAGCTTGAATTCAATCCAAGCATGCTTTAAAAAAAAAAATTGCTTTAAGATGCTTTTTTCATGTTTTTTGCTGCTGTTTTTGTTTTTTTGCATGCAAGAACTGGGGTTTAGGCCAGAGGTGTGATGAAGTGAGAGGACCCACTAGAAACAGAGTAGGGAGCAGAGAAGGCAGATCCTCTGAAATACACTGCTAAAGTGCTAAAGGGTGCAGCAAGCAAGACAGAAAAGGTCACTGCACCATGTGTAGGTTAGCACCCTGGCCCAAGATCAAACTCAGGCTATTATAGTGACAGTGCTGAGACTTAACCCTTTCCCCAACAGGGAGACCTTGTTCTAAGATACTTTAATTTGAGGTTAGATTGATTTAAATTTGATCATCATTCCAAGTGCTTAAAGGGCTTTTTTTTTTTTTTAATCTTAGATTTTTTCACTGTAAGTGCCTAGTGCAGATACTCATTATTCTAGAAGAAGCAACCAAATTTAAATTGGCATAAACTTAAATTTCCTTCTAATTTTGATCTATTTATATTTGTTTCAGAATAATAGTATTCTCATCTGTTAAACAATTTTTGTTCAATATTTGTAGTGTCTATGATCTTTAAGAATCATATGGTAGAATACGAAAAGTTAAAAATATAAGACCCTGCCTTCCTGAAGCTTACAGTCTATTATGCTGAGAGCTAAACCTCTTAGGTAGTGGGTTTGAATGGCAGGATCATGGATATGAGGTAATTGCATTTGGGTAATTTATGAAGCCTTCATTGTCCTGGATCTTGAAAGAAAACTTCAACAGTTAACATTTGCTGTTTCTATTAAGTTCCTGCTCTTTCTAAATCACTTTGCTAAATACTTTAGGTAGATAATCTCTAAGATTTATAATAGCCATCCCAGGTCATAATCTTCCAAGTTTGTGTGTGAAAAAGTGGTTCACAGACTCAAGTATGTTACCCAGAGTTATAGAGCTGGTAAGGTGGCTCATCTTGTCCTCCACTTGTAGAGGCTACTGGCCATTTGCCAAGCTATAATAATGGAACACAGTTTATATGATAAGATTTGAGCTCTAAGAGCTCATTCTTAGGGAAAAGTAATTTTGGGCATGGGACAACATATAACCGCTTAATATTTACTAAAGGTGCTGGAATAAGAAACTGGGCTAGAATTCCCCTAAAGAGACAAAGGACATCAGGGGAAAAGTGGGAGGTGGAGTAAAGGGGGAAGTATTTTAGATAAGATAAGTGGTAAAAATAAAGGTAGAATGTTCAAAAATGCATATGATATATTCAAGAGACCAGTAGACTTGGGGTAGATTGGAAAGGCCCTAAAGTGACACATTTAGAAAATGATGCTTAAATTCTTTAACAGTAGAGAGAGAAATGAAAAGAGGGGGAATGAAGTGGGCTTGCAGTCAGAATTTGTATTCACTTCTATTACTCAGTACATGTTCAGTGAGTAGTACCAGTTGTGAGCATGTTCTTGATGCATGGGATACATCAAATGATAAAACCCTCCTTTAATGAAGCTTAGACCTCTGTGCTGCTTCTCCACTTAATGTATTAAGTGTAAAGTCACTCCTTTCTTCTCTGTCCCCAGTTGTATTTTGGGGTTCATTTTATGAGTTTTTCAAAGTGCAGTTGTCTTTTAGATTATTAGCACCTTTGTTTATCTGACATTATCTTAAAGATTAAGCATATTTATATCTCTAAGAAAGGAACTCTTCACTGTTCTATTGTTGACAGCAGGTTATTGTTTTTGAGCCTTAGGAGGTAGGTTACTATATGAAAATGATTGGTTTTGCTCAAGTACCCAGAGCTTTGCTGTAAAATGAAAGGGACGCTATGGAACTTTCCCTGTGCTGCTGAGATGGAGATACATTAGTTTAGTGAGTGATAAATTGTGGTTTTATCAACTGTATTACCAATAATGAGGATAGATGCCCCCCAAAATTAAGTTCATTAATTTAATGAAATCCAAATGCAGTATGTTCCATATTGATCTCTTAACAGTGTTCATGTACCGTTATATTCAACCCTACCCATCACTGGCTACCAAACATCATTCACTGAAATAAGGCCTAACATAAGAAAAAGGTCTGTTGGGTGATTATTGTTTGCCCATCAGCTATAATCATTAACAGCACAGAACAGACATGCCAGTTGATCTTGACTTTCTTAATTGTCACTATTCCTGGAATGTTTTCTGACTCTTATGGGTTAGAGGATGGTTAGAATGACAAACACAAGGGATGCACAAGAGTCTCCTACCATCTTAGTTATTGCCTTCTACTGAATTCTTTTCTTATATGTAAATCTTACCCTAAGATTAGTCCTTTTCCATCTTGGGTTTTTGTTTTCACACATGTTAATCTAATCTCTTAGATTAACAAATTGTTTATATTTTTTGTTTGAATAAATAAAGGATGTGTGTCATTTTTAAAACCACACAGAATTCTGTAACTAAACCTTGTGGCATGATGGAATTTGGAATCTTTCCTATTAATGTAATGAATGCACCAAAAGCATTTTTACCTTTAATTTCACACTTAAAATTTTAGACTATTATGAAATGAATTTTAATTTCAGATGAGCAGTCTTCAGATACCTCTATTTAGAAAACAGCCAGCCATCAAAATAATGTCATAGAGGTTTCTTCTTCCCTTGGTTTTATTTTTACTGCTTTATTACTGCCCTCAAAAGTATTAGTATTTCTGTTATCCAAAAAGACTTTTAAAACCTTTCCAGAAAGGTTTTAAACACATTTAGGTTATTAAGGTCAGAGATTTTGATTGTTTGCCACCGTTGTTCACCTTTGCTGATGAGGCATGTTCTGGAGACTTCTCTTAAATTTGATGCTCTATTGGTAGCTTATCAAGCAGCTAAACCTTCTTTGCCACATCTGTCACACTACCCTGACCAGAATGTTTCCATAACTGCTGCTAAGATATCTGTATATGGTTACCTCTCTTGAGTAATTTCTCAGCCCCTGGTACTCTTAGTTAATAGATTACATTGTAGACTTCCTCAGACATTGTACAGTTCCTCAGACTGTAAAATATTTACAGTCTAAATATTTTAATTAAAGATTTTTTCTTATTTATGCATATAAGAACTGGGGTACAGAGGTGCGGAGGGTGAGAGGATTTACCAGAGACAGAATGGGGAACAGACAGGTGGATTGACTGAAATATATTGCTGAGGGTCTGCTGAACCAGGTGAGGGATCAAACTCATGTTGCAGTGGCTGCTAATAGCTTGATAGTGCTATGCTTTAACCCATTGCATCACCAAGGAGGGCCCAGTCTAAATTCTTAAATTTACCTTGCCTAGTTCTTTCATTTTATAAATGAGGAGATGCTTAGAAAAGTTTTCAACAGGCTCTCCTTGGTAGTGCAACGGGTTAAAGCTTTCAAAGCCATTGCAATACAAGTTAGATTCCCAGCCAGGGGGGTGACCCACATGATGTGGCAGACTTCTCCTGACCCACCTACTGCTCCCCTTCAGCTGTGTATTTCAGTACATCTGCCTGTTCTGCTCCCCGCTCTGGTGAATCCTCTCATCACCCTCCCCCTGCACCTCTGGACTATACCCCAGTTCTGTATGTATAAATAACTAAATCTTTTTTTTTTTTTATTTTTTTACATTTTTTTCTTCCATCTTTTGCTGTATTGCCTCTGTTGGTTCCCCTAGAATTAAGTAGTTAATTGTAGACTGACTCTGAGGTTCGTAGTCATGACTTTAAGGCTTCTCTCATGGCTTTGACGTTTAGGTTCAAATATTTGCAGATTCCTACCAGCCTAGACAAGCATGATGTAGGGCAAGAAAAAGAAAGTGAACATTGCCTAAATCTTACATTACCTGATGTTGATTCCTCGATTAAGGGAAAGTAAAAAATAATCTAAAGATTAGATGCAAGTAAGTATTGCATATGATGTTGAGCCTTGATGCTGGCTGTCACCTTCTGTTGCTAAAATCAGTTGATATGTTTCTCCATGGGAAATTGTATGAGGGCTTTCCTTTTACCATGAGCTTAAGGAGAAGGGAATTTATACCATGAGGGAAAACAGATTGACAATCCAGATTCTAACAAATTTCAAGGAGACCTATTCTTAGAACTGTTTTTAAAAGTACCATTATATCAATCAACAGTTCAATAAGCCTCAATAGAATTTAACATGTAATTGAGATGTTTGAAAGAAGCCACTGTGTGTCAATGGATACTTTTGATGCTATTTTAGGACAGATTCTGAAATATATGAAGATGCAGTAGAACTTCAGCAGTTTTTCATTAAAATTCGTGATGAACTCTGCAAAAATGGAGAGATTCTTCTTTCACCAGCACTCAGCTATACCACAAAACATTTGCATAATGATGTAGAGAAAGAAAAAAAGGAAAAATTACCGAAAGAAATAGAAGAAGATAAACTAAAGCGAGAAGAAGAAAAAAGAGGTTGGTTTCTTTTCATTTTATTAACTATGAAGAAATATTCTGTAGTAGCTGGCCTCCTAAACAGTTGTAGAGATGTGTCCTTTTTGTGTAAGGGCATACCCAGGGTGCTGACTTTTTCAAAAGAGATATGCTGAGATGGAAATGTTTTTATCATTATCAGCTTGGTCATGATACTGAAGAAGATTGTAAATTATCCATGACACAGCTGTTTTCCTGGTATTTCAGGAATAGTCAGTTAATTCACAAGTATCAGATTAAAACCTGTTAAAACTATTGATGGCTAAAACTGTAAGGGGCCTAGCAGAGGCTAGAAAGCATTCTTAGTAGTGATTACGTCATTCAGTAGCATGGCTTTCCTCATACATACTCTGGTCCAAATAAGTAGGTGATATTTTAGTGGAATCACATACTTAGTGGGAAAATTTTATTTAATGACAGCAGTCCAAAAATGTTATATGTCACTTGTCACTTGCCAGAGCTTAGAAATATTTTGACAGTGGTAATTTTTTTAGAAATTGGATCTTTTCTAATAAAGTTTGAGTTCACATAGATTCCTAGAATACATGGCTTTCCTAGACTTATATTAGTCTTTAGCATCAAATCTGCTCTTTAGGGTTTCTTTTTCTTAGGCAAGAAAACAAAATAAGTTGATTTGAAGAAAATTCTCATAAGCAATGGCATAAACAAAAAAGAAGAGAAAGGAACCTGGTCGGTGAGAATAATAATTTTACCAGCATAGGGCTAGCTGCAAAACCCATCAGCTTTGCTGCCAGAGGGGATGTACTCATTCAGGGTGGTGAGTGTGTATGTGTATGTGTTATAGGGGGAGTGGAGGGTGTTTGTGGGTCTTCGACAGAAAAAAGTGATACAGAAATGAATGGGACAAACCTACACCTTTGAAAATTGGAGGTGAAAGCTGGATTTGAGGAATATCCTGGAAGTTAGAGAGCCATAGAAGAGCTGAGACAAACTCTCCACATATCCCTGGCTGAATGGAAAACTAGACATTGTCAGAGGAAATGTAAGAATCGAATGAAAAATAGAAATTTGATTACAACTTTGAATGCATCCCCCAAGTCACAAGCAGTCAGCAGAGGTGAATCCTTTCAGCAGAAGTGAATCCTTACAGCTGAGGTGCTTGAGTATAATCTTCACGTAAATCATTGGCTGACCCTTAGCTACACAGACATAGAAAATCCTAGTCTCCTGTGTTCTAGTATACTTAAAATGAGAATCCCAGGGGAGAGAAGAGAATGAAAGTGGGAGAAAAAATATTTGAAGCTATAATGGCTGAATATTTTCAAAGTTGATTAAAAAAAAAAAAAGAATTAACCCATAGCTCTCAGAACAAGAAAACACAGAGAGAACCACATCTAAATACCTAATAATAAAACTACTAAAAGAGGAAGTCTTGACACCAGCAGAATAATTCATCATATCAAAGCAAACAATATGATTCATAAGAAATAATGAATTCAAAGGCAGTAGAATGATGGTCACAGTGCTGAAGTGAAAAAGAAAAAAAAACTGAACCAAGAATTGTATATCCAACAAAACTGTCCTTTAAAAATGAAACTAAGGGCCCTCTCTGGTGGCACAGTGGGTTGAAAGCACAGCACTAAAAAGCTAAAGCCACGTCAGCATGAGTTCAATCCCCAACCCAGAGGTGATCCACGTGGCGCAGCAGACCTCTCCTGACCTGCCCACTGCTCCCCTCAGCAGTGTACTTTGTCAGTTGGCCTGTACTGCTCCCCTCTCTGTCTCTAGTGAATCCTCTTACCGCCCCTGTACCTCTGGCCTGTATCCCAGTTTTGTATGTATGAATAAGTAAATCTTTAATTAAAAAAAAAATGAAACTAAAATAAAGCCGTTTCCAGGCATACAAAAATGGAAAGTTCATTGCTACAGACTTCCTTTTAAGAAATACTAAAGGAAGAGATTTCAGGCTAAGAGAAAATCCATGTTCAAATCTACAAGAAGGGCTGAAAAGTATTGGAGATAGTAAATAAGTAGGTAGGTAAATGTAAAAGGCTGAATCTTTTTTTTTTAACTTTTATTTTTTTAAATGTTAGGTTTTTTTTAAGATTCATTTATGTGTGCATACAAGAATTAGAATACAGGCCAGAAGTGCTGGGAGTGAGAGGATTCACCAGAGACAGAGCAGGGAACAGAACAGGCAGATTTTAACTAGAAGACACTGCTGAGGAGAGCAGTGGGTGGGTCAGGAGAGGTGTGCCAGGCCATGTAGGTCACCTCCCTCACCAAGGAACAAAATCATGCTGCAGTAGCTGCGATAGCTTCATAGTGCTATGGTTTAATCTGTTGCACCACCAGGGTGGGCCAAAAATGCTAGATCAGTTAAAGGAATAATTACAACACTATTGTAAGGTTTATAACACTTATGAAAGTAATATATGTGACAATAATAACAGAAAAATGAAACTATATTGGAGCAAAGTTGCAATATTTAACAAAATTCAGTGGTATTAACCTAATGTAGATAGTAATAAGTTAAAAATGCATATCAAGGCCCTCCCTGGTGACGCAGTGGGTTAAAGCACTGCACTGAGAAGCTAAAGCCACTTCCGCATGAGTTTGATTCCCGCCTGCCCCGGAGGTGACCACATGGCGAGGCAGACCTCTCCTGACCCGCCCGCTGCGCCCCTCAGCAGTGTACTTCGTAGATCTGCCTGTTCTGCTCCCCACTCTGTCTCTGGTGAAGCCTCTCACTGCCCCTGAACCTCTGGCCTGTACCCCAGTTCTGTATGCACAAATAAATAAATCTTTTTTTAAAAAAATGCACTTGTTCCTCTTAAGAGAATAAAATGGAGTAGAGATTAGAGAAGGGAAAAAATGCATATCATAATACCTAGAATAACCACTAAAAACAAATAGCTAGAAAAGTCTAATACAGGAATTAACGTGATATGAAAAAAAAATACTTAACACAAAAGAAGACAGTAAAGGAGGCAAAGAGGAACAAAAAGACATGACAGAAAACAACAGAATGGCAGGTATGAATTCAGTTATAATAATGATTATACTACAAATTGTGAATACACTCAACATTTCATTCAAGATGCAGAAATTTCAGATCAGAAGAAAAGATCCAATTATATGCTGTCTATAAAAGACTCAGTAGAGTCAAAGACACAAATAGGTTGAAAAGTAAAGAAGGGAAAAAGAGGTACCATGCAAATAGTGACTTTACTGAGTAAGAATAACTATATTAACAGTGGACTTTAAAAGAAGAAATGGTCTAAAAGCATAGTGTTAAAAGGTTTGGGACACTAGGAACATATAATCACAAATGTAAATACCTAAGAATGGAGCCACAAATATATAAAGCAAAAACTGACAGAACTGAAAAGAGAAATAGACAATTCAACAACTGCAGCTTCAGTACTCTTTTCTCAGCAATTGATAGACCAGCTAGACCAAAATCAGTAAAAATAGAAAAGATGTGAAATGCACTGCTATGTGCTGAATGTTGGTGCCCCTTGTTACCCCTAAAATCATATGTTGAAGCTTATCTCCAGTGTATTAGGAAGGAGGACTCTTTAGGAAGTAATTAGGTTTAGATGCAGTCATCAGAGATTTTAAAGAGCTGAAACCATACCAGTTTTGTTTTCTAAAGACAATGGGTCTAAATTAGAAATTAGCAACACAGAGAAATCTGGGAAATATCCAACTATTTGGAACCTTTAAAATATAGTTCTAAATGGGGCCCTCTCTGGTGGCGCAGCAGGTTAAAGCACTGCACTAAGAAGCTTAAGCCACTTCTGCATGAGTTCGATCCCTGCCTGCCCCAGAGGAGATCCACATGGCAAGGCAGACTTCTCCTGGCCCGCCCGCTGCTCCCCTCAGCAGTGTACTTCGTCGATCTGCCTGTTCTGCTCCCTACTCTGTCTCTGGTGAATCCTCTCACCCTCCGCATCTCTGGCCTGTACCCCAGTTCTGTATGAATAAATAAATAAATCTTCAAAAAAAAATATATATATATAGTTCTAAATAACCCGTAGATGAAAGAAGTTAATGACAACTGCAATTGGAAAACTTTTGAACAGAATGAAAGTGAAAACACAACATGTTAACACATCTGGATACTGCTAAACTATTTTGTAGAGGGAAATTTATGCCTTTTAAACACTTGTATGTGAGAAGGAAGATCTATAATCAGTATAAGCTTCTGCCCCAAGAAATTAGAAAAGAAGAGCAAATTAAACCCAGAGTACGTGAAGGGGGAAAATAATAAAGATCACAGTGGAAGCTATTAAAAAGGGAAACAGAAAATTTCAGTGCCCATGTTTTTTCTAAGGACAAAATTTTATTACTTGAAATTTTTTTTAGGTTTAGCTGATATCCTTAGGCAGTACATATTTAGTAACAGTACATATTTAGTAACATATCCACAGGAAGTACATATTTAGTAACAGCTGCTTCTTGAATAATTTTAAGGCATCACCTGAGAATTTATTAGAAATGTAAATCTGCTGGTCCCACTCTGGACCTACCAATTCAGAAACTCTCAAGGTATGACCCATCAATTTATGTCTTCACAAGTCCCGTAGGTGACATTTATGCCTGCTTTATGCCTCCAATTTATTGTACCTGCTTGCTTTCTTGGTGCACTAGCAATGATATGTAAACCCATTATTTTTGTGGTGACATCTTCTAAAGAAAAGACAAATAATGACATTTTGAAACTATTGTCCCACTGCATTTTATTGATCCTTAGCTATCAGGAAATATTTCAGATAACTCAATATGTGGTAGAAAAGCAGATCCACAAAAAGAAAAAGACAGGATCTTCTTTTTCCTAATAACGTGTTCTTCATTTCTCTGACCATCAACCATCAACTCCTAATTCTTTAATTTTCATTTCTTTACCAGCATTTTATTCAAGGCAATCTAGGCTTATCTGTCATGATCCTCAGAATTCTTCTAGTCTCTGCCTGCTGCCCAGTTCTAAGGCCTCTCATATTTTTCAGGTTTTTTGTTGTTTTGTTTGTTTGTTTGTTTCAGTAACACTGTTATGTTAGGCACCAAAATCTCATCTAAATATAGGCCTCAAAGTCCCAAATGTCATTATTTAAATTATCTGAGTTAGGATGAGGATGAGGTTCTAGATATGACTTATCTTGAGACACATCTGATCCTCTGTGGACTTGTTCCCCTGTTTGTGGGATGGGAAATGCATAAGATAACAATATCATTTCTGTTCAGAAGGGATAAATGGAATAGAAAAAGGATCACCAATAGCAAGTAATTTCAAATTTCAGCTGGATAGATTCTATAGGTTTTAAGACCTAGAAATAGTCCTCTTCACTCAACACTGCCCTGTAAATCATCTTTTTTCATGAAAAGTAGCAGGTGTTTACAGCTAAGTTGATTGTTTCATCAGTCTGTCCTAGCTCTAAAATTTTGAGAATTTAACAGCCTTTTTTTCACTTTTGTATTCTCTCAGTCCCTTTCAATCCAGTTGAGTGTTTCTAATGATATAAACTTTTCAAGAATCTTGTAAATCTGCTGTGTATGTCACAGAAACTCATTTAATAATCTACCTCTAGATAACATTTTTGACCAAAATTGGCAAAACAAAAATTATAATACCAGTGTTAGAAAGGGAAGCCGATAGTGAGGAATTTAAATTAGTGTAGACTTTGAGGACATCAGTTTGAAATAAGATTTAAAAAAAAAACATTTAAGGTACTTATTTCCAGCTTTTTTTTTTTTTTTAAGATGTACTTATTTATGCATACAGAAATGGCGAACAGGCCAGAGGTACAGGGGTTGAAGAGGATTCACCAGAGACAGAATGAAGAACAGAGAAGGCAGATAGACGAAGTACACTGTTGAGGGGAGCAGAAGAGGTCTGCTGCGCCATATGGGTCACCTCCTTGGCCAGGGATCAAAATCATGCTGAAGTGGTGCAGCTAGTTTTGCAGTGCTGCACTTTAACCCGTTGCACCACCAGGGAAGGCCCTATTTCTAGCTGTTCTGTTTATGGAAAATTATCTTAAGGAAATCAAGATGTGGACAAAGCTTTAGCCTCAAATGGAAAAAAAAAACAACTGGTATTTGGAAATGATGACTGATCTAGAAGCCATTAAAAAAATCCTACTTAGGGCCCCCCCTTGTGGCACAGCAGGTTAAACCCCAACACTATGAAGCTAAAGCTGCTTCAGCACAAGTTCAGTTCCCTACCAGGGAGGTGATCTACATGGCACAGCAGACCTCTCCTGACCTGCCCGCTGCTCCCTTCAACAGTGTACGTCATCAGTCTGCCTGTTCTGCTCTCCACCCTGTCTCTGGTGAATCCTCTCACTGCTTCTGCATCTCTGGCCTGTACCCCAGTTCTGTATGCATAAATAAATAAAAAATGTTTAATCCTACTTAACAAAAATCTTGTCAAAAATCATTTAATCTGAGAAATGCTCATGGTATATTTAGTGTGCATGTGTGTGTGTAGTTTACAGTATACTGTATGGTATAAATATTCCATACTTACTCAATTGTAACATCCTGCTAATTGTGATAGATCTATGTGATGTTAGGGGAAATATTTTTAGAAGCATGTCAGATTATTTCTAGGATTACATGATTTAAGGTCTGTTTTCTCTGTACCTTTCTGTGTCATTCAAAATGACTGTATGGTGCATATATTATTGTGGTGAATATTTATTTGTGTGTGTAGAACTGAAGTGTAAGCCAGAAATTAGGTGGGGAGCAGGAGAGGAGTCACGAGAAGCAGAGTAGGGAGCAGAACAGGCAGATTCACTGAAATCTGCAACTGAGGGGAGCAGTTATCCAGATAGAGGTCTGCTGTATCATATGTGGGCAGGCCATCGAAGCAGTAGTGCTGAGATTTAACCCCTAAGCCACCCGGGAGGCCCATAGTGATTAAATTTTATCTGTAAATCCTGTGTTTATAGATTTATATTAAGGACAGTTGGTTGTAATTCAAAAAGGTAGTTTTGGGTAGAGGCTCTTTGGAACGTGGAGATCTGAGTCCTACCTTCAAATGTTTAGAAAAAAATTAAATTGTTGAGTGGGGAATGGGATCAAAAATGGGGGGTGGGAGAATGGAGGGAAATGCATGGGACTATGGTGGTGGCACACGGGTGATTTGGTGATGGGAAACCCGCGGGGATTACAATCGAGATGGAAAAAAAAAATTTGCAAAATGATGTAAAAATAAACTTTTGTAATAATTAAAAAAAAAAGAATTAAATTAAATTTACTAGTATATGTTGATTGAATTCTACGTTTGATTCCAATATCTCTTTAATGAGAACCTTTTTCTCTTTTTTTATGTAAGAAGCTGAAAAGAGTGAAGATTCCTCTGGTACTGCAGGCCTCTCAGGCTTACATCGCACATACAGCCAGGACTGCAGTTTTAAGAACAGCATGTACCATGTTGGAGATTATGTCTATGTAGAGCCTGCAGAATCCAACCTACAACCTCATATAGTCTGTATTGAAAGGCTATGGGAAGATTCTGCTGGTAAGTTCATTTTTTTTTTAAAGATTTATTTATTTATGGATAAAGAACTGGGTACAGGCCAGAGGTGCAGGGATGGTGAGAGGATTCACCACACACAGAGCAGGGAGCAGAACAGGCAGGTAGACGAAGTACACTGCTGAGGGGAGCAGCGGGCGGGTCAGGAGAGGTCTGCCACACCATGTAGATCACCTTCGGGGCAGGCGGGGATTAAACTCATGCGGAAGTGGCTTTAGCTTCCCAGTGCAGTGCTTTAACCCACTGCGCCAGGGAGGGCTGGTAAGTTCATTTTTTTAAAAAAAGATTTATAGGGCCCTCCCTGGTGGCACAATGGGTTAAAGCACAGCACTATGAAGCTATCCGCAGCCATTGCAGCACAAGTTCCATCTCTGGCCAGGGAGGTGACCCACATGGCATGGCAGACCTCTCCTGATCCATCCACTGCTCCCTCAGTGGTGTATTTCAGTACATCTGCTTGTTCTGCTCCCCACTCTGTCTCTGGTATATCCTCTCACCCCCAACCCCCCACCCCGCACCTCTAGCTTGTAACCCAGTTCTATAAGCATAAAAATAAATAAATCTTTTTTTTTTAAAAAAGATTTATATATGCATACAAGACTGGGGTATAGGCTAGAGATATGAGGGGGAATGGAGGGTGAGAGTATTGACCAGAGACAGAGTGGGGAACAGAACAGGCAGGTCTACTGAAATACACTGCTGAGAGGAGCAGCAAGTGAGACAGGAGAGGTCTGCTCTGCCATAATGGGTTAGCTCCCTGGCTGGGATGGGGGTGGGGGCATGGGGTGTGGAATCAAATACAGGCCACAGTAGCTGGCCATAGCTTGATAGCACTGAGACTTCAACCTGTACACCATCAGGGAGGCCTGGGTAAGTTATTTTTAAATTGAAGGATAGATTGGTAAAGTGTGACTATTTTACCTTTCTTTGGTCTTCAAAGAAGAAACTCAGGACACTTTATACCTTCCATAGAAATGTTCTACCATAGATCACTAATATAACTAAGTACTTAATATATGAAAAATTTAGGATCTAGCACTGTTGGACACACTTGAATCAAAATTTGAACCAGTCCTTCCAGGTGGTACAAGTGATTAAGTCACAGTATGATGAAGCTATCTGCAATCACTGCAGCACAAGTTCGATCCCCACCCAGGGAGATGATCCACATGGCCCAGCAGACCTTTCCTGTTTCACCTGCTGCTCCCCTGAGCATTGTAGTTCAGTAGATCTGTTTGTTCTTCATCATACTCTGTCTCTGATGAATCCTTTTGTCGCTTCCACTCCCCACATACACACACTTTGGCCTGTACCCCAGTTCTTGTGTGCATAAGTAAAATAAACTTTTTTAAGAATTGAATCAAATGAAATATAACTTCTTTTTAAAAAAAAAAAATTATTTATGCATACAGAACTGGGATACAGGCCAGAGGTGCAGGAGCAGTGAGAAGATTCACCAGAGACAGAATGGGGAGCAAAACAGGCAGATAGACTGAAATAACACTACTGAGGGGAGCAGCAGGCAAGACAGGAAAGGTCTGCTGTGCCATGTGGGTCACCACCTTGATGGTAGATCAAACTCCTGCTGAATTGGCTACAGAGCTTTATAGTGCTGCACTTAAACAAACTGTTGCTCCACCAAGGAGGGCCCAGAATTATAACTTTCTTAAAGTCTAGTTGAGATTCATTCATTCAGCTGATATTAAAAACAACATGAGCCAAACTCAGTAGGATGGCAGAGACTCTCAAGAACAAAAGGCTCATATTTTCCCACTGGCTAAACTATTCTTGTAGGGATCACAAATAAAAAGAAATTAGACATACATGCCTGGGATTAGAATTTGATTGCAGAGAGACTTCCTAAAACAGTTGTCTTTAACTTAAGACTAGAAAACAAATAGGCATTAATGAAGACAAAATTAGGCAGAAATAAGATTTGGATAATGTGATTCTTTCAGCTGCTCAGAAAGTGATATACTTTGGGATTCTTTCATTTGAGTGCTTCACCAGGTGTGTCCTGACTCCAGAGTAGAGTAGAACCTATTGTCTTCCTATAGCTTTTAGTATAAAGATCAAAATAGCTTTTTCATAGTCTGCATTATTCTTTACTTCATTTTTTTAAAAGATTTTATTTATGTGTACCGGGGTACAGGCCAGAGGTGTGTGGCAGTGAGAGGATTCACTATGAGAGTGGGGAGCAGAACAGGCACACTGACTGAAACACACTGCTGAGGGGACTATAGCAGAATGGATGGAGTATTTGCTCATTTTATAAAGATGATGTGATTTCTGTCAATGTTAATTGTCTCTTTGTTTTTGAGGTGAAAAATGGCTGTATGGCTGTTGGTTTTATCGGCCAAATGAAACATTCCATCTGGCTACACGAAAATTTCTAGAAAAGGAAGTGTTTAAGAGTGACTATTATAATAAAATTCCTGTTAGCAAAATTCTAGGCAAATGTGTGGTCATGTTTGTCAAGGTAAGAAACTCATCAGTCTCGTAGGTATAAGTCATTCTATGGGAATAAAATATACCAGAATAATTTTCTTACTTATAAATTAGGAGGTTTGTAAACTGTCTGAATTTTTTAAATGCTGTATCTTTATGCCTACGTGTAAATATGTTTGGGAAGAATTTAACATGGTAGTGAAAGGCCATTTACTGCCTACATATATAGCTATGTGGGTTAGCTTAAACTTTTTTATATTGCCAGGCTAATTTTTAAGAATTCCATATTCTGAAAAATCATTATCAGTTTTCAGTGAGGATTTTAGTTAATAAGTTATGTATTGATACTTTTTGTCTACCTGATACAGGCACATAGGCCCTGCCCTAAGCTTTAAAAACATTTAGCTTGTGAAATATATTTTCAAAGGGGCAATTGGTAAGCTAAAGAGTGTGTGTTTAATGAGGCCTTTCTGTAGCAAGGAGAAATTCTCTTAGATCTGTAGCCATTTATCAATTGTTAGTTGTCAGAGTCTTACCAGTTTATCTTTGGTTTGTTTGCTTGTATGAATTATGTTGATTGGTGTTCAGAAAATTTACCTAATTAATTATTTTTGTACCCTCAGGAGTACTTTAAATTATGCCCAGAAAACTTTCGCGATGAGGATGTTTTTGTCTGTGAATCACGGTATTCAGCCAAAACCAAATCTTTTAAGAAAATTAAACTGTGGACCATGCCCATTAGCTCAGTTAGGTTTGTCCCTCGGGATGTGCCCCTGCCTGTGGTCCGAGTGGCCTCCGTATTTGCAAATGCTGATAAAGGAGATGATGAGAAGAACACGGACAACTCAGAGGACAGTCGAACAGAAGACAGTTTTAATTTAGAAAAGGTATGTAGATTAAAAACCACACAGAAAAGAATTTTACATTTCTGTATCTATTTCGTAAAATACTCAAATTCAGAGCTAGAAAAAGAACCACAATATAAAATCTTGATCAAATTAGAAGGAATCTATAAATGAAAAACAGAAAATGCTTAGGAAACAGAATGGTAGAATTGAAAAGTAAATCCAAGTGTTACTTCTTGTACAAGGCCAGTGAGATAAACTACTAACCACCCTACAAAAAGAGAGAGGAGTCCATGTTTATTGCTGCTTTATTTACAATTGGAAAGACATGGAAACAACCCAAATGCCCAAAAGTAGATGACTGGATTAAAAAGATGTGGTACACATACACAGTGTAATGTTACTCAGCAACCAAAAAAAGTAAACATATGCCTTCTGCAGCAACATGGATGGAGCTAGAAAAGATCATGCTTCGTGAAATAAGAAAGAAAAGGAAAAATACCGGATAGTTTCACTCATAGCAGGAGTATAACGGACCAGTCGAGAAAATAATAATAATGAAAAGCTGTATACCAGAGACATTTTATGGGGTGGAGTGGGGAATGGGATCAAAACTGTGGGGGGAGGGAAATTGACTGGACTATGGTGATGGCACACTGGTGATTTGGTAATGGGAAGCCCACGGGGATTACAACTGAGATAGAAAAAGGCACAAGATGCTGTAAAAATAAACTATTATATTATTTTAAAAAGTAAAGGGGGAGTTAAGTTCAGACATAACAAAATATGGAAGGAATTTAATAAGGCAAATTAATAACACAGTATAGCTAATAAATTTGAAACCTGAATAAAATAGTTTTCTAGGCAAATACAAATTACCAAAATGGAATCAAGAGAAAAACGTGGTGGGGCCTGCCCCACTGGATTAAAGTGCAACACTGTGAAGCTGTCCATAGCCACCGCAGCATGAGTTCAACTCCAGCCAGGGAGGTGACCCATATGGTGTGGAGACCTCTCCTGACCCTGCCCACTGCTCTCCTTAGCAGTGTATTTTAGTAGATCTGCCTGTTTTGTTCCCCACTCTGTCTCTGGTGAATTTCACCCCTCACACCTCTGGTCTGTACCCCAGTTCTTGTATGCATAAATAAATAAAATATTTTTTTAAATAGATTCATGGAGAAAATTTAAATTTCAGAGCTAATCTTAAAGAGAACTCAGGTCAGATAATTCCATAGTCAAATTCTTCTGAATCTTTAAGGGACCTTTAATAATAATTCTGTTGAAATTATTTCATAGCCTGGAGAAGAAAACTTGTCAGTTTGTTTTATAAAGCCAGAGTAATAATCTTTAGTTCAAAGCCTAACAAGACATAAACCTACAACCATAAGGTCATAACCTACAATTTAGTCTGACTTGTGAATATTAGTATAAAAGTTACTTGGAGAAAGGGTTATTTTTATTAAATGAAATCATACTCATTCCTTTAGAACAACATGACCAAGTAGCTGGGAGTTCATTTCTTGGAATGCAAGGGGTTGTTCATAATTAGGGAAATGGAGTAATAGAATTCAGTATATATTAATAGATCTAAGGAGACATTATTTGATAGCATACAGTATCTGCCTTGATGTAAGTCTTTAGGTGAATGTTTCCTTATGTGGTTGTTTTTTTTTTTTAATTATATTTTTATTTCAAACTAAAGTCTGTAAAAGAAATTTTCTTTAAATTTATATGCTTGGAAAAGGTTCTTGCTATACCATTGCCCACGTGTCTCTGAAATTAGCCAATGTAGTTAGATTAACAAAAGTAGTAAAAATATTGGCAATAATGGGCCCTGTGTGGTGGCGCAGCAGGTTAGGCAAATTAAATGAAAAGTTCTTGAAATAGAGAATATAACAAGTAGAAATTTTAGGATTCACATACAAGTCAATTTTCTTATATAGACAAATAATTTTAAAACTTCTGAAAGTAAAATGAAAGCATTGAATACTTTCGCAACTGTTATAAAAATCATATGGGAAAACATAGTCAAGTTAACAACAAAGTATATCAAGAAGGGACTTTAAAAAGAATATAGAACCTGTGGGAACAGAAACATTCAGTCTATTAAAGGATCCACAAGAACTGAATAAATTGTTTTAAGTGTTTGACAAAATTATTCCAGCTTTGTTATGAAAGAATAACAGTCACCAGATAAAGAAGAAAAATGCAAAACTGCATTTTTTTTTAATCATAATGTTAGCTTAGAGCTAGTCAGTGGAAGCAAACCTCCTTATTATTAAATCCAGAATAAGTAGTACATACAAGTAAGTGATATTTTAAGTCAGTAGGAGGGAATGAAGTCAAATGATTATGGGAAAGCTGGTAGCCATTTGGGAAAAAAAGAAAAAGAAACTTGATCTCTCCTTCACATCATATTCCAAAATACGTAAGATACAAACACATGAAGCAGTGAGAGTATTTATTACTAACATAATTACCTTTCTGTTATTTACCTATAATCTTTCATTCATCTTGGAAAGGACCTTTCTACACATGATAAAATCTAGTAGCTTTAAAAAAGAAAAAAAAATATGATTTTATCACTTTACAGTTGGAAATAATCAGTTTAATAATAAGTCTAAGGAGTAGTAGTTCTGATATACAAAGAGCTCTTTGAAGTCTGGGAAAATGTAATAGTAGAAAAATATATTTGGGTAAAGGACCTAATGTATCATTCACAAAAGGAGGAAGGAAGCCAAAAATTATAAGAAAATATGTTAGTTAATGTAATAGTTTCTTAATTGCCTGACAAGTTGGCAAGAGTTTTAAAGAATAACACATGTAGGGCCCTCCTTGGTGGCACAACAGGTTAAAGCACAGCACTATGAAGCTTTCACTGAAGCAACAGTTCAATTCCTGGCCAGGAAGGTAAACCATGTGGTGCAGCATACCTCTCCTGACCCACCCTCTGTTCCCCTCAGCAGTGTATTTCAGTCATTCTGCCTATTCTTCCCATTCTGTCTCTGGTGAAGATTCACCTCCTGTACCTCTGGCTTGCACCCCAATACTGTATGCATAAATAAATAAATCTATAAATTTAAAAAACAAAAACAAAAACACATAACCTGGTGTGGGTATGGGATAACACACTCTTATCTCCTGTCATTGGCATTCTCTCTCACCTGCAGTTTGGTGGCAGAAGTGTGCTCCAACAGGGATTCTTTACAGAGAGTGACATCAGTATGATTGTAAAAAAGCACAAAATCTATGCCAAACTCTAATGCCTAGGAATAGGAATTGAGTAATTTACCATATACCATATAATGCAAACTGTAGCAGTGAATAAAAAGGAGTGCAATAGCTCTTTATATTCAGTTATACAGAATTTTTTCCAAGTTCTATAGAAAAAGATTTAATTGACGGAGTACACAGAATGACTCCATTAATGGTTATGGCTCCATCATTCAGAAAAACAAAAATAAATGTTTATATGTATGGATGTAAAGATAAAATGGGGAACTATATTATAAACTGAGTGCTTATCTCTAGAGTTAGATCACAGAAGTCTTGGGTTTGTAAACATGCTTCAATATTTGAGTTATTAACAGCAAATATACTACTTCTATATAAACCAAAAAGATAAAACTGTAAAAACTGAAAAGTCTGAATTCTTAATGTCTTAGAAAAAAATACCCATATAGTATTTTAAAATTGTTAAAGAGAAAAGGAATTTGAGAAAGAACTTGATATTTTTTACATTATGCCAGTTTATCTCAGAGTCATAGAAAAATTAATTTGAAAAGAAGAAATAGCACTAGAAGGCAATGTGAGAATTAGATTTATTAGTAGTGGTAATATTCATAAGTCCCCTTACTCCTCCCTATGAATGAAGTTATTTTGCTTTCCTGGGCCTTATTACATGACCCAGACAAGTCACTGCAGAAACTTAAAAAAAAAAATGACACAATGTTATATCAAAACCTATTTCTCAAAGAAAAATGTATCTTAATTTCAAGGGCTGCTTTGGTTATAACTTCCATCCCTTCAGGTACCCCTTACCCAGCATATAGTGGGACCATTCATTCTTAAGATCTTCTAAGTTCATTTTGACATCACATTTAAAAACACAAAAATCAGAACATTAAATAATTTAAACATTCCAAAGGACACTTTTTTTAAATTTGGACTTTCAAGTATTCTCAGGAAGATGCAATAGAAAATTGAGGGAGTTCTACTTTACTCCGTTTTTATAGCCCAGTATTTGCTAGTGTCCCATTAAATGTGTTTCTTAGGTCCATTAGTGAGAATTATCATTTTTTCTTGGCCAGACTATAAAACAAGAATAATAATGAGCATTTGGTAAGTGCTTTTAATGAGTAAGTCATTGCTTTGCATACACCTGTCTTCAACCAGTTTCCTTTCTACAGGATAAAGAAGATGTCCCTGTGGAAATGTCAAATGGTGAGCCAGGTTGCCATTACTTTGAGCAGCTTCGTTATAATGACATGTGGCTAAAAGTTGGCGACTGTGTCTTCATCAAATCCCATGGCCTTGTGCGCCCTCGTGTTGGCAGGTGAGTATGGTGGATATGATTGAAGAGAGAACAAGGCTTTCAATCTGAAACATTTAGAGTGAGTAGAAATTCATCACTCTTTAGGAGGAAGACAAACATCTCTCCCCCAGCAATTTGTCCAGCCTCCTTTCCGATACCACATTCCCCTGGTTTTGCTGCTAGCTATACTTCCTTCTTCAAATTCCTCCCATCAATTCTTTCCTTCTGCCATTTTCAGAACTCCCAACCATAAATATTCCTAACCACTTCATATAATGAACTTAAATCTGAAATTACACCTTCTTAAGGTACCCCTTCCCATTCTCTCCAGACTGGGTTAGGACTCACTGCTACATACTTTCAGAGCATATATTACATTATTATCAGGTTTCTATACCTGACATCAAATGCTGGAAATATGAACCCTCTCTGCTCACTTTTGTGTCCTCTGCTCTAGCCATAGGAGTAAGTAAATGGACAAAAGTATTGTTGGATTGCTTAAAATAGCAGTGAAGACATCAGGTACAGGTCTATGCAGTGGAAGATAGCAGTTAAGAACAATAGTTGGTTCCAAGAGATCTTGGTTTAAATCCCAACTCTGCTAGTTTCATGTCCTTAGATAAGTGATTTATCAGTTTTGTCATAGAATTTATTCATCATCCAGTAAAACGTTTATTTACCTACTTACTATTTGCCAGACTCTAAAGATACTTTCATAAATACAACAAATATCCTTAGTCCTATGGATCTTTATTCTGGGGGAGACAAATAATAAGCATGGTGAGTAAGTAAAATGTTTATTAGGCCATGATACAGGCTGTGGGAGAAAAATAGAGCAGGACATTGGGAATATCATGGTCAAAGCACAGAAATGCAAAATTTTAATTAGGGTGGTCCATATAAACTTCACTTTTCACTTAAGCCAGCACATAAAGAAGCTAAGGACATGTGAATAGCTCAAGCAGAGGGAACAGCCAATATAAAGATCTGGCATGTTCAAATCTTAGAGCTAGTTACAGGGCGAATGAACAGTGCATGAGTAAGCTAGGAGACAAGTGCCAGGAAGTATGGTACAAATCATGTGGGCCTCAGAGATGACAATAAGGACTTGGACTTTCACTGAATTAAATAGATTTGCACAGATGTGTCATCTGACTAAGGTCTTAATAGAATTACTCTGCCTCATGGTTATCTAAGATTAAACTATAAAGGGCCAAAAGTAGAAGCAAAGGGGCCGCTAGAAATCTCTTGCAGTAATAAGGCAAGAATGATGGTGCCTTAGGCCAATAGTCAGACCCTGTTTTGAAAGGTTGAGTTAATGAGATTCCAGATAAGTGTTATGTGAAAAGAAATAAAGGAGTTAAAGGTAACTCCTGCATTTTCCTCTGAACAGCTGGAAGGATAGAGTTATCATGATCTTGAATTGAAGTGTGCCTTCATGTCAAGACCTGTGAGACCGGTGATAACATTGTCAGTGGTATGGGGTGGTTGTAAGAAATTGCACACTATTTGGCAAATAGTAACCAGATATTAATTTTCATTATTTTCATAGGGAGATGGTATCTGCCTGTTGCTTTAAAGGAGTATCTGCCATTGATGTAATTTGATCCCAAATATCGATGATTGGTGTGTTTATTTGGTTCATAAGACCAATAACAGATGCTTAGTTCTGATTTCATCATGATTATCTCAGGAAGGAAAATTGGAACTCAGCTAAAAGTTTTAAGTTATATGCTTGGTATTATTTTAAAATATTTTTTCCTCTAGGATGAACACTACAAGTGTGGTGTGTTTTATGCGTAAGGGGAGAGAAAGCAAATAAATGATCTTTTCAAAACAACCAATTAAACTTTTCTAAATTGTCCATATCACTAAGATTTTAGTTAATAATTTTTTGTTAATCTTTCAAGAAAGAAATTTATCAGAATTCTGTTTTAATGAAATTTCTCCACCTTCACAATCCCCCCAGAATTGAAAAGGTATGGGTCCGAGATGGAGCTGCATATTTCTATGGCCCCATTTTCATTCACCCAGAAGAAACGGAACATGAACCCACAAAAATGTTCTACAAAAAAGAAGTGTTTCTGAGTAATCTGGAAGAAACCTGCCCTATGACTTGTATTCTGGGTAGGTATTTATGCCTTTTCATTTAACCACACCTATCATAGTGTCCTCCCCTATTTGGTGACCATGCCTAATTCATCATGGTTATAGTTGCAAAGTCAGTAGATACAGATGTCAGTTCCCCCCAAATTGATCTGCAGATTCATAGCATTTACAGTCAAATTGCGGTAAAGTGGGGCTTGTTTATAAATTTTTATTGTTTTGTTAAAGGAAGCTTGCTTTTTGTCTTTTCCCTGCTCTTTAGTTAGGGAACTAGTGGAGTAAGTGTTCTAATATGCGCCATGATCCTCAAGAATTACTCTTTTGCAACAGAACTTAGGTGCAAAACATTTCAAACAATGTGCTGCCATTTGTAAAAAAAATTTTTGTGATAAAATATAATAACAGGGCTGCCTGGTAGTGCAATTAAAGTCTGTGGCCAAAGTTCTTGTGTGCAAAAATAAATAAAAATAAATATTTAAAAAATAAAATATAATAACATAAAATGTAACATTTAACCACTATTAAGTGTACAGTGGCTTTATGTCCATTAGCAAGTCTTATCCCTACTATATATTTCTAGAATTTTTCATTATTCTAACAGAAACTATATGTCCATTAAACAATAACTACCCATTTCTACTTTTCCCAGCCCCTGGTACTACTTCATTCTACTTTTTGTCTCCCTAAATTTTGATACACTATATATGTCTAATCAAGCTTTATTTGTTCCTTTTATGTCCAACTTACTTCACTTGAATGTTCTCAAGGCTCATCTAAGTTATAATGTATATCAGAATTTTAATCCTTTTTAAGGCTAAACAATATGCTATTGTATATATATATATACAGTCATCTGTTGAGAAACATTTTGGGTGGTTTCTGACTTTTGACTGCTGTGAAGAATACTACTGTGGACATGTTTATATGAGTATGAGTCACCTTTTTCAGTTCTTTTAGATATTAGCCTATATGTAAAATTGCTGGATCACATGGTAACTCTGCTAACTCTGTTAACTTTTTGAGGAACTGCCAGACTCTTCCATGGCAGCTGTACCATTTTACATTCCACCAGGAATGTACAGAGGTTCCAATTTCTCCACATCCTTGTAATTTCTTTGTATTTTTTTTTAATGTAATACCCATTCTGATGGGTTCCATGAAGTCATTATCTTATGGTTTCAATTTGTATTTCCTTAATGAGCATCGTATCTTGTGCTTATTGACTTTGTTATCTTCTTTGGAGAAAGGTCTATTCAAGTCCTTTGCCATATATATTTTTTAAGCTTCATTTGTTTATGCATACAAGAACTGGGGTATAGGCAGAGGTGAGGGGGTAAGAGGATTTACCAGACACAGAGCAGGGAACAGAACAAGTAGATCTCCTGAAATATTCTGCTGAGGGGATCAGTGGGTGAGATGGGAGAGGTCTGCTGCAACATGTAGATCACCTCCCTGGCTGGGGATCGAACTCATGTTGCAGTGGCTGTGGATAGCTTCACAGTGCTGCGCTTTAACCCCTTGTGCCACCAGGGAGGGCCCCCTTGCATATTTTTTAATTGGGTTGCTTTGTTATTGTTGAGTTTGTAGATGTTCTCTGTAATTCTGAATACTGGACTTTTACTAGAGATAAGATCTTGAAAATACTTTCTCTTACTCTATGACCTACCTTCTTTCACTTTCTGAATAAAGTCCTTTGAAGCACAAAAGTTTGTAATTTTCATGGAGTCAAGTTTATGTCTTGATTACTTAGGATTTTGATGTCACATATAAGAAATCACTGCCTAACTAAAGGTCACAAAGATTTATACTTGTGAAAGGGTTTTATAATTGTAACTCATAAGTCTTCAATCCATTTTCAGTTAATTTTCTTTTTAAAGATTTATTTACTTATTTATGTGTAGAAGAGCTGGGGTATAGGCCCGATATGCAGAGACAGAGTGGGGACTAGACCAGGCAGATGTACTGAAAAACACTGCTAAGGGGAGCAATGGGCAAGACACAAGAGGTCTGCTGAGCCATGTGAGTTAGTTCCCTGGCTGGCGATCGAACTCAGGCCATGGTGGTAATAGTGTGAGTCCAACCCCTAGGCCACCATGGAGGTCTCATTTCAGTTAATTTTTTGTATATGCTAAAAGTGAGGAAGTAGGGTTCCAACTCCACTCTTTTCTCTTACATATGGAAATACAGTTCGCCCTGCATTGTCTGCTGAAGAAAGTATGTTTTGGGATTGTCTTGGCACCCTTGTTGAAAATTAGTTACCCATAAACACCCAACTTTATGAATTTTATTACTAGACTTTTAACTCTGTTCCATGATCTACATGTATATCCTTATCCCCGTGTGTAACATTTATATCTTTTGACTTTTGAATCATGAATGTATTCATTAACAAATAATAAAATTTTAAAATAACTGTGACCACAACTTACTCCTCTAATTCCTCTCCAATTTTTAGGAAAATGTGCTGTGTTGTCTTTCAAGGACTTCCTCTCCTGCAGGCCAACTGAAATACCAGAAAATGACATCCTGCTTTGTGAGAGCCGCTATAACGAGAGTGACAAACAGATGAAGAAATTCAAGGGACTAAAGAGGTTTTCACTCTCAGCTAAAGTGGTAGATGACGAAATTTACTATTTCAGGTAAAGATTGAAAAACTGAAGAAGAAAAGGCACTTTAATTTCTTTTTTTTAAGATGTATTTGTTTATGCATACAAGAACTGGGGTACAGGCCAGAGGGGCAATAAGAGGATTCACCAAAGAGAGAGTGGGGAGCAGAACAGGCAGATGTACTGAAATACACTGCTGAGGGGAGCAGAAGGTAGGTCAGGAGAGGTCTGCCATGCTATGTGGGTCACCTCCCTGGGTGTCTCGGTGTCTGCAAGAGCTTCATAGTGGTGCACTTTAACCTGTCGTGCTACCAGGGAGGGCCCGAAAATACTAAGTTTAAGCTCAAAGGAAAATCTTATTTTGCTAATGGTACCTATTTAACTGTCCTTAGAATAGACTTGGGTAATTGTAAGTTAGAGGCACACATCCTTCATTCTGGTTCATTCTACAAAAGATTATGAAAAATCTTCTCACTGTATTTAGGTGACTAGTTCTAACTTTGGACCTGATACTTTCACGGGTAAAAAATAGCATCTGTGTGTGGTACATATACACAATGGAATATTACTTAGCAATCAAAAAGAAAAATAAACACACGCCTTTTGCAGCAACATGGGTGGAGCTGGAAGGGATTATGCTTAGTGAAATAAGCCAGAAAGAAAAAGAAAAATACTGGATGGTTTCACTCATAGCAGGAGTATAATGGACCAGGCGAGAAAATAACAAGAATAATGAACAGCCAAAGACATTTTGTGGGGGTGGGGTGGGGAATGGGATCAAAAACAGGGAGGGGCAAGGGAGAAAAGTGCACTGACTAAGGTGATGGCACATGGGTGACTTCGTGATGAGAAGCCCACGGGGATTACAATTGAGATGAAAAAAAAAATCTACAAAATGATGTAAAAATAAACATATTATTTTTTTTAAAAAATGAAAGAAAAGTACTGGATGGTTTCACTCATAGCAGGAGTATAAAGGACCAAGGGGGAAAAAAATAATGAACAACTATATACCAGAGACATTTTTCAGGGGTGGGGAAGTGCACTGGACTATGGTGATGGCACACGGGTGATTTGGTGATGGGAAGCCCATGGGGATTACCACTGAGATAGAAAAAGGCACAAAATGATGTAAAAATAAAGTATTTTATTTAAAAAAAAAAAAACTGTAAGCAGGTTTGACTTTATAAGTTTCAGTTCGTACCCAGTGTTTTCTGCTTATAATATTTTTGGGTTCATAGGAATGTACCCCATTATTAGCTGGGGAAGATATGTACACATTTTAATTCTTTTTCCTTGCTGTGCTTATAGTGTACATTACAAGTAACAGGAAATCATTTTTAAATATTAAGGCAAAACATTGCTCTCTGATTAATGCTAGAGTGTTTATTTGAATGTTGGGTTATTTTTCTTTTTATGTCATTTCTTTCAGAAAACCCATTGTTCCTCAGAAGGAACCCTCACCTTTATTGGAAAAGAAGATCCAGTTGCTGGAAGCTAAATTTGCAGAGTTAGAAGGTGGAGATGATGATATTGAAGAGATGGGAGAAGAGGACAGTGAGGTCATTGAGCCTCCTTCCCTACCTCAACTTCAGACTCCCCTGGCCAGCGAACTGGATCTCATGCCCTACACACCCCCACAGGTGAAGGTGGCAAGTTGCTCTTACTTGTCTCATCTCTAGCTTTTGTGTGCAGCTGACTGAAACCAAAGTGGATACATTTATTTCTTTACGTTTTTATTTACTTGTTATTTGTTTTTGTTTAAGTTTTTTTTTTTTAAGATTTATTTATTTGTGCATACAAAACTGGGGTACAGGCCAGAGGTGCAAGGGCGATGAGAGGATTCACCAGACACAAAGCAGGGAATAGAACAGGTAGATCTCCTGAAATATTCTGCTGAGGGGATCAGTGGGTGAGACAGGAAAGGTCTGCTGTAGCAGAACAGGCAGATCGACGAAGTATACTGCTGAGGGGAGCAGTGGGCAGGTCAGGAGAGGTATGCCATGCCATGTGGATCACCTTCGGGGCAGGCGGGGTTCGAACTCATGCTGAAGTGACATTAGCTTCTTAGTGCTGTGATTTAACCTGCTACGCCACCAGGGAGGGCCCTATTTAAGATTTATTTATGCATATGAGAACTGGAGTGTAGGGCAGAAGTGCAGGGGGGAAAGGGTTTACCAGAGACAGAGTAGGGAGCAGAACAGGTGGATTTACTGAAATTTACAGAGCCAATGGATACACTGGTAAGGTGAGCAACTGGTGAAACCAGAGTAGTCAGCTATGTCATATGTGGGTTAGCTCTCTGGCCAAGGATAGAACTTAAGCCAAGGGGCGATAGCGCTGAGACTTAACCCCTATGCCATCAGGGAAGCCCCAAAGTGGAAACATGCTGTCCCTACATAAGTAAGCTTCAGCCTGGAACTCTGCAGTAAGGAGCTTTTTTTTTTTTTCTTTCTCACTGCCATTCATATTTTTTAAATGTAATTTTTAAAAAAGATTTATTTGTTTTATACATACAGAACTGAGGTACAGGCCAGAAGTGTAGGAGTGGTGAGAGGATTCACCAAAGACAGAGTGGGGAGCAGAACAGGCTGATTAATGAAGTACACTGCTGAGGGGGAGCCGTGGGCGAGACAGGAGAGGTCTGCTGCACCATGTGGATCACCTCCAGGGCCAGGGATCAGACTCACACTGAAGTGGCTGTGGCTGGCTTGCAGTGCTGCATCCTAACCCTTTGTGCCACCAGGGAGAGCCAATGTAATTTTTTTTTTTTTTACTTTCATAGATAGCTGTTTTTAATGGCAGATTTTGTGAGAAAACTCTCCTTGCCGTGTGTTGAAGAAAAGCAATAAGGAATATGTCAACCTGTTACCCTATTTTCCCTATCTTAAGTCTCTTGTCCTTTAGACCTTGTCTTTTCGTTAAGATGATCCCAGTTGGTTTTTTGTTGTTTTTTTTTTTTCAAAGATGATCCCAGTTGATTTTTTTTCCCCTTATTCAGAATTTTCTCAAGACTTAATTATGAGGTCACCATCACAGATTGCAGTTATGGAACTCACTGAAACTTTCATTTGTTTTGTACATGGTAAGAGGCAAGGAGGAGCTGTGTTTTGACCAAGAAAGTGGCCAGCTATAAACTGAATGTGTCTGTAACACAGTAGCTAATTATATGTGCCTGGCTTCCAGAAACTTGGGGCAGATAACCAATTGCAATCACTGTTCTGATGCACTATAAGAGCTTTCTGTCTTACAGTCTACCCCAAAGTCTGCCAAAGGCAGTGCAAAGAAAGAAGGTTCCAAACGGAAAATCAACATGAGTGGCTACATCCTGTTTAGCAGTGAGATGAGAGCTGTGATTAAGGCCCAGCACCCAGACTACTCTTTTGGGGAGCTCAGCCGACTGGTGGGAACAGAATGGAGAAACCTTGAGACAGCCAAGAAAGCAGAATATGAAGGTAAATAGAGACTAGACACAACTGTCTCTGCTTTCTTAAGCAAGGGGGTGTTTACAGGAATGCACGTGCATAAACAGGTTTTATTATCTTGTTCTTACCACTTACACATGAACTTTGTGTTGGGAGCTATCTCAAATAGTTCTCATCTTATAGTTTAAGTGCCAGCCTTGTCCTGACTGAGCAAGCATTGCCCTTGACTTGGCCTCTGATCCTGGTGTGGGTTTTTCCCCCAAATTTCTCAAATATTTTGCTTTTAAAAAGTGCATGATTTTATTCTTTCATCAAGTCTGATAAGCACACATGTCGACTTTGGGAATGCTTTTACAGGGATGTTTTATTTTGTTTAAAATTCATCTGAAAGGGGTCTTTCAAAATCAGTGACCTCTTGAAAAGAATTCTTGAAAAACCTTGTGTTTAAACTACTCTCTGAAGCTTGGCTGAAGTACTTGGTTTCCTAGGTCAGTCCTGACCCGTACAGTGTCTACATTCAAAGCAGATGCACTTTTAAGGCACTTAGGGATCTCTTTGATAAAGATTAATTGCTGTCATTCTCAGTTAAATCATTTTCCATGAACTAGCATTCAAGTATTTAGTGGTTCTTTTCTATTAGGGACAGTTACTTAGGATAGATTTTGGGGTTTTTGTTTTTTGATGTCAATCATGACTTTAATAAAGAAATTAGTAATAAACATTAGATTAGGCAGGATTCTTGGAGCTACATTTTTTCCATTTTGAATTGTATGTAATGGTTCATCTTACCAGTTTAGAGCCATCTCTCAATGATTGACCACAGGTGTTAAACTGTTATTATTCTAGGCTAAGTCCAAATCTGTAATTTTTCAGGAAACATAAAGAAGTCAGTCATAAAGCTGCCTCCTTTATTAAAAGAAAAAAAAAAGTCTCTAAAGAAACTTTTTTTAAAAAAAAGATTTTATTCCTTTCATTTATTACATTTGATTAGTATAAAATTATTGACAGACTACCTTAAGGATCTCTACAGAATACGATGAGATAGATGTTCAATCAGAAATACTCATGGCAAAAGCAGTTTGAGAAGCACTCCATATATTTTCTCATAGAAACTTACAGTTAGTTCATACTCCCATGTTGAAGTCTTTAAGATATATAATAGCCTATTTTTTTTTAATCTGGCATTTTCTGAAATTTTATCATGTGTTTATGTACTATCCCAAAGTACTAATAGCTTGCAGCACATCTTTGAGAAATCCTAATTGGTTCCTTAAGAACCTAGAATTTTGGAGAGTTTTGATATTTGAGTGGAAGTTAGGAGCAAATAAACAATTCACTTAGAGGTGTGTTCAGAATGACGCTCAAATGCCTGCTCCAGGGGAGATAAAGCCATTGCTTGGTGGCTGGTTATGTAGTGTGAACAAGAGAGAAATGTGTCTGGAGATAATGTAAAAGTAAAAAAGCTGGAGCAGAACTGTAGAGAAGAAATTATCTCCAAAATCTAAAGGATAATCAGTGAGAAGTCTGAAATGCACTGAGAATCTAGTGAAAATGGTTATATGACTCAGCAGTGCCTGCCTGTGAAACAAAATCCAAATTTTTGGTGTTCTGACCCATTGGATTTAAAACCAAAGTTTGGCTGACTTTGTTAAATTAATAATTCTCTTATCCAAGACAACCCAATTGGACTCCACCTAGAAAGAGCCAACAGGTAGCCAATCCACCAATCCAATATTCAGTTTATAGGTTTGAATTCTCTTTACTTAACTCCTTTTTTTTTTTTTTTTTTTTTTGTCTCTCCCATTTTACTGTGTCATTTCTGTAATGAAAATACTAGAATTTTATGTGGGGATCTAGGTCATCTTTTGGTCATCTTTTTTTTTTTAACTATTAGCTCAAGGAAATGGGTGTTCAAATGGCCTTTGTCCCTCACATTCATTGTACAGAGGATCTGTAAACTGGGACAGTGTTAGTGATGACCGATCTATGCAGGCAGCTCTTTTGCAGCCAAAGAAAATCTGACTTTATTGATTTTTACATTCTTAAATTGAAAAAGGACTGGAGCTGTTGCTTCTTGATTCTCTTTAAAGCCATGTGACCTCAAGCTATTTTCCCCCTCCTCAGATCAGCCAGTACTATCCTTTTGAATTCCATGTTTGAGGGTTAATGTGTCGCAGTTGGAGTGTGATATCTGGAGTCAAGGCCACAGGTTGCTGGTTCTCTTTTTATCGTTGGACAAGTAAACTACCTGTCTCCAAGCCTCCGTTTGCCTATGTGAAGAGTGAGGAGGATTTCCTATTTATGAATGTTTGAGTAAAGTAAAACCTGTATTGTGGAAGTTTTGGGAATACATGTTTCTAGGGTTCTCTAGTAAGGGTCCAGCCTGCTGCTAGCTCCCAAAAGACTGGGAATGTGATTACTGGGGCTGCTGGCTATGGAGAAGTAGACAGTCACTCAGAGGAGTGAGGGACGCAGCAAGATGTGATCCACTGCCCAGTACTGGCATAAGAAATGATCCTCTTGCATTTTGGATGAAGTAAGAGTGAATTCTGGAATTTTTGTGGACTTAGGATGACTTATGGTCAGTATTGAACTGCTTAGCTTCAGTAAACCTGGTTCTATCAGTGCATTGTCCATTGCTTCATATGTGTATATAATTCCCTTCTCTCTGATGACTGTAGCCTAGAGTCATTTTTTCCCTTGGGATTATTAAACATGATCTCTTTGTTTCATTAAAATGTAGAAACTGGTGTTTATTTTCCCTAAAACTTTGTGGAGGAAGCAGTAAGCTACTTTTCCCTTACAGAGTTAATTTTCTTCAGCTGCTAAACCTCATGACACTAATGACAAGAGTCCTCAAATCTTAGTAAAATTGGGTGCAAGGAATCAGGAAAATATAGTAAGTAACAATTGTGCCAAAAATTACAATGGGCCATGGAATTGCTTCATGTTGAAATTATAAATAATTTGTAATGCTATTAATACTAGAATAATGGTAGCGCTTCTCATCTTCAGATGCCTTGTGAGATTAACCACGTTGGTTACGCTGGTGACGTGTTTAAATAAAACCTGTGCTTTCTGAATGTGTGTTGCAGTCTTAACATTCTTGAAATCTTTGCAGACCAGTTCTCAAGATGGGATAGGAAAGCTGGATCTAGGTTACCAAGTGAAATCGGCCCGACTCCTCCTGTGTTGAGACTAGTCATCTACTGTTCCTTCCATTGAGACAGAACTGTTGCCTGTGTTTTTACTAGTCCTGTTGAATGCAATGGATGGTATTTTGAATTCCTGGGTTAAAAACAGAATTGAAAATCTGAAATGCCTTTACAGAGCGGGCAGCTAAAGTTGCTGAGCAGCAGGAGAGAGAGCGAGCAGCACAGCAACAGCAGCCGAGTGCTTCTCCCCGAGCAGGCACCCCTGTGGGGGCTCTCATGGGGGTGGTGCCACCACCAACACCAATGGGGATGCTCAATCAGCAGTTGACACCTGTTGCAGGTAAAAACAGGAGCTAAGACCATTTTTTTCCACTTTAAGAAATTCCTTCATTTTTTTTTTCTCCAGTGAGGAGTAGGCCATAGTCTCTAGGCTTTTCTCATGACAGTTTGAAAGTTTGAAGTTACCCATGTCGTCCTTATATCGCCTTCCCCTTATGGGCAATGCCTTGAGCCTAACCCTGGGAATTGGTAGGGAGCAGGTGTTACCTGGCTGTGGGCATGGTCTGGCGATATTCTCTACCCCAGACTGCTGTTGATAGAGAGCTATAGCAGAAAATGTAAATAGACCCTGAATTCTGTTCTGGAGAGATTCCCAAAAGGAAACATCAAAACTAGTCCGTAGGTGATGTTGATTGTCCCGTCTCATTCCAGTATTCAGTTTGCCTTGTTCTGCTGCAGCCATACTTAAAATACTGGCCATTTAAAAGGATTTTTGACAGTGATTTGCAAATCCTTTCCTGGTCACCAATATGCATGACTGCTAAGTGGAATACAAAGTTCTTATTCAATTCATTGTGCCCACTCTGTAATGCTTTTCTATTTTAATTACATTAAACTGCATTTTCTGTTAGTATCCCAGTCACATATTTTTTTAAAAAGAAAGGAAAATGATGAATGTGGTTTGCTTGTGTGTGTTGTCTCTGGTTCTAATAGCCATAGTCAGTTTGGCTGTTCTTGATTTAAACATTCTTATCTGACATCTCTCCAATAAGAAGCCTGCAGACCCCCTTCTTGGGTCCCTCCTTTCATGATCTCTCTCTAGGCTTGATGAGGCCAGTGCAGGCCACCCATGTTTCTTCTTCTTCAAGAAGCAGTCCAAGACAGTGTTGTTCAAGGCAGGCTCATTGGGATGCTGTTTTTGTTTTTGCTTTTTTCATATTTGCTTTTTAAGGAAGAATAGCACAGCATAACCTTTCCATTGTTTCTCCTCCTTTTGTGATGGCAAGTTCTCAAATACACTTTCGCTGAACTCAGCAGTTGCACTCGCCTAAGCACATCTGGATTGTAACTTTTCAGTTCTTTCAGTGTAACTGATGTTGATCTAACAAATCTCATAATCTCCAGCTCTATTCCATGGCCCATTTTGGTTAATGGGGTTCCAGAGGTTTTTAGAAATCAGGCCTTGGCCCTGGGGACTTTGAAAGTTAGAATTCCCTCGTTGATATCCTGCTTTGTTCTATTTGATATGTGATATTGTAGCACTGTGCCCTTGACTAAAAAGCCCAGGGACACATTAACAAAATGAAATCAAACAGCTAAAAACACTTAAAAATAGCAGCTGCAGCATTTTAGCTCCCTGTTGGGGAATAACATCATAGAGTTTACTGTTGGGCTACAAAGCCCCTGCTCCATTATTAAGTTTGTGATGCCCAAACTTCTGGGCGGTGGGAGTGAAGGGCACACACGCTCTACAGTAACCAGTCTTTGGTCTACCATGTGAACTTTGTAGATAAGAGTGTGGTTTTTCATGGATTTATAGGTTCATAGGGCCTAAATCTTAGCCTTGTTGCTGTCTGAGACCAGCTTTGCTTACAAGCATTGAAGCTCATTTGAACTCATGTGACTGGGATAATAAATACCAAAGTACAGTTTAATGAAGACAAGTATCATGTCTTTCAATTTTTAATTATTTCAATCACAGCCAGTGAAGGCTGCGTTCAGATGGGCTTTTGTAATTGAAAGCAAAGCCTCCTAATCTTAAATTCCCACCTACTTATTTCTAAAAACTGTAACCTGGTGGTATGGTTAAAAGGTAGTTTTGTAGTATTGTCTCTCCTCGTGTATAAGATGATGGTGTCTGTTCAAAAAACAGTGGTTTCTCTCTGAACTCTCATTTAAAAAAAAAAACAACTCATAATCCTATTTCATGTATAGAGGTATTATTAGTTAAAATTTTGTTTTATTGGTTTGTGTAATTGTAATTTTTAAGTCTGTCTATATATGACTGGTGAAGCAGGCTGAATCAGTTTCAGAATTTTCAGTAATTGTGTATAGCTTTAAAAGACAACTTTTATAAGTACTTTCTAAATAATTCTTCAGGAAAAGTCAGAGAGCAAAATTCTCAAAATTGAGTTTTTCACTGTTACCCAGAGTCCCTCTACAAAGAATATCTGATAAACATGAGGCTTGGCACCAGTCCTTCAACCTTCCCCTTGTGCAAGAAACTATGACCAAAGGTGATTGCCTTTGCGGGGAGGGGGTTGGGGGGGAGTCTTGTGTTCCGTTCATTGTGATGACTTTAAATCCCAGAAAAGTCAAGTTATTTTTCATGCTTAAAAATGTTATGTTGCTTTAAAATTCTATTGATAGGTGAGTCTTTTGTCATTTTGAAATTTTCTTCCTTTCCACTCCTTTTGCCAAAAATACTTGTTCCTTGAAACTTGCCTAGGCGGCAGGAAACATTTTGTCAGGTGAAGATACACTTTGAAAATAAAAGACTAAGCCTCTGTTCATAAAAATTCTGTACCTCATTAAAAATGCTCCCTGTTAACTGAAGGTTTATGTGAAGACATTGTGAGCCTGGAGACAGTGTTGACAGTTGGCATTTTTCATGTCAGCAGAGCCTGATTCTCCAGCCATTCCTCCTAAGGTGTGCATGCAGGCTGCTGAGTGACCTGGGCTTTGGTTGGCTTGGGAGGATTTAGGTTTTATCTTTTTATCTTATGTTTTGAGCTCTAAAGTTGAAATGTCATTCATTGTGGTAGCCCTTATCTGTTTCCTGGCTCAAGCCCAAGCATGACCCATTCTTACCAGCAATGTTGGGGCTAAAAGGGAGGAGTGGACATACAAATCTTTAAAAATTCTTGCCCCTAAGCTGGAGAACCATGCTTTGTTTGATTAGAGCTATGCACCTCATTTCTCTCCATTCCAGTTTCCCTCATGTATACCCATGATAGGCATATGAGTGTGGGCAGAATGATGGGGTTTATACTGTTCAATTAGAATCTGCCAATTAGTTGGCAGAACTGATCACTGTTTGAAGAGCTTGCAGTAATCATGACCTTGGGAAGACTTACTGGAACTCTTTGTTATTCAATTGAAAACATACAGCATATTTATCCCAGGAAAAATAACTACAAATAATAATATACTAATACTAATTCATCCAGAAATGTTGTTTCTCATATTTGTAACTTTTTATTTTGTTCATTTTTGCAACAAAATAATTGCACTAATTGCTGTTATATCATGCAGTACTAAGGGTGCTTTATTCATTGGTAGTGCATGTGAAGGGGGGGTGTTATTACTTAGCTCATGTTGCATGTTAATGATGCATGTCTGAAATTTGTTGTCCTTCAAGGCATGATGGGTGGCTATCCGCCAGGCCTTCCACCTTTGCAGGGCCCAGTTGATGGCCTTGTTAGCATGGGCAGCATGCAGCCACTTCACCCTGGGGGGCCTCCACCCCACCATCTTCCACCAGGTGTGCCCGGCCTCTCGGGCATCCCACCACCGGGTAAGAACTTCATCCTCATTCACTCATTAATCTCATTTTCATATTCTTTTTCTCCTTCAGCCAGTTGTTCCAGGAAGTACCTGCTGCCCATTATAGCCAGGCCTTCCTTCACTGAGAACCTCAGGGATGTCAGCAGCAGGATCTGTCCTGTGTGTTGAGCAAGTGACTCAGTCCTTGTGCCCTTGAGCACCTGGCTGCCTAGCAGCAGCACAGGATACATGGCAGAGATCAGACTCAGCAGACCAAGGGACAGGAGACATATCTAAAATCATTAAAACAATATGCCACATGCTCAAACCCAACAGGTCATGCCTTCTTTATCAGTGAGTGAAGTCTCCCCAGTTGCTAGTTCACAGTCACAATTGCTAGTTCAGGTTTGCTACTGAGAACGTTTATTCCTCTGTACAATTCTTATTTCACAGGGTCTTCTGTATAGAGTCCCTCCTCTATCTCCTGCTTCTCAAACAACCCTTCCAAGGTGACTGCAGGGTGACTAATGTAGAACGCTTCAGAATTCCTTCAGTCTGACTTAGTTACAGAAAGGAGAGAACACATTTCACTGAGTTAGCTTTCTGTATCTGAATCCCCAAGAAGTTTAATGTAACTTTTTTAAGAGCAGCATAGCCCACCAAATTAGGTATAGCCACTGCTTTGTCCACAGAACTTCAGAAGTTTTTTCATGTAGAGACATAAAGATGGATTCCAAAAATACCTGTAGTTTTACTTCATAATCATTTAGAGCAGTGAAAGATTATTGTGAAAGGAAAATCACAAGTTCCCATTAATTGTGATCATATGCAAAATAATTCACTGTTAGCTATAATCTAGTTGGGAAGAACATGGCCTTATAATGACTTGAAATAGCATTTGCTCCAAAATAGTAGCTAAGGCCCAATCCAGGTGATGAAATGTAGAAAAATTAAGCATGCTTATTGGATCTACTGACCATAAGGTTATACAGAGTGCCAAATGATGTTTCATAAGGTGTATCCAGACGTGTTCCAGATGAACAAACTTGATGGCTTGGCCTAGAGTCTCTGGCACACTCTTTGTGAGTATTGCTTAGAAAAATGGCTATAACTCCACAGAAGTGTTTGGTTCAGCTGTACCCAGAAGAGAAAATATTTGTGGAAGTGGGTGCTTCATTATGGAATAACAACATATGTGTGAGGTGCTGTTGGATTAAGGATTATAAAAGGGTATATGCCTTGTGGCAAGTACAATTGGCCCTAATTCTGAACCCTCTCACCTTGACATAGCCTGTCTTACTTAGTCAAACCAGGTTGAAGGTCATCGAGAATCACATATAAGGCTAGTACCCTCCAGAAGTGGGTATCTTTTGGTGAGTCTTGGGGCACAGCTCTCTTTTTTCTGTTCATATTCTAAATTACATTTGAAGGAAGCACAACACATCAGAACATAGTTAGGACGACAGGGGCAAACCCTCGTTAGTGCCTACATATATGCAGGTGTCTATCACATTTTCAGGAGTGGATGACTCGGTGAGCTCCTCTGGAGGACTTAACCCATATTGTTATTGTCTGCCTCTTAGTAAGGCATTTGGAAGGGGGCGCTGCTGCTTTATGTGTATTGCCCCAAAATATTGATATAGGCAACTCAGTGACCACCCCCCCACACACACACAGGTGTTGTGGACTATAATAAGGTGGGTGAATGTCCCAGCACCTTACCCATCACAACCTTTTCATTCACTGACAGATAATCATCAGAACTACTGTGGTGATCCAGGTGTTGTTCTGGATATTTGAAATATAAAAGCCCCTGTTTTACAAACAAGAAACTTCCTTTTACTTTATTATTTTCTCTAATTAATGTCTAGTGCTTCTAAACATGGCATTTAGCAGTTCTGAACCTTAGAATAGTGAGTTCTACTTGGTCAAAATATAACATTTTGAATCTAGAGAAACTATAGAGTGTGAAGTTAGTGCCTCCCAATCCTTCTATGCCAACACTAGTGACTCCATTTAGAACCAGAGGTGTTAGTGGCCTGTGAGGGAGGTTTATCTGAGCTCCACAAAACTCATTTAATTTTGCACTTGTACAACCACTTTGCTTGTGTCCCCGTTGTTGTGCTAGAACAGCAGGTACTGCTGAGCCTGATTATAATGCTATTACTGCTTAAAATAGGCTGCAGTGGCAAGAAAATGTGTTGTCAGGAGAAAAATACTTTGTAAAAAGAGGTGCATTCTCACTATAGATTACCTAGGGGAATACTGGAATTTCATGCAGAGTTCAAATAATTTATAAATAACAAGTAATTTGTACACATTGAACAGATCATATTGGCATTATACTTTAAGTACCTAGAAACAAAATAATTGAATTTTCCATTAGAATGTTACATCCTGTTTTGGGTACTTAGGGTTCCTATCCACAAAGACTCAAAGGCAGATCATAGGTTTGCTTTCTAAGTGGCATCATTTATCAGACAGTAGTTTTTCCATCATCTCAATCCAGAACCTCTAATTATGCCATTGCATTCTAAATTATAGGTGTGATGAACCAAGGAGTGACCCCTATGGTAGGGACTCCAACACCAGGTGGAAGTCCTTATGGACAGCAGGTGAGCCTCCTCATTGGATTTTCTAGAACAAGCAACAGAATTTAAATTATCCTTTCTCAGAGTATGTGCCAAGTATTTTCCCCCATCACCAAATACTGTGTGGTCTTTCAGGTGGCAGTTTTAGGGCCTCCAGGGCAACAAGCACCACCTCCATATCCTGGCCCACATCCACCTGGCCCCCCAGTCATACAGCAGCCAACAACACCAATGTTTGTGGCCCCCCCACCGAAGACCCAGCGCCTTCTTCACTCAGAGGCCTATCTGAAATACATTGAAGGACTCAGTGCCGAATCCAACAGCATTAGCAAGTGGGACCAGACATTGGCGGGTAAGAAAAGTCCTTTTAATTAAGCCTTTGAAGAATACAAATGTCTTCTCACTACTTTTGGCATATTAGTATTCTAGAAAAAGAATCCATTTTTCTCTCATACAAGTAAAACAAAGCTCATATTTAACAGGGATTTGGAGCATCTTTATGGTTTTGTTGTCATTGCTATTATACACTGGAAATGTTTTTTACTAAATTTCAAAGCTTATTTTGTCATAAACACTGAATTACTATTGAAGGAGTTATTAACTTTTATTAGTAGTACCTATAAGTAGGCACTAGTTGCAATATTCTGCAATACTTGATATGTATGTGTCTAGAAAATAATGAAATAGTCACTCATATTTGAATATTGGTGATCAGGCTGTTAGGTCTACAACTTCTTACGTTCTCATTCTAGTAAAGAATTACACTGTATTGTGCAGATCTTTGATGAGGTTGTTATAGATTAGATAAATTTTTTTTAAAGATTTATTTATTTATGCATATAGAACTTGAGTACAGGCCAGAGGTGCGGGGGTGAGAGGATTCACCAGAGACAGTAGGGAGCAGGGAGCAGAACAGGCAGAGTGATCAAGTACACTGCTGAGGGGAGCAATAGGTGAGACAGGAGAGGTCTGCCATGCCATATGGGTCACCCCCCCAGCCAGGGATCGAACTCATGCTGCAGTGGCTGCGATAGCTTCATAGTGCT
>NW_004567105.1:59405950-59477340 GCF_000260355.1 Condylura cristata
TATATATATATAAAACAGCATCCTTGGCTAGGTAATCTCATACCTAACTAAAATGGTTTTCTAAAATCCAAAATGCCTAAGGAAATGATACAGAATATTTGCTTGGGATTATTCCACAGAACAAAATTCTAAGGCTTAATAAATATTTTTATGTTTTAATAAATCGCAGCCCTGGGGATTGAGGGAAAATTTATGCCTTAAGTTTCCCATTTATATTTTCTGTCTGCACTTCAATTTTTAGCTCGAAGACGTGATGTCCATTTGTCAAAAGAACAGGAAAGCCGCCTACCCTCTCACTGGCTGAAAAGTAAAGGGGCCCACACTACCATGGCAGATGCTCTCTGGCGCCTTCGGGATTTGATGCTCCGAGATACTCTCAACATTCGCCAAGCATACAATCTAGAAAACCTTTAATCACATCATTTACGTTTCTTTTATAGAAGCATAAAGAATTTTGTGGAACAGTAGCCATTTTAGTTACTGGGGGTGGGGGGGAAGAACAGAGGATGATAATTTTTATTGAATTTTACTGTACATCACAAGGCCATTTTTATATAAGGACACTTTTAATAAGCTATTTCAATTTGTTTTTGTTATATTAAGTTGACTTTATCAAATACACAAAGATTTTTTTTTTTGCATATGTTTCCTTCGTTTAAAACCAGTTTCATAATTGGTTGTATACGTAGACTTGGAGTTTTATCTTTTTACTTGTTGCCATGGAACTGAAACCCTCAAAGGTTTTGTTTTGGCTTTGGTTTTGTTTTTTGGGTGTTTATATATATATATATATACTATATATATATATATACTATATATATATATCACATGTAAGATATATATATACTATATATATATCACATGTAAGATATATATTATATATATATATATATATATATATATATAAAAACAAAATAGAAAAAAATACACACACATAAGAGTTTACAGATTAGTTTAAGTTGACAATGAAATGTGAAGCTGGTCCTAGTTTACATCTTAAAGAGGGGCTTGTACTTGTGTCTGTTTCATGTGCCTGAGTATCTTAACTCACTTTCACAAAAGCTGTTTCTTACAGGTACAGTGAAAGTTCAGTTCACTTGAAAAGTTGTTGTATAGGTACAGGTGTTTGGCAAACAGGGCACTTTGCTGCATTGCACTTGCTACAGAAGTCCATGCGTGCTGTAATCCTTCCGCAGCTAGTGCTTCCTCCGGACAGCTGGAGGGAGAGAGCACCTTTTTTTTGCTGAGTTAGACGTTTCTGGTGTCAGTTATTTTTGCAGAACATGTGCACAGCCCTGAATTATATTTAGTTTCAGCAGGTAAGTGTAAGGGTACTTTTGATCTATTTATGATGAATTCACAATTTATGCCTACACATGATTTAAAATTTTAAATCTCTTACATTGGAAAATGAAGTTCATCTTGAAGAAAAACTGAAGTATGCTGTGCATGGAGAAGATTTTGTTTTAAATATAACACCTAACCTAACATAGGGAAGGGAATTTATATCTGGATATGAATTGTATCAGAAGCATAATTGTGAAAGGGTAGATTATCTGAATATGCAAATATGTTTTACTGTTTTTCATTTCCTCTTTATCAGATGTGGCATTTTTTTTTCTTCTTCTAAGATTCAAGGTTGTTAATTCTCAGCTAGAAATTTAAGACTTTCTAAAATTTAGCTTGTGCTTTTGAATTTCAGGAGAAATGAATCCTAATTTAAGAAAATGCTCACTGAAGAGACCATTATAAATCCCCAACACTTGGGTTTGATGATCCTTATATCTCTTCTACATAATCCTAAAATAAACATTTGGATACAGTGTATGATACTTACACAGGTAAAAAGTATCAAACATGCAATAGTAGTATTTCACTCTGTTGTGAAACCTGCTTTACTGTGACACAGTGACATCCATTGTGGTGGAGCTCCCACTGCTGTTTGTGGATGGAGAGGACTCTCAGAGGGTACTGTTTTCCTTTTAATCTGGTATGAATCAATATCTGGATATTACCATTCTTACTAAATCATGAGGATAAAAGAGTGTAGAATGGAATAAAGTCTCCTGTATCTACATGCTTTAAATGCAGGAGGCCCTTGTAACATAATTGCCTATAGTCAACCACTGGATCTCAATTTGTATCAAGTATTTTAAATCTGAATTTTAAAAGATGTATTGCAGTAGTATGTCAGTACCTTATTATTAAACTGAATCAGATAAATAAATCTTCACTTCCTGGTTATTTGGGCCAATCATCATGGACTGTATAATACAATCAGATTATATTATTTCTAGACATCCTTGAATTACACCAAAGAACCTGAAATTTAATTTTGGTTAAGTTATTTATTTATTTCATGTATTCGTTTTATTTCCCTTTTTAAGGTCTGAATGAGACTTCTTTGGGAAGCTTCTAAAACTCTTCATTATAGGCTATGTGGGGGGCATTAGAAGCCTGAACACTCCTCCTTAGGGACTCCTTCCCAGTGTCTAGAGGTGCTGTAGGAATATATCTAGCCAGGAGCTTCCCTAAGGCAGTGCGTAGCCGGGCAGAGGGGCAGGCCCTAATTACATTTTTTTTTTTTTAAATAGCTATGTATTTATTTTAAAATCATGTTTTTCTGTTTGTTAACTTGGAGAATATCAGCTAATATTTAGGATACAAAATTTGAGGTCAGCCATCTCCCCCCAAAAAAGAAAAAAAGTCCTGACTTAAGAAAGTACAAGTAAATTATACATCTTTTTTGTTTTTCATGAGTTTTAGGAACTCTAAATAAAATAGGGCTTACAAAGTATAATAGTCTACGTGTTTTCAAAATGTAAGTTCACGTGGAAAAGAATTTTGTTTATGTGTGGGGGAGGGAACCCTATAGGTTTAAAATAGCCAACTGATTTAAAAGGCCTTGAACTATTGTTTTGATTTTGAACTCACCCTTCTCTTCCTGAGGAATAACTGAGAGGGGATACTTGTTTGTGTAAAATCTCCAAATTGGTGGTGTTGACTTTTGAGCTTGAACATTTTCAGATCTGATTAAAACTTGGTTTATTATTATTTCTGTATCAAAAGAGGTTTAAGTGGTAATTAGTCTTATAATATGTATGTATCATATGTTTGTTCTTCTACAGCTTTTTAATTCAAATAAAAATGGAGTTTGCAAAGTGATTTGGATTAACCAGGTTTGGTTGTTCTGTTAAGCTTGTGTCCAATGTTAGTTTCAAGTGAGTTTAATTCCCACAAACTTTGATTTTTATGCTGTCAAGGATACGACTGAGATTTGAAGGGAAGAGAGCTGAAAGAGGAGGTGAAATTTGTGCCCAGGTTCTGGCTCAGGGCTCAGGCTGCATTAGCATGAAAGGGGAATATAGTCAAGACTATAGCCCATTGTGCCCCTTGCCACATCTCTCAGGCTGGCAAAGAACTCCAAACATGTCCTCAGAATGGGCAGACATACAAGCTGAAGTTAAAAATGAAGAGTTACTAATGGCAAAAGGTAAGGAAAGCATATCCTGTATCATACAGCATTATAACTTGATAGTCAACTGTTTGTGGCCAGAAGAGACAATTGGCCCAGGATTGTCTCTGACATGCTTCTAAGCTCTTAAAACATTATCATGTTTTTAATAGAAAGTGTTGGTAAAATCAACCAACTGTTTTCCTCTAATATCACTTTGCAAATCCCTGTGGTTCTATTCTCCTAGAAGTTTAGACTATCGTGCCATCTGCACTCATGAGCATATTTTGAATAACTGATGTATAAATACTCCAGCAGAATATAGTAAGCAAACATATTATGCTATTACTGTTCTTTTTTAGTTTGTAAGTGTGGTAGGTCAGCCAAGTGAAAGTGCTGAAGCTTTATAAAATATTTCTAGCCCCAAGTTGTAGTTATTTGTCTTATTATACAAAGACATCTTTTAAAAGATTCTTGCCACATAACAGATGTGGCAAAAAAAATTCCAATTTTAACATGCTTATGTGAAGACTAAGAACTGATAACTTCTTTACTTGGAAATTACTTCAGAAAATACGGTCCAAGAGTGTATGTTATTTTTTTTAAAGTTTAATGCCATGTGAAAACTCACAAAAAAGATTGGCCTGATTAAGTTTTAACATTAAAAATTTAGTCAAGACTTCTAAAATCAGACTGCTAGACGAGCAAGGTAGCAGCCCTCAGTTACCTGTGTGTTTAACTTAGGTATTTTCCTTATTGGGTCAGATGGCAAATGTGAAGCTTCAAAGTCCAGTCTATCCCCACCACTACAGTATAGATTCTAGCAATTAATGCTAATCATATTTTTGTCACTCTAGAGTATATATTGTGGTGTGCTTAAATTTGGGTTAAATTTTTTTGTTTTGTCTTGCCACACTAAGGGGGCACTATAACCTGCACTATAACCTGTAAGCAGCTTATAAAATTATTACATTTCTTTTCACTTTCAATTAAGTTCCTTTAGTAGTACAAATGTATGATTAAGGCAAAGTCATATTCCATATTAGTAAATTAAAAAATTTTTTTTTGAGGCTGAGGCCTCCCTGGTGGTGCAGGGGTTAAAGTCTTAGCACTGTCAAGCTATCACTAACAGCAGTGGCATGAGTTCCATCCTCAGCCAGGGAGGTGACCCACATGGCGCAGCAGACTCTCCTCACCTGCTGCTCCCCTCAGCAGTTTATTTCAGTAGATCTGCCTGTTTTGCTCCCCACTCTTGTCTGTGGTAAATTCTCTTACTCCCCACACCTCTGACTACACCTCAGTTTTTATATGTATAAATAAATCTTTTTTAAAAAATGTTTTTGAGGCAAAGTTTAAAAGGTTGTACCTTAGTAGATTAATTTCTTAATCTGTCGTCTATATTAACATGCTCTGAAAATGTCTTGAGTTTGTCCTAATATCTTCAAAGATTTGTTTCCTTCAATAAGGATTCAAATGTTGTCGTTTTTGTAACCAAAAAGAAAAAACTCCAGGAAAGAACTGATTAAATTTAGGATAAGGATAGTGATTCTCTGCAGTGCAGGCAGCAAGGTAGGCTAGGGAAGGAACCCACAGCAGACACAGGTTTCCTGAGGTTTTATTATAGCATTCACTACTATTTTTTGTAAAAGGTGTGTTATATTTTTTTCTGTGTCTATTGAATACTATTTGTAAAACTTGAAGGAAAACATGGAATAAGGCCAGACAATTGGGACAATTTCTTTATAGCAGTCTAATTGTCACTAAAATACCTGTTAAGTTAGGTTTACCAGGAACTCTTTAAGTGGTAAGTGCTGTTAGTCATGTCTGTGCAGTGAGTGGCTCTAGAGTTTGCTTTAATGAGATCTAAGTACTCAGTAGCTCTTTATTTAGATGAAAAGGATTTTTAAATAAATGGACTTAGAAAAAAATTCATAGAAAATTTTAGGAAGAGACCGTTAATTTTAAGATATCTTGTGGCCTTAAGTTTTATCTGCTGCTTTATTCAAGAGCAATAGTTAGAAACTATTTTGAAACTTAGTCTTCTTTAATGTAGACATCTTCTTGTTTGAAGTTATGTTGGATCTAGGCCTGGAAAGATGCCTTTTCTTTTATTACCAGGTGACCCAAAGTTATTTTGGGGCAAATTGTAAAATCTGTCCCAACAGTGAGCCTCTGATTTAGCTTTAGTCTCTGGTTGCTGTTCACTGTAAAGTTCACTTTCTTATGGAACAAATGATATATTTATATTTAGCAGCAAGATGAAAGCAACATCATCAGAAAGAGGTATGAAGCCTGATGCTCCCTAATCCTCATGGAGGGCCAGCCCTTGTATGTTACTGGAGCCAGGTAAGGGAAGAGTTAATTGTATTGTCACAAGAGCACCTAACATAACTTGTCAGTCAGAAATTCCCACCACCCTAATAAAATGTTTACAAATTAGTAGCGACAGATGTGTAACTAGTATGACTGTCCTGATTTAAATGTCTTGCAGTAGAGATCTTTTATGTCCACTACTAAATCTGAATTCTGCAAAAAAAGTGGATCAGGTTATCATTTGTTGCCTAAAAACAAGTTAACAAACAGTTGACACTGAAAAGCATCCTGATTGATTCTTCAATTGTTCAAAATATGTTTCACAGATTAGATTCATTGGGCAGATGGGTTTTGGAAGGAAATAATTTTCGCTCAAGTGCTGTCCAAGAATAATTTGTGAAGTATTCAAGCAGAGAGGAAAATTAAAATATTCTTCACAAAGGCATTTGTGTATAAGAACAAAATAATCTTAATGGTGTTGGAACCAGTAGTAAAATTTCATAGTTACTTTATTGACTGCTGAAGTTCAATCTCTGATGCATCTTCCAGCCTTTTCTGGTATTGTCTCTCTGAGGCTTTTCTACGGTAGACATCATCTGTATCAAACAAATGAATTATAATTTTAAGGAAAAAGAAATAGATCTGAGTAATGTAACCAATAATCTGTCACCTATTTTTCAGTCAACATGAATGTTCAACTTAATACCAAAATAAACTTAAAACAAAAGTTAAACTGTGTTAAGAGTTCTAGACTTAAAGAGCAGGGTATGAATTGATATCTTCAAAGATAAGATCTTGTCTTGTCATGCATCTTGGTAATGTTCTAAGACCTCTCTCACTTCCATTCCCCCCACAATTCCTATTCTGCCCTCTGAAGGAGTAATATTCTGCTCTGACCACATCTACTACCTTTCTAACCCTCCTATCATTGGACCTCCTCCAACTAACCCACATCTTTGGTCCTGAATTCCTGCCCCGCCAGCCCCTTCTTGTTCTTTATGCCCAAACCAGCTGAAATTCCCTCTTCTATCAATATCAACTTAATGACAAAACCCCAACTACAGAGTCATCTGCCTCCCTCGATGCCTCACCCTGCTTGCTTTTTTTGCACTGCAGGGTCAACTGATATATCTATGTCCACTGTAATGCCTAACAACCCAGTATCTTCAGTCATGACCCTGACTGTTTACCCAACCCCAGATGGACATAATTTTCTCCACAGAAAGCACCAAGAGTAAAGAACTCTTCATGAATTCTACCTTCTCAAGGTCTATAGTATAATCTCCAACCTCTACTCATCCCCTCTTTGCTGAACAGCATCAGCATTATCTTCAAGTGGGAAGTGAGGAGATGGAGGGCTAGCTTCTTCACAGAGTCAAACTGACAAACCTCTTCTGTGATAATCTTCCTGGTTTCCTTCCTTGCCTCTCTCAGTCACCCTGGGGCTTGACTTGACACCTTCATTGCATTCTACTTGTTAACAGATCCCCAACCTCAGATCTGTGGCTCAGATTTGCTTTCTTGGCTTCAGATCTCTATAGCCATCTTGACCTCAGCACATTAAAAATGTTGAGTCCCTGCCTATGTTCCCCTGCCCCAGCTGTGCTACCAGAAGGCTCTGCTCATCTCCTATGTTCATATGCCAAGCTCTATCAGTACTACCTCTGGAGTGTCTCTCAGCTCACTTCTTGGCATCATTTATATCCCCACCCTAGGCGATGCTACCATCTCAGACCTGGACAGTCACACCAGCTGAGTTCCTGCCATTTTCTACATGCTAATTCATTGCACTTAAAACCCTTCAGTTCTTTGAAATAAATTTTTGGTTCTCCAGTCCTTTTACAGCCCCCCTCAAGTAACTTTCTAACTTTACCTCTCCCTCGACTTGCTTTAGTCCCTCAAACAATTTTACTCCTTATCTCCCCTTACCACTTGATGACAAAACTCCATAAACCTTACCTCATTTGGCTGATACCTACTCAGTCTTCAGGTCCTATATGACATGATAACTTCTGCTGGATGGAAGTCTACACCAACTAGTACAACTGAGGCATCCCAACACAAACACCTATGCTTTTCCCCATCCCTGACCCCTGTACACTTTCAGAGCATGATCACACATAGGAATTGTCTTTATGATCTCTCCTCCCATTAAAGTTCTTTTGGGGTTAAGGATTCTTTGTCTTGCTTATTAAGTATTCTATTAGTGCTTACTAAATATTGAAGAATGGATGAACAGAACTAAATAGAAAGTACTAGCAGTTTTTTTAATGAGGGTTGGCAGTTCGACCCTCAGTTATACCTGTTTCAGAAGGACAAAGAAGAAAGGGGCAACGGGTTGGGAAATCACTAGCCTAGACCCTCCCTGGTGGCACCACAGGTTAAAGCGCTGCACTGCAAGTGAGCTGCAGCCTCTTCACTGTGAGTTCGATCCCCGCCCCAGAGGTGACCCATATGACACAGCAAACCTCCCCTGACCGGCCTGCTGCCCCACTCAGCAGTGTACTTAATTACATCTGCTGTTCTGCTCCCCACTCTGTCTCTGGTGAATCCTCTCGTTGTCCCTGCACCTCTGGTTTTACCCCAGTTCTGTATGCATAAATAAATAAATCTTTTAAAAAAATAAATAAAGGAAGACGAGGAACTAGCCAATACTGAGCTACTCCTCACAAAGCAATGTCAAACCTCACAGTGCTGGTAGTGCAAGTGACTGCGCTGTAAAGACAGTGAAAATCAACTAAGCCAAGCTGACCCTAGAGGTTCTTGACTGAAGAATACAGTCCACTTAGCAGAAGCGTATATGACTCTTTAGGGTGGATGACTCTTTAGGGTCCCATCCACTTCGCTGAAAGTAGAGGCAAGAGAGCAGAGCTGCCTCAGAGGAAGTCACGTGCCCTCCTAAGTGCAAAGGTTTCAAGGTTGGGCACCAAAGTGACTATTAAGTCGTCCCCTTACAAGAGAGCAGGGGTTGGTTATGTAAGTGGAAATGCACTTGCCCTTCTGTCCAAGGTAAAACAGTGCAGAGCTGGGCTTAACTCCTACAAGGTAAAAAGTAGCTGGGGGGTGGGGGTTTGGGGGTGAAGGAAGGGGAGTGCGGAATAGCTCCCAGGGGATTGGGTCCCTCCCAGCCTCAGACCTTCCTGAAAAGTAACGGAGGCCGTTGCACCCTCCCAACCACACACACACACCCTCACTTACAGAAAGTCTCCTGGCCCACGCGCACTTTAATCATGATCCACTCCATCGTTCCTCCCAGGACAAAGAAGAAGGGCAGGAACCTGTAGACGCCGAGTCGCTGCTTCCCGGGAACCCACTGCAGAACCCGCCTCACCTGGGCCCGAGAAAACATGCTCCAACGAGGTCGTGGAGAAGGGGAACGGTGGAAGCCGGCACGATGGGCGTTACACAGCCCCTGGACTAGAGAGCCTGGGTAACACCGTCCCTGTCGCGTCGGGCAGCCTGAGCACTGTGGACCCCAGGCCTGCGCCACCGCCAGGCGGCGGCTCCACCAATCGGAGTGCGGCAAAGCGCGCGTGCTCCGTGAGACTCGCCAGCCCAACCCGACCGAGTTGGCGCCGACCGCGGGGTCCTGGAGGCGGGGCGGCGCCCAGGAGGCGGGGCCTCCACGTGGCGACCATCCTTCCCAGGCTCCCCGACCCCCGCCTCCGTGGGGCAGCCTAACAGAGTTGGCCGCCGCGCCCCCTACACTGCCACCGCCATCTTTTTGCTTAAGGTCCTGATAGAAATAGTGACCCTCTGTTGGACGGAACGTGTACTGCACCACATATTAAAATGCAATCACTGGACGTCTTATCTTCGGGGTCGTGATTGGTGACATTTCTAAAACTAACAGAATTTGATAGGTATTTTGCACTGCTGAAAGTTGAACTTTATCATTACCGCAACAAAAGTTTAATGTATCTGTGACAAGCAAGCAACTCTAAAACTATAAAAACTGTCCCGTATGGGGCACTTAAAGTTACACAGAGACGTGTAGGTGCCTTTTATGTATCATCATCTTATTCACGATATCGCAGGAGAGGAGAGTTAAAGTGCATGGGCTTTGCTCTGTCAGTCTATACCCCTGCTCCACACATATTTGCTTAGCTAGTCTGTGGCTCAATTCCCGAGTCTACAAAACCGAGACCTTTTTTTATGGGGAAGGAGGGAGGGATGTAGTGAGATAATGCCCAAAAAGCACTTAACATTACGTAGAACATAGCAACTAATCAATTAACAAAAGCTAAAATAATAATATGATCATAATCTATTATGCCCTAATTCTTTACATTTTCCTCAACCTAAGAATCTTGCTTTGATTTTTATGATCTCTTTTTTATAGACGGGAGGAACCTGAGAAATTAAGAAGCACAAGAAGTTAAAAAATTAAGCAGCATAGCTTTATTTACAATCAGAAAGACATGGAATCAACCCAAATGCCCAAAAGAATATGACTAGATTAAAAAGATGTAGTACATATACACAATGGAATATTACTCAGCAACAACAACAAAAAAAAACATGCCTTTTGCAGCAACATGGATGGAGCTGGAAAGGATCATGCTTAGTGAAATAAGCCAGAAAGAAAAGGAAACATACCAGATGGTTTCATTCATAGCAGGAGTATAAAGGACCAGGGGAGAAAATAATAACAATAATGAACAACTATATACCAGAGACATTTTACAGAAGTGAAGTGGTGAATAGGATCAAAACCTGGAGGGGGGCGGGGGAAGTGCACTGGACTGTGGCGATGGCACACAGGTGATTTGATGATGGGAAGCCCACGGGGATTACAACTGAGATGGAAAAAGGCAAAAAAAAAAAAAAAGGCCAAAATGATGTAAAAGTAAACTTTTTGTTTTTAATTAAGCAGCATATTGACTCCAAAGACTTCACCCTTTGTGAGTTGCCCTGATTGCTGAAGATATCTGTAAGGAGCTGTTGCCTCATACCTAAAAATACAACTGGAGAACAGCTTTGAAAAGACACTACTACACTACACAAGCCAAAAAAGTCAAATGGAAAACTTCAAGCCAAGAGTACAGTAGTGCGCACAAGCGTTCACAAACAAGCTGGAGAGGAGAGAAAGCACGCAGGACCTGGAGTCTGTAGTAAGGTCTGTCGTCGAGCCACGGACGCCTGCCTTCTGGCCCAATGCCATCCGAGTGCACCTGCTTGGCCTCGCCCTCATTTGCCCTCATTTCTGTTCGTGGCTCTGAGGACCAGACTTCGCAGTGTCCAACTTCCACCCAGAAGATGTTTGCCTACCTGTTGCTAGCTCCCCAACGTCTCTGTCACAGAGGTTCGGGGGTGCACAACCCTTCTCCCCCCTTCACCTCCTCCCAACACACACACAAACACTGGGCCCATCCTTCAGCTTCCATCCCGCACCTGCACCAGCACCTGGCCCAGGGTTTGGTATATCATAGGTCTTCTGACAAGGTGCAGTGAATGACTCTAAGCCCAGTGCACCCTGTGGGGGGCCAGCTTCCCATCGACCTGCTGGGAAGCACACAGACTCAGACAAAGGGCCTGAGTGAATAGAAGACACGCAGGTGAAGAGTAGGCTCCAAGTGGGAAGGGGAAATTTTCGTTGCAAGTCCTGGCATCCTTGCTAGAAGGGACCGCGACATCTTGAGGGGATGTGCGCAGGAAGAAAGTAGTGGGGCGGGTGGGTGCGGCCATTCCCTGAGGCAGAATACGGCAGTCGCAGAGAACCCCGGGCCCGCACACGGAGGCCCAGCCATTCTGCCCGAGTTAAAAGAGATCGCCTGTGCTAGAAGGGCTCCACCTGTGTGAGGAAGAGGGCAGAGGCTGCTTCGCCTACGGGTCTCGGGGTCTCACTCAGCTTGGGACTGGCACCGGGGAACCCTCGGGAAGGGCCCGTATTGCCTAACTCAGCGAGTGGGACGGCTCGGGCTCTGCTCTGCCGGCAGCCAGTGGCCAGTGACCGGGAACTGGACGCCGCAGCAGAACTGGGGGGAGGGGCAAAGGCTTTGCAAAGGTGAAGAAAGGGGCGGAAGCGAAGGAGACCCAGGGGTCCGGGTGGACCCGTTGCACGTCGGCTTTCTCCTCTCCGCGCCCCAACCGTCCGGAGCCTCGCAGATACGGTCGCCCCGAGGCCCTTAGACCTCCAGAGCAACAGTAAGAGCCGCCATCGCCGCTGAGGCTACCGAAGGGGGCGCCGAGTCCTCAAGCGCGCCGAGACTGGGGGAAGGGGCTCGCCCCACCCTGTCCCGGGACCTCCCGCCCCCGGGGCCGAGGGGCGCGCCCATTGGCCGGCCGGGCTCCTCGCGCCGTACCCATTGGCCCGCTGCTGTGAGGAGCATGCGGCCACCGTGGCGGGCGCGCAGTCGGAGGGCGACTGACTGGCCGGCGGGCTGAGGGCTGCACTGGCAGCGCGCGGCGGGCATGGCGGGTGCGGGGTTGCGGGCGGCCGCTCGGCGCTGGTTGCCGTGCGGAGGCCATGGAGGGCCGCGAGCCGCCTCGTCCTCCCCCTCCTGCCCTGGCTGCGGCCCCCCGGGCCCCGGAGCCCACTGCCCGGGCGCTTCCCGCTCGGCGCCCTCCCCGGCGTCCGCTGGCGGCGCGGAGCCCAGCGCGCACCTGTGGGCTCGTTACCAGGACATGCGAAGACTGGTGCACGGTGGGTGAGCCGAAGTGGGGCGGGCGCCGCGGGGTGTACCTCGCGTCGAGGCACCCGCGAGCCGGGGCGACGGACTGGCCGACCGAACGCCAGGGCACCGCCCCCAAGGCGTCTGGGGCGTCGCTCTGTGGGGAGAGCCCGGGACAGGGCTTGCCTGGGCTCCAGAGCGCCTCGGCTCTTTGGGAGGGGCGCCGGGGTCGTCCCAGGGCCTCTCGGGGTGCCCCAGCTCGGGAGGGAGGCTGGGCGGGAGTTTTGTTCCGCGGCCGCGTCTGCACGAGCTCGGCGTCCTGCAGCGGCGGAGGGAATGAGCGGCCCCCGCCTTCTTTGCTCTGGGTCCCGCCCGCCGTGAGGCCTCGGCGGAAACGCCCCCTACCCCTTGTTCTCTTAGGGCCCTTTAGCTGGGGCGGGAGGACCGGAGGGAGACAAAGCGCAGCAGCGGCGGCGGCCAAACCAAACTCCTAGGTTCTCCTCGAGTTAAACTGACTCCGTCCAGACTTCCCAGGCGCCTCCAGGTTCCCCTCTGGAGGTCGGTTCACTCTGAGTCCCGGAGGTAAAGGTTTTGGAAAAAGGAGACCAAGTGGCCCCAGCCCCCTGGAATCCAGAAGGCTTGTTGCTTGCTTAGCCAGGGCACTTTCTCTTGTCCTCTTCCTCTGCGCAATGGGCTGGTGGCTTCTCCAGGGCGCAGGCTGGGACCTCTCAGCTGTGGGTGAGTGTCTGGGCCTCTGCCTCTGCCTCTGCCACAGACAGCTGTGGTTTGGCGCTGACCCAGCCACTGACCAGCTGGATGGCTCTCGACAGGCCACATCTCTCATATCCTTTATATCTTCGGGGGAAAACACAACCCTGCCAAGAAGGGGCAGGAGAAATTCTGGAGGAGCCCCCAGAGTAACATGGCTTTCGTTGACTGAGAAGACAAAGTGGCCAGTTTGAAAGATTCCAGCTGACTGAAAGGGGGCCTTCCATGCCAGCTGTGTAGAGACCTAGTGGCCAGCATGCCCTTCTTGAGAAGCTGAAGGCAAAAAACTCAGGACCTCTATCCAGCCCCCACGCTCAATGGAGGGGTAGCTCTGGGTGCTAATCAAGGGGATAATGGCTTGGGCCTGGAGAAAGCCTGGCGGAGCAACCTGAGAAGCCTGCTTGGCGCTTGGGGGGAGGTGCATGGATTGTTTTGTGCTTTTTGCCACTCAGGACTCACTAGATCTTCACAGAGACCCCCAAACTCTTGATGTAAAAGGGATATGGTCATTTCCAAGCGACCAGGATGAGTCACCCTTGTATGCCTAGGTCCCCTTCTGGTGTGAGCTTTTTAGGGGGTACATCTGGGCACTAGTCTTGGGCTCAGGCCCATAGGCAAAACTTTCCCAGGGAGCCAGGCCTCAGGCCAGCCCCTGCCACAGCAATAGTGTGGAACACTAAGCTGAGGGGCAGAGTGGTTATGAAAGGTGGGGTGACCAGATTTCAAATCTCAATTCCACTGCTACTGCTGGATGATTTGGAACAAGTGACCGCACCTCCCTAAACCCTAAACCCATTGTTCCTCTGGACTGTGGAGCAGTAAGTGTGGCTACCTCACAAGACCAGAGTGCGGCTTGAATAAGATGAGCCTGGGGGCCTACCACATACTGCCCCAAGAGTCCCGTGGTCTCCAAAACCTCAGGATCGTGGGGAGGACAAGGCCCAGCACCAGTAAGGAACATGTCTGGGACTCATGTTTCCAGGAGCAGCTGCTCTGTGTTACAGCCACTAGAGGAACCAGACACACCTGTTCCCACCACACCCTGCACTTGGCTCCAAAAGAAAGGGGGTAGGGGCAGAGCCCGTGCGCTAAAGGGGCCTCTGAGGAGAATGTCTGAAGCATGGGAGCAAGTGAGTGTGTCCACCTCTGAGCACAGGCAGCTGCTAAGCTTGGGCTGGGTGGACCTTAGCCAGGGGAATAAGACCACCAGGTTCTGGTTCCTCTAGTAACACAGACAGAAGGTGCTCCTGGAAACTTGAGGCCCAGACAACATGTTCCTTACTGGTGCTGGGCCTTGTCCTCCCCACGGTCCTGAGGTTTTGGAGACCACACGACTCGGGGCAGTGTGCAGCCCCCGGCCCATCTTATTCAAGCCACTCTCCAGTCTTGTGAGGCAACCACACTTACTGCCCCATAGTCCATAGCTCCTGCAATACAGGGCCCTGCATATCTAGTCCTGCTTGCTTCCCTCTCTCCCCATGCGCCCCCTGCTTCTGGAGTGATGCAGGGAAGCTAGGGACAGGGAGGTGGTTACAGAGGCACGTGGCTCTTTAATTCTTCGCTGTCAAGAATGCAGAGTGGACATTCTGCACAGAGCACCTTCCATATGACCTTGGCATTCTGTAAATCGGTATGCTTTTTATTCTGCCTTTAAAAACAAGCAAACCAAGGCCGACAAAATGAGGCAAGGTCATAGCCAATAGAGGGAGGTCTTGGTCTAGTGTCTGTCACCTCAAAGCCATACCCTCTCCTCATCCACTTCCCCCATTGTACAGATAGGGAAATTAAGGCAGATGAGCCTGGGGCCCCCTTGGGACTCCAGACTCCACTCTGCTTAATGTACACAGCCAGCTGCTGAGAATGTTCCATCTGTGGCGACTGTGACAATCACAGAGGGGATCAGACTGTAACAACCGAGGACCCAACATCACACGTCCCACCTGTCATAATTAGAAATGTTCCCTGGCTAGAGTCAGCAAATATCATTATGTGGGTTAGCAGGCAGCTGAAATCCAATTAGAGGGGCCTCACTTCATGAGCTGTGGCAGGTGTTCAGAATTGGCAGCCCGAGCAGCAGGGGTGCTTCCCAGTAGTCCCCACCCCAATAATATTCCTAAGTCCCATCCCCAGCTTCCAGTGGGGTCTAAAGGGTCATCAGAGCATAGCATGTGTCTGATAGGGCTTCTGACTGTCTAGAGGAGGCATGGGCTTGGTGTACCTGGCAGGCTACAGGTACAACCAAGGTTCTGCAGAGTTCCAGCCATGCTCTGCCTCATTCCGGCCATGTGACACTGGACAGGAGACCTCTTTGTGCCTCAGTTTGGCCAAAATCTAGTATTGAGTTCATGTGGTTGAGTGGAGACTCCCAGGGTTGGGCACCTGGAAAGTGCTTGGTAACCATTTGCAGCTGCCGTGAGCTTCATCCCTCTCAAACTTGCATCTCCTTCCTCTAGACCTCCTGCCCCCTGAGGTCTGCAGTCTCCTGAACCCAGCGGCCATCTATGCTAACAACGAGATCAGCCTTCGTGATGTTGAGGTCTATGGCTTTGACTATGACTACACACTGGCCCAGTATGCAGATGCGCTACACCCCGAGATCTTCAATGCTGCCCGTGACATCCTGATTGAGCACTATAAGGTACTATAAGGTACCTGGCAGGGTTCCGGGCCTGGAGTCCTGACCCAGGCTGTGCATAGAGCTTACCTTGGAGGTGACTGCCTACCTAGCAGTTCCAGCAGTGCTTCTGCCTCAGGCCTGCCCTGCTTTTCTCCTGACAGTACCCAGAAGGGATTCGAAAGTATGACTACAACCCCAGTTTTGCCATCCGTGGCCTCCACTACGACATTCAGAAGGTAAATAATTACTCTTTCTGGCCTCGACTGACTGGGTGTGTATAGGGCTGCCTGTGGCCCCTCTCGCCTTATAGAATGTTCTTATCTGCATACTCCATTGGCCTCAAAACTAGTTTCCTTTTGGTGCGCACGTGGGGGCTGGAAGAGGCTGGCTCAAGACCAACGGCAAACTCCCCTCACTGCCCACTCTGCTTCCTTGATGCCCTCAGAGCCTTCTGATGAAGATCGATGCTTTCCATTACGTGCAACTGGGGACAGCCTACAGGTCAGTGCTGACTGCCGGCACCTTTCCCAGCCTGCTGTGCCACGTCCACACTGTCCTGCTTCACCGCACTGTCCCCTATCCTATTCTGTGGCCTGGGCTCAGGACTGTTTTTGACTGATGGTCTGTCCACAGGGGCCTCCAGCCTGTACCAGATGATGAGGTGATCGACCTGTATGGAGGCACTCAGCACATCCCACTGTATCAGATGAGTGGCTTCTATGGCAAGGTACTTGCTCCGTCTGCCAGTGCCCAGGGCAGCCCAGTGAGTGATCTCCCTGTGGGTACTGGCCCCCTGGGAGGCAGGGCCTACACCCCAGTGGCCCATCCCTGACCCACAAATAGCACCCCTCCAGCAGTGTCCCAGGGCAGACTCAGAGCTTTTGATCACCCAGGTTGGGGTGGAGAGGTGACTAAAGTGGTCACCCCCACCACCACCAGGGTCCCTCCATCAAGCAATTCATGGACATCTTCTCACTGCCTGAGATGGCACTGCTGTCCTGTGTGGTAGACCACTTCCTGGGCCATGGCCTGGAGTTCGACCAGGCACATCTCTATAAGGATGTGACGGTGAGGAGACTGGGCCTGCCCCTCAGAGTAGCAGGGAAGGTGTTCCACTGCATTCACTGTTTTCCCACTGCCCCCCAGGATGCCATTCGAGATGTGCATGTGAAGGGCCTCATGTACCAGTGGATTGAGCAGGACATGGGTAAGGGTGGACAGTGACCCTGCTGTGGCCTGCCTGGTGGGGTGAGGGCTGGTCCTCATCGATCCTTCTTGCCCTTAGAGAAGTACATCCTGAGAGGGGAGGAGACATTTGCCGTGCTGAGCCGCCTGGTGGCCCATGGGAAACAGCTGTTTCTCATCACCAACAGCCCTTTCAGTTTTGTGTAAGTCCCTGTCTCACCGACAGAGGAGGGAGCAGAACAAAGGCCTGGGTGGGGGTGGGCAGACCTGGAGCTGCCCTCAGACCTGCTGGTACCTGTCCCACCTCTACTCAGGGACAAGGGAATGCGGCACATGGTGGGTCCCGACTGGCGCCAACTTTTTGATGTGGTTATCGTCCAGGCGGACAAGCCCAGCTTCTTCACTGACCGGCGCAAGTATGGGTCTGACGGGCAGTTGGGCTGGGAAGCCGGGTCTGAAGCCATCTGGTCTCTGCTAACCACCCTTTGTGCTTGGGTGGGCACAATCTCATGTGGGCAGATGGGTGTGCAGAGGAGAGTGTAGCCCATCTGTACCCTTGCCACAGACTGGAATTTAAGCCCTTCATCTCCACCTCACAGGCCTTTCAGAAAACTCGATGAGAAGGGCTCGCTCCAGTGGGACCGTATCACCCGCCTGGAGAAGGGCAAAATCTATCGGCAGGTAAGAGCCATTTAGGTGGGAGAAGTACCTGGTTGGGGGCACACATGAGATAGCAAAGACCCAGTTTGTGGAGACGACAAGATGGGGCACAGCCTCTGGGCACGGAGCAGCCACCACACAGCTGCCGTGGGTCCAGTGCCTTGTCACATGGCCTTGGGTGTAGCAGCCACCAGGTAATAGTTATCAGGGTGCAGTTATCTTGGTCAGTCTGCCTACATTAGCATTCTGCATTTGAATTCTATCGTTTTCTCTGACAGAGTTGTAATAGAAGCTCTTAAATTGATCATTCACTAAGTAATGGCACCTTTATTATTTGGGGCTTAGTACTGTGTTGCAGCCTAACAAGCCTTAGTTGGGGGTCCTTTGACTGAGCTCACAGACCTCTGAGGAGGACCCTTCTTCCTAACTGGAAGGGCTACTGGTACTGGGGGCCAGGGCTATGAGCAAGAGGTGTTTAAGGCATTTGGCCCTGAATGCAATGTGGAAACCCTACCTCAGCTGGGTCTCTTAGGGGTAGGAGCTCTGGAGGCTGGGAGTGGGGTGCTGCTCTGATGATTGGGCTTTTTTTTAACCCTCCTCTAAAACTCCTTGGGCATCTTCACTGAGCCTGAAGGTGGTCATCCACTTTCGTGGAGAACATGTGACTTTCTCTTCCTTGGTTGCCTTTTTTTTTGCCCGATGATCTAAAAATTCCGTTGTGTGTATGTTACAGGACTCTTAACTGAATCTCGTTTTTCTGTGCTCTCCCATTTCCTGTTGGACTGACCCTCAGGCTCTGCTCTGCCACTGACTCAGCACCTGCCCCTCAAGATTGATTCTTTCGGTTCAGGGTGTATTCTCAGCATTCCACCTTCTGCTGCTGCCCTCTGCGGTGGGCCCCCGCTCCTCAGTCTCCCCCCTCGAGCTTAGTTTATAGTGAACTCTTTCCTGACCACCTGTAGTTCCTGGCTTTCCTCGCCCTTGCAAGCACAACTGCTCTAACCATGCCTCCTTTTGGTGTAAATTCTTGCTTTTGTGGTGTGGGCTTCTGTACTTCCTGCTCTGGGTTCCCTCCATTTGTTCTCCCCTGGGAGCTTCCTTCTGTTGTGTTTGAGCTTGAGTGTTCTCTTATGTTTTCCAGTTTTCGAGCAGGAGGGGAGAGATGACCTTGAAGTAGGTCTGCCATTGGTTTGCTGGGTCCCTCTGGACCAGTCTGGGGAGGCCAGGAAGGACTTCAGGGCCACGGGGTTGCTGCTATAACTTGTTTCCCATAAAGACTGGACTCAATCCCTAGCCTGGGGTGAGACCACAGGGAAAGGAAGCACAGGGCACCATGCCAGGCCTACAGGAGACCTTCCTTCACCAGGCAGACCCCCACCCCCCCCACTTCCTGAGTGTGATGGGGAGGTTATAAGAGCCAGAGCCTGGAGGAGACAGTGAGGCCACGGGAAAGGGCAGCCCAGCATCCGGCTGGAGGGCCTAGCTGCCTCCGGGAATTTGGGAGAACTGGTGGATAACAAGGCCTGGGTTTTGCAGCCCCGTGGAAGCTTGGCATTGTTGGCTCAGCATTTTCCCTCTCTCCGTTCCCCCAGGGAAACCTGTTTGATTTCCTGCGCCTGACAGAGTGGCGTGGACCCCGCGTGCTGTACTTTGGAGACCACCTCTACAGTGATCTCGCGGTAAGGGGGCAGGATGGGGCCACAGGGGAGTGCAAGGGGGCAACCTCCCATGTAGCCCTGAAGCCTTCCCACCATCCTCCCTCCAGGATCTCATGCTGAGGCACGGCTGGCGCACAGGTGCCATCATCCCCGAGCTGGAGCGCGAGATCCGCATCATCAACACGGAGCAGTACATGCACTCGCTGACGTGGCAGCAGGCGCTGACGGGGCTGCTGGAGCGCATGCAGGTGCGGGGGCGGCTGAATATCCGGCAAGGGGCCGGGGCTGCCACCTGGCCACATCCGGTGTACATTTTGTCTCCCCAGACCTACCAGGATGCAGAGTCTCGGCAGGTGCTGGCTGCCTGGATAAAGGAGCGGCAGGAGCTAAGGTGGGCCGAGTGGGGCCGGAGTCCAGGCCCAGTCCCTCCTGGGCCCGCCCTGACCCCTGTGTCTCCCCAGGTGTATTACCAAGGCCCTCTTCAACGCTCAGTTTGGGAGCATCTTCCGCACTTTCCACAACCCCACCTACTTCTCCAGGCGTCTCGTGCGCTTCTCCGACCTCTACATGGCCTCCCTCAGCTGCCTGCTCAACTATCGTGTAGACTTCACCTTCTACCCACGGCGTACACCCCTACAGCACGAGGCACCGCTCTGGATGGACCAGCTCTGCACCGGCTGCATGAAGACGCCCTTCCTCAGTGACATGGCCCACATCCGCTGAAGGCGTCTTTATTGTCTGGGAACAGGTGCAGCCCCTCCTGCCCCACCCACTCTGGGCATTTGTTCAGACAGGCAATAAAAGTGGTGTCTCCCCTGCTCCTGCCTTCTCTTCAGCCCCAGCCACGTCACTTGACAGAGAGAATCCTCTGGGTGTCGGGGAAGTCATCCTCCAGGAGCGAGTCCTGTGGCAAGGACTGTGTGTGACTGAACCAAGACCAGGCCTGGTCCCCTCCCACACCTACTCCCCAGACTCACATCAAAGGGCTCGCAAAAGGCATCTTGGCTGCCAAAGACAGGGTTGGGGACGGAGACTAGGGTTGGACTAGTCCCTTCCTGCCATGGGGAAAAGTCATCCTCAGCATCATCTTCAGCCTGGGAAGAGAAGGGTGAGAGTAGTGAGGGGCCTCAAGATCAATGGAGCCCGATCCCCATCAACCCTAACCCCACTTTACCTGGAAGGCAGAGAAGCCAAAACCTGTGGCCTTGCCTCGGGCACGAAGGTAGAAGGCTCCAGCCACCAGACCAAGCAGGCCTCCGGCCGCTACCACAGCGCCCACACCTGCTGCCACTGGTGGGGCCTCAGGCGTTACTGCTGCCCGCTGCAAACACAAAGGGCTTCAAGGACCTGGCCAAAGCTGTCTTCCTGCCCCTTGCTATTCTGCCTCCCCCACACCCATAACTCACAGGCTGTGGGGGTGCCAAGAGAGGATGAGCCAGAGCATGGATGATGCCATTGAAGGCCATGATGTCCCACACAATGACACGGGTGACCACAACTGCCCCTGGGGCCTGTGGGGAGACCAGAGTCAGGCCCAGAGGGTGAGTGAGGGCTGGTAACAGTGGGGGAGGAGACCGCAGCCTGACTCACCACGGGGGTCCAAGAACTGTTGTCAGGGTCTGTATCACTTATAACGAGGCTGAGGCCTGAGTGGGCAGGGAGCAAGGTACCATGGCTGGCGTTGGTGCTCAGGAAAGCAATGTTGGAGGCATGCAGCTCCAGGTCTGGGCCACTCAGTGTCTGTGGGGAAATCAAGGCCTACTGGCCTAGGCTAACCGGAAGAAGAGGCAAGCCTTGCTCTACCCCACACCTACTGGTTACCATGTTATCCACAAAGCCTTCGTTAACAGGTACAAAGAGCGTCTTATAGGTGAGCTCATCGTTCAGAAAGTCCAAGAAGTCAAGACCCCGTGAGGTGGCATTGGCATAGCCCAGCAGCATCTGGTGGGTGGAGAGATGACTGTGAGCAGGCTCCCTTCCCAGGGGTCCCAACTATCTCACATTCCCACTTCTGAGGCCAGGCTCCTACGTACACCATAGAAGGTGGAGAAATTGGCAGTGGTGGCCAGTACATCAAGCAGCTTCCCATTGCACGTACTGGTCCCATCACCCACGAAACCATCACGGCATCGGCAGGCCACATCTGCAAGAAAGGCAGGTCAGTGGGTTGGTGGGGAGGGGCAGTGTCAGGGACTCGGGTGTGGTGGGGTGGATGCACCTTGCACACGGTAGCAGTAGGCGTCCCAGCGCTCCGACTGGTTCTCACGGGCGCCCAGGCTGACTGTGCCCACCTGACCGTCACCACAGTCTGCCGCAGGGAAAACAACGGGGTGGGCAGCAGAGCGGTTGGCCAGCCAGCCCACGAGGCACATGTGGAAACCCAGCTGTAGGGGCAGGAGGGGATGCTCAGACCCAAGGCCCAACTTGAAGGGCCCCACAGCCCTGGCTCCAGACTCCCCGGTTCTCCGTACCTGCTGGGCAGCAGAAAGCTGAGGGAGCGAAGCAAGAACAGCTCCTTGGGCCTCACACGCTGCTCTGGCCTCTGAGAAGTTCAGGCCGTAAGGGCCACTGGTGGCCTGGAGGTGGAAGACACCAGCCCGTTTCTCTGCAGAAGGGAGGGGGTCGTGGTCAGCCAGCCAGCCCCAAGGTAAAGCAGGGACACTGGGCCTGGGCAGAGAACACACCCTGGAAGTGCAGGTCCGTGCACACAGCATCCACGTGACAGGGCGGGGGCCGGTCCAGGCAGCGGTCCACCGGTGGCTCGGGCTCCTCCAGACACTGCAGCCCATCGCCCACATAGCCAGCATGACACTCACAGCGCCGTGTGTTCTGAGGACAGGAAGCAGAGGGTGCCCTTTGGGGACTTGGGGGGCTGTTCTGAGGGGCCTCCCCACCCTTCTGCTTAGCTCCTGCTTGCTTACTGGACCGGTGTTCAGGCAGTCGGCATGTTCGCTACAGCCTCCACGGTGGCCATCTGCGCACGGGTCGCGGGCCTGGCAGCTCCAGCCATCACCCTCGTAGGCCGGCAGGCAGGTGCAGGTGACCGCTGTGCCTACCTGGCTGCAGTTGGCATGCTCACTGCAGCCACCATTCCCATCCTGGCACAAGTCTGCCGCTAAGGGAGGGGAAAGAGTGGTTGACCCAGGTCATAAGACGGGTAGGACATTCCCAATGACGTCCCCGCCCACCTGCTCACCTGTGCACTCTTGGCCGTCCCCTTCATAGCCCAGGCTGCACTCGCAAATGTTCCCCTCTCGGCACACAGCCTGGGGTGCACAGGGTGGGGCACACACAGGCTGCACCTCTGTGCCCCGGGGCCCACCCCACAAATTCGTTAGTCACTGCCCTCTTGAGCGTCCCCTTCCCATCCGCCTCCAGTGCCCCCACCCAAGCGTGCAGCTGGGGTGTGACTGGCGTGTGCAGAGCAGGCACTGAGGGCCACTCACCCAGCTGCACCTCACAGCGTGGCCCAGTCCAGCCCTCTTCGCAGAAACAAGAACCAGAACCCCCAATGCCCTCATCACAACGACCATGAGAGGTACAGCGGCAGACTGGGGAGGACAACCAGGATGGAGTTGGCACAGGGCACTGAGGGAGTCACGGGGCAGGGCAGGGTAAGTTGGGGCTCACCTTGGCACTGGGGCCCAAAGGCACCCGGAGCACAGAGTTCGCATGCTGTCCCGGCAAACCCCGAACGGCATTTGCACTGCCCGCTGCCACTCATGCCATCCATGCAGACACCATGGTCACTACAGGGGCTGCTGGCACCACCTGGACAAGCTAGGGAACAGGGTGGGAGAATTGAGGTGCGGCTGGCAACGCTCAAGGTCTTCAGCCCAAGCGCACCAGCCACGCTTACCCACTAGCAGCCAGCGCCTCCTGGAGCAGCAGTCCCAGAGAACATCTAGGACCCCCAGCACTCCCACAGGTCCTGCACTGTCTGCACTCACCCTCTGGCCATCTGGAGCACATCCCCAGACCTGCCCCTGACCACCTTAACATTTTCTCAGGATAATGACCAGAACTGCACCCTCAGCCACCTGAGGAGCCAAAGGAGCCAGTCAGCGGGATCTGCAACCTTGGGTGCTCTCACCTCGGCACTCACTCCCATAATGACCAGGGCAACAGCTGGGCTTCCAGGTGGTCATGACACAATTGCGGTGGCAGCCCCTGCCCAGGCCTTGGGGCTGACCCCATAGGCTGGGCCGGCCCCAAACACTGCGTAGTGCCAAGGAGTGAATTGGAGGGGACGTCCAGAACTTCGAGTAGTAGCGCCAGCAGGCCTCGGGGCTGCCCTGGGCCAAGAGGAGTCCAGCTGCAAACAGTCTGAGCTTGGTGCCTGGGTCCTGCCCAACCCTGACCCAGCTGCCCCTTACCTGCTCCTGTGAGCCTTCAGGACAGGGTGGTTCCAGCCCACAGATACTGCAAATCTTCTGGAAGGAACGGAGCAAGGTCAGACGGGTGGACAGGACTGGTGGGCGGGCTCCCTGCCCGTTCCGCCTGTGCTGATGGCCTCCCTTACCAGTCTCAACGGTCGAGTCTCAAATCGGTCACAGCGCGCCCCAAGGCCAGGTGGCTCCAGTAGCTGGTCGATGCCATAGGCCAGGCCACCCTCAAAGAGCAGGTGTCTCTGCACAATGCGAGCATCAGCCTCACCCACCATGAGCTCACCCTGTAGGTGAAGGATATTGGGTACGTGGGAGTCACAGATGTACTGCAGCCTGCCCCCCACCACCACCTTGCCAGGGTCCCTGTCTCCCTCATTCAAGCCTTCTCAGACTCACCGGCCGGGCACGGCTGCAAGAGAAGGAAATGGGGGTCCCATGCATGGTACGGAGGGGGCCAAGGTTGGGCAGATCAGATGCGAAGGCCTGAGCAGATGGAGTCACAGTTGGAACCGGGCAGAGGGGCTGTGCAGTGCAGTAGGGTCCGAAGTCTGGGGTACACCCACCTCAACATTGCGGATGACATGCCCCCGAAGAATGGCTGCCAGCTTGTCACGGTGGTCCTCGTGGTATAGCCAGGCCTGACGGTCTGGTGAGAGGGCTTGCAGGGCAGCGTCTGTGGGCCACAGCATTGTGAGGGGCCGGTGGGACTTATCTCGAAGCAGAGGCAGGAGGCCAGCCAGCTGGTTGGGCAGAACAGAAGGGCCACAGCCACAGTCTCGTCAGAGGAGGTAGAGGAAGGCGGCTGGACAGCAGAGACCATGACAGGCCTGGGGAGCCAGGTGGCCATTCCAATGGCCACCTGCTAGCCACCCAGGCAGATACACGTGGACACACACAGGGATAACCCTGCTTGTCAGGTATGTGGGCACACACAGCACCCTAGGGGGCTCCTCATGCGGACACAGCTGCACAGGAGCGCGCGCGCGGGCTCACCAGGCGCAGGTTAGCACCCGGCTGGAAGTGCGCGGGCAGTGAGCAGGCGCGGCTCACACAGCCCGCCCGCAGGAGCAGTACCTTCACAAGGCCGCTGAAGGTCTTGTAACCGAAGCTCTCAGCGGCAGCAGTGACATTTCTCTGGAGAGAGATCACGAGCGTTGAGGTCAGGCCAGGAGGGCAGGGAGGCTCCCAGCTCCCTGCCTGCCTTCCAGCTCGGCTCGCAGGCCCGTACCAGGTCATACCCGTGGGATGGGGACGGCATCAGGCTCCCAGTGTAACGCGTCAGGTGGCAGCAGGACACGGTCGATGAAGTGCAGGACGCCATTCACTGCCTCCTGGTCGCTGCTCACCACGCGGGCGAAGTCATTGAGGTACAAGCTGCCCTGGGGGCGGGGTATGGGCTCTTGGGGGCAGGGCACTGGGCTGAATGAAGCCAGTTGGTGGGGGATGGGTGCTCAGGGTGCTGCAGGTCGGGGGCAGAACCTGGGTTGGGCTGGGTGGAGGAGGAGGGCAGTTCTCACCTCCCTCCCAGGGAAGCTGAGCATCTGTGTGGAAGTTGCCCCTGGACTGGCCCTCTATGGTGTTGGGTGGGGCCTGGACTGTGTTCACTCCTCTCACTGAAGCCCACCCTGCCCCAAGGGAGGTAGGACAGTGCTAAACACCTAGTGGAGGGCACCACCGTCAGGGGCAGGACTTGAGGACAGCTGTACCCAGGGCCCTCGGCAGGCTGGGTGGGGCGGGACCTGGGCTCACCCCCCTCTCGCTGAAGCGCAGCGTGTGCCCTGAGAGAGTGGTCACGTAGCCCTCCTCTAGCAAGTCCTGGCTCTGCAGCCGCCGGCATCCAACCACGTGGTAGCGGAACACAAGTTGGCGATGGGCCCGGATCCGAGCCAGTTCATCCTGCAGCCGAGGAGAGGCGGAGTGAGGAGGAGCCCTGACTGCCACCTTTGTGCACCAGTGCCCCCAAGTCCAGGTAGAGCAGCTCCCTCCCCAACAGGCTGCCCTACCTGTGACAGGTTGGCTATTAGATCAGCATGAGGCACAAAGACTGTGAAAGGCCCCTTGCCCTTGAGCTCTTTGTATTCCTGGGGGTGAGAGGAGTTAACCACGTCAATGAAGGGGGAAGGCCTCTGGCTCCCACAAATCTTTCAGAAAGACTTGGGCTGTGAGACTCTAGGTCATCCAGCCCCCTGGCCATATGAAGACAGCCCCCAGAGGGGTGAGGCCTGCAGGTCAGAGAAAGTGGAGGCCAGGTGGCCACTCACCAGGAGATGAAGACTGAAGAATGAGGCATGCCTGTCTCGAAGGAGCTCCTGCGGGAGAGGAAGAGCGAGGCGGCTTAGGTTCGGGTGGTCCCCATGCAGGGCCTGGTGCCCGCTCAGCACCTTCACACCAAGGCACAGATGAGGAGAAAGCCAGGGGGTTCTGTCGTGGGGTCAGGGTTAGGTCCATGGATCAGAGTTGGGTCAGGGTGAGGTAGAATCAAGGGTCATGGTCCAGATCAGAATCAAACCTGAGATCAGACCACAGAGAGGCAGGGTCCGGGTTGGGTCAGGGCTCAGACTCAGGCATCATCATTACCAGGCCAATGCGGGCTCGGCAGGTGAAGCCATCCCCCACAGTGTGGGATGCGTCGCAGGTGCACGTCCTCTGGCCATCCCCTGTGCTTTTGCACACGGCGTAGCGGCTGCAGCCTCCGTTGCTCTGAGTCAGGAGAAGCATCGTGTCTCGCAGGTCCCTGGCCCCTCAGTGCTGGGGAGGGGCCGGGAAGCTCCCTGCCCAGTGCTCACGCCAGATGTGAGCTTGGGTGAGGGTAGCTCACCCTGCAGAAACCCTTGGCCTGGGTTTGCGTTGAGGAGGGGGTTCCTGCCTCAGTCCCCACCCCGTGACCTTGGATGGGGCTGGGTCTGACCTGAGAGCAGGGGTCCAGGAGCTCACAGGTCCGGATGCCGTCTCCACTGTAACCCTCGCGGCAGCTGCAGGAGACCTGTCCCAAATCCCGATCACTGGGGCGCGAGGACACAAGAGCTGGCCAGCACCCTGGGCTAACGAGGCACCCCCTCCCTGGACCTGGTCTGCTGGGCACCCCCACCCATGGAGGAGTGGCGCAGCCCCACGAGGCAACCCTGCTGCGCTGACCTGCTGGGGGCCAGTGGGGATGCACTCGGCATGTGTGTGGCAGCCCCCGTGGTGGATGAGGCAGCTGTTGACTTCTGGGGGAAGAGACAGTGGAATGAGGGGTGGCCTAGGCAGCCCCCCACCTTCCCACCTGTCCCCGCATGCACTCACCCCTGCTCTCAGCGTCCGCACTCCCCACACCTGTGTGCCTCTCAGCCCCTCCTCCCTGGCCAGACAGACCTGAGCCCAGGCCCTCCTGCACACACTCAGGGTGGGGACCCCAGCCTCACCTTGGCACAGCTCCCCATCACCCATGTAGCCGTCTTGGCAGGTACATGTCCGCTGCCCAGGTGCCACCTTGGTGCAGTTGGCATGGGGGGAGCAGCCCCCGTGGTCATGGGCACAGGGGTCCACTTCTAGGGTAGATGAGCCCAGAGAGTTGTGAGGAGCAGGCAAAGAATGGGCCGGGCCGGGGGGAGCGCGTGGGGGGGAGGAAAAGAAGGGGGGACCCAAGACAGAACAGCAGTAGAAACTGGACCAAAAGGGAGCGAGGAGGGCCTGTGGTGGGGTCACCCGAAGATTTCAGAGGGGACCAGGGCATCAGTGCGGCTGGACCTGAGCACTCGACGCCACTGCCCGAGTAGCCTGCGGCACAGACGCAGATGGGGGCTCCGGCCGAGTCCTGGATACAGCTGGGGGGTGGCAGCAGCTCAGCTTGTGCCCGCCACGACACCAGTGCCCTGCCCACCTGCCCAGGCTGGGCGCACTCACTTGGCATTGGAATCACACTTCTTTGGGCACTGAGCGCCAGTGATTTCTGGAACAGGAGAATGGTCTGGGCAGCTGGACCCAGGGGCCACCTCCCCGGGAGGCCCCGGCCTCGCCCTCGAGGCCACTCACTCTGGTCACAGCGGAGACCCCGCCAGCCTAGGCTGCAGACACAGCTCCCGTCCCCTCGCAGCCCCTCCTGGCACAGGCCGTGGGCGCAGTCGCACACTGGGGGTGGGAGAAATGAGAGCGGGAGTGCCCCAGGGCTCCCGCAGCTGGGCGCCTCCCTGCCGCCGCCCTCCGGGTCCTCACCTCCAGTGCAGTTGGGCCCGTAGCGGCCCAGCTCGCACGTCTCGCAGGCTGTCCCGTGGAAGCCCTCGTGGCAGCGGCACTCCCCACTGCCCAGGAGCCTGTCCCGGCACTGCCCGTGACCTGAACACACACCGCCCAGGCCCCCTGGGCAGGGCTCACACAGTGTGCCGAAGAAGCCGGGGCAGCAGTCAGGGACCTGCAGGGAGCGGGTGCGAGGGGCCAGGTGTCAGCAAGTGTCAGGCGAGGGCGTCTCCTGGTGTCAGTCGGGGATCACAAAGTCCCAGGACAAAGCAAGTGGGAGCCAGGGCCCTGGGAACACCCTGGACAATATCCCTCTGCGCCCAGCTCAGGAATGAGGCAAAGACCTCAAACAGGGCAGGGCTTTGCCTTGATCCCAGAGGCAGGCATACTGGGCCCCGCTGCTGCCCGGGGCTCGGTGGGCCGTGTCAGCTCCTGGCCCCAGCCCTCTCCACAGGCCACTCCCTGAGGGACAAACACTGGCCTCCCTTCCTCCAGACCCTTGCTTCACAAGCCTCACCCTAGTCTCAGCCTTGGAAATGAGATTAGAAATACAACCCAATACCCTGGCCTCACTCCCACCTCTTCTCTGGCCACAGACTTGGGGGTGAGGGAGAACTTCAGAGCAAACCTGGATCTTCTTGGCGCATGTGTAGGAACAGCCCAGGGAGACGGTGTAACCAGATCTGTAGAAGCAGCTCTTCTTGGGGGTGCGCTAGAAGTGGGGACAGGCAGGAGGGCTCAGCCATTGACCGGGCCGGGCAGCGAGTGGGAAGACAGACTGTAGGCATCAGTGGGTGACATGGGCAGGACAGCAGGAGGGGCAGAGGGGGCCGCTACAGATGGGCCTGGCAAGAAGGTGGGCGGAAGCCGGGTCTGCGCCACGGGGCGAGGGCTTCAGGCCACAGGGCTCTGAGGCCTCCGACGCCAGACCAGGCAAGGCAGCCCACGCGGTCCAGTCCCCGACTCTAGGTGAGCAGAGCTGGGTCTGGAGGGAGAAGGGTTTGGACACGGGGACCAGTGAGAGCACGTGAAGGGGGCTGGAGTCACGCCACGTCGGGCCTCACCTCCAGCTGGTAGCCCTGAGGACAGCGGTACTTCCGGGTGCAATTTATACATTTCTCCTGGGAGAAGGAGCGCAGTGTCAGGTGGCCCTGAGAGAGGGCCCCTCAGCTGCCTGCCTGCCTTCCTCCAGGGCAGGTGACCACTCCCCGCCTCTGACCGGGTGCCTGCCCCCTGGCCGCCAGCCGTCCGTCCCCTCCCGGCTCTGAGCTGCCCGGCTGCCTCTGGCCCCAGCCTCTCACCCTCTGGGACTCGGTGTGGCTGTGCAGGCACCGGCTTGAGCCCACCGTCAGGACCCCCGACAGGCCGTACAGGGAGCGGCCAGGAGCCTCCAGCAGAGGGCCTTCCAGGGGCACGCGGTTCACCTCGGGCTAGAGCGGAAGGGAGGCGGACCCTTACCCACCACCACCCAGGCGGGGGCATCTCCAGGGAGGGGTCTCCCAGAACGGGTGGTCCCAGCAGCAGGGATCGGAGACTCCCAGATAGGGGCTGTCCAAGAGCAGAATGTCCAGGGTGGGGTCTTCTTGCCGCCCCTTCTGCAAACCTGGCCACTATGGTTGTAGAAGACAAGCCAGTGGGCAGGGCCCAGGAGCGAGTTGCGGTGCCCGCCCCTCCGCAGGGCTTCCACGGAGAGCGCCTCCCCCAGGATCACATGGTGCCTCACCGTGTCTGCGTCCTGGGGGACAGGAGAGGCTTGGGGCTCACTACCAAATGCCCTCACGGCGCTCTCCGCCCTGTGGTCGTCTGCCACAGGACGGGAAGCCTCACTCTGGGCCCCTCACCCTGCCCCATCCCAGAGGCCTCACCAGGCTGCTGCTGTTCCCCTGGGCCTCCAGTGAGTGATTGGTGGGCACGAAGATGGTGTAGGCTGTGGCGGCTTCAATTTGGGGTACCAGCCCGTGGCGCTAGGGGCAGGGTTCAGGGGTCAGAGCTGGCTATAACGGCCAGGCAGCTCCAGGAGGGCAGCCTGGTCAGCACTCCCCCCTCCTTTTTTTTTTTTTAAAGATTTATGTATGCATACAAAACTGGGGTACAGGCTAGAGGTAAAGCGGCGTTGAGAGGATTCACCAGAGACAGTCGGGAACAGAACAGGCAGATCGATGAAGCGCACTGCTGAGGGGAGCAGCGGGAAGACAGGAGAGGTCTGTGCCATGTGGGTCAGCTCCCTGACCGGGCATCAAACTCAGGCCGTAGAGGTGACGGCACTGAGACAACCCCTAAGCCACAGGGAACCCCCGCCCCCCTCTTGCTCTTACCTGCAGCAGCTCCTGGAAGAGGCTGAAAGCGGGCACAGAGCCCAGCTGCTGCAGCAAGCCCTGGCCACCCTGCATGTCCCCTCTTGGAGGCAGTAAGACCTGGCGTGGGGCACAGGGCTGGTAAGTATGTCACTGCCTCTTGACCTGCTGCGAGCGTCCCTGCACACACACAGCCCTTCAGACATACCTGGCTGAGGACGTGTAGGACGCCATTGGTGGCAAGGAGGTCAGCCACATCCACACTGGCATTCTGCACCCAGACCCTCTGGAAGACAGGCCCGCTCAGTCAGATGGGCACAGAGTGCAGCACCAGCAGAGAGGCTGCTGGGCACCCAGGGCACCACTGGTGACCCCTAACCTGGCCAAGACCTCTCACACTCAGGATCTACCAAATGGGCAAAGGGCCTTGCCAGGACCTCGGCGTGAGGATGGCACATATGCAGACGAAGAGGGGACAGACAGCTCTGTGGACCCAAAGCCACTGCCCAGCATCAAAAATGCCCCAGGCACACCCTCCGGGCCCTGTCCAGGGCAGAGCTATAGGACCCCAATTTTATCCCTGGTCTAGGAAGCCCGCAGCGACTCGAGTTCCCTCCTGCGCCCCACATGGCCCCCTTTCCTGTCCAGGGTTCACCACGTACCCCACTGATGTTGTGAATCTCCCAGCGTATGGTGGGGCTCAGGGTGGCCACATCTTGCCCGCCCAGCTGGGCCAGCTCTTCCTCAGAGAGGGATCCCTGGAGAAAATGGGCCCTGAGCGGGCACCGTTTGGGGAGGCCGTGGGGCCAGGTTAGTGTAGACTGTAGAGACCCATGGGGCGGGGCTCTGCTGTGACAGACTGAGGCCCTCTGGCCAGGGCTGGGCCTCACACAGAAGCACGCTCCCCTGCCTGGTCCAGCTGCCTACCTGACCAGCTCCGGCAACATTCTGGGCTGCAGCCAGAAGGCCTGGTCCTCAGGGGTCAGTCTGCGGATGGCGGACTCAGAAGGCACTAGGGCTGTGACTTTGCTGTCAGCAGGAAGAGTGATGCCAGCTCTCTGTGCACAGCATGCAGGGACAGAAGGAACGCTGAAGGCAGCCCCTACCTGGATGTCACCTGCCCCCAGGCTGCAGGCCTGCTTCCCGCCTCAGGGCTGTGTAGCAGCCTGCACCCAGAGAGTTCCAGGATTTGAGTCTCAACCCCAGCATTCTGCCCTGGCCTACCTTGATCCACTGGTAGAAGCTGGAAAAGTGGGCATTTGCCTCTAGCTCCTGAGAGGAGAGAGCGAGCTGAGGGCATCTAGGGGTAAACCTGGTAAACCTGAGCCCCCATCCCCAGGGCCCTGAGCACCTGGAGCACCCTAGGTACTTGAGAGGAGCCACTTACTTGGAATATGTCTCCATAGCAGCTGAAGCCATCGCCACCATAGCCAGGAGGACAGCTGCAGACCCGCTGACCGCCGCCCACGGCCCGGCAGGTGGCCTGGGAAGGGGGCACAAAGGCATGGCCCTTTATTCAGCACACGGCAAGCTGGCCAGCACCCGCTCCAGCTCTCTTCGCCTCTGTCGCTCACCACCTGCCCCCACTGTCTCTCTCCAGCCCCCGTCGGCAGTCATGCTGCTCCCTTGGTGTGCCGGGCCCTGCTCCCCAATGTCACTGAGTATTTCACGAAGGTGCCCTGGCCCTCAGGGGAACACTGAGTAGGAGTTGCTGGCGGGGCCGAGTGCGTGGCATGGGGGGCTTCGGGCATGCATGGGCAGCACTGGAGCGGAGTGAGGTCAGGGGACCATGCAGAGTTGAGTGGCTGGAGGGACACGGGGTGGGGGTGAAGGGGCAAGGCGAGTGGACGCTGGGCGGGGCTGGGCCTTAACAAGGAGGGGTGAAACACCATCCTGTGGACAAGGGTGACATGGTTGGATTATGGATTTAGGAAGATGCCAATCCAACTAAAACAGAGACACCCAAGGAAAGTGAGGACTGCAGCTAAGGCCTACCCAGGAGAGCCCTGGGGGCCCTGAGCCCTTTCCCCTCACCAGGTCGTGGCAGCCTCCATTGCCAGCCAGGCAAGGATCGATGGGGCTGCAGGTGTAGCCGTCCCCGGCGAAGCCCAGCTTACAGGTGCAGCGGCTCTGGAGGGCAGGGCAGCAGAGGGGCGGGGCTCATCACGCGCACCCCACCCTTTCCTTCCGCACTCTGGCTCTCAGTGGGCACTGTCTCCTGGCTTGCTCCGACCTCAGGAGAGCTTCTCCCAGCTCCACCCCTGGAGTCCCATGTTCCAGATGGGGACACTGAACCCTGAGGAGAGACTGGCTCATGAAGAGCTTGTGGCAGTAATGACACTGTGGGGAGCGTCCACGGACACTCAGGAGCCCTCAGCTCTCAGGCCTGGACATGTACCAAGTCTCGAGGTCAGGGGTGTACAGTGAGGTGACTGCCAAGGCCAGCCCCGGGACTCCCTGCAACCTTGCTGGGCGCTAAATGCCAGGGCCCTTGGGCCTGTCCGCTCTGCACACAGGTGGCCGGCGAGACCACCCCGTCGTTTGCAAGGTGGGGGCATCTCTCCCTGCCTGACCCAACCACCTGCTCTGAACTTTAAAGCTCCTGATGGAGTCCAGAGCTCAGCTGAGTTCTCACAGCTTAGGCCCCTGGGCTGCTGGCCTGGACCCCAGTGGGGACAGGAGAAGAGTAGCCCCATGGTTTCCTGAACAGCTCTGTGCTATGTAAAAGCTGAACTTGAACCTGCCAGGCCTGGCCTCTCAATGGCATAAGACATTCAGGCTCATCAAGCCTGAAATACTTGCAGCAGAGGGGTCTAGGCTCTGAGATCCTGAAACCGCAAAGTTCTAGAGCCAGATTCCCATGAGTATGAAGATTTGGGGGTGCCACTCCCCTTGGGAGTCTCTTCCTGCTTGTCTGAGCACTGGGTTCCTAAGTCCCGAACAGGAGCTGAGAACACGTGGGAAACTGATGCATGAACGAACTCAGCCTGGCTGTGGCCTCAGTGTTTCGGAAATGCACTGTCGTTTGTATCTCAGTTCTAGGAGTGGGTGCTCCTAGAGTCCGATGGCTGGAAGGAGCGCTCCCGTGTGCAGGCTTCCACCCCACCCTGCCGTCCTTCGCCCCCCACCCCCGTGTCTCACCTGGCCAGGTCCCACATAGCTGCAGAGGGCATCGGCGTGGCAGCCCCCACGTGCGTCCAGCTCACACTCATCGATGGCCACGCAGACACGGCCGTCCCCACTCCAGCCTTTGTGACATGTGCAGTGGTGGGCGCCCAGGGGCCCGGGGACACACTCAGCCTGTGAAGGCCATGGATTCTTAGCTCAGCTCTGTGGGCAGCGGGCAGCAGGCAAGGGAGGGCCACTCCCCCCCCGGGGGCGGGCTTTGGGGAGGGGCAGCAGACTGACATTCTCCGAGCAGCCGCCACGGTCTGGGTGGGAGCAGGGGTGGCTGGGCGTGCAGGAGAAGCCGTCCCCCTCAAAGCCGTCGAGGCAGAGGCACCTGCGCAGGGAGGCAGAGCGTGAGTGACAGGCCTCCGGCGAGGCTCTGGAAGGAGCTAGAAGCTGAGCGGCGGACCGGTGGGGTCACCGTAGGGAGCCAGGAAGCCCGCGTCCTCACCTGCTGACGTCCCCCTGGCTGGCGCAGCGGGCATGCGCGTGGCATTCCTGCGGCTGCTCCGTGGGGCCACAGCTCCTTGAGGACTCGTTGCAAAAGCGGCCGCTGAAGCCTGGGGCACAGGTGCCGTGCTGGCACACCCCACCGCTGCCTGGACGGTTGTCGCACAGACCGTGGACACAGCCGCAGTCTGCAGGGAGATGAGAACCAGGAGACTGAGACAGGGGCGAGGCGGGGTGGGACCCAGGGTGCAACGGAGGGAGCGTGGGGGAGGGGCAGCCCACACAGATGTGGCTTCAGGGTCACAGAACCAGAAATCGGCTCAGACTCCAGGGTGGGCACAGAGAACGCGAGGAAAGGAATAAGGACACGCCCATTTCTGTTCCCAAACTCCTCCACCCCTTCTCTGGGGTGCAGCCCCCACGCCAAGCTGACACTTTTTCTCCCTGGGAAGCAGCGGGGTGGGGGCACGGACACCCTACCTTCCTGGCACTGGTCTCCGTGTTTGTTGGGGTTGGAGCAGATGTGGCAGGCAATGCCCTTGAAGTCCGGGAAGCAGAGGCAGGCCCCGTTGCCATGGACCCCGTCACTGCACTGGGGTGGAGGGCAGGGTCAGCCTGGGGAACGGCCCTCCGCACCCCTCCCCCAGCACCTGCTCTCTCCACAGGGCTGGCCCTGAGCTCCTGATCCCCTCCGAAGAGCTCACCCTGGAAAAGACTCCCCAGATCACTGATGCTGCCAAAGAACTGGCCCCCTAAAAGGCACCCGACCTCGGGGGCTTTGTGGGTGACTCTGTTCAACCTGGAAACATATGCCAGGTGTTCTCGCACAGCCAAATGCTGAAGCAATGCTGCAGTTACAAAGCAGCAGAAGTAGAACACAGAAGAAAACTACTGACTGGTAGCCTCCATGAAAAAGGTGCAAAAATATCTATTTTCAATTAAAATAGTAAAAACAATCTGGTCTAGTCTCCACTGCCTAGGTGTAAGGAGTGCAAGGCTGGAGGGAGGCAGGCTTGACTGTGACCCCGCCGGGCACGGCTTGGGAAGGGGCTCCCGTCTCCCCAGCACCTTGGCCCAGGCCCGCGGGGACTCACGTTGCCTTTGCCGTAGCAGGGGTTGGAGAAGCCGCCGGGACACTGTGCACAGTCAGGCCCAAAGAACCCTTTGCAGCAGCCCGGTTTCTGTGAGAGAGAATGTGTGTGAGGGTCCATCTGGGCCCCTCCTGCCCAGCCCAGGCTGCTTCTGCTCCCATGTCTAGAACTGGGGGGTTGCATGAAGCCCTTCTGGGGCTCCCTTCCTCCCATTAGGATGCAGTACAGCCACGCGAGGAAGGCGGCCTGCCCAGCCCCAGGCTTGCGGCCCAGAGAAGAAGCCAGTGCCAGGCCTCATGCGAGAGCCCCCCCCCCCCCCCCAGACGCACCAGGACGGTCTGGTTGCAGTAGCGGGCGCAGCCCTTCTTGAGGACGTTGAGTCCATTGGGGTCATGGATGTAGACACACTTTTCAGGAAAGATGTCCTGGGGCAGGGAGGAGGGTGCAGGCTGGTCAGCAGGTATGGGGTCCTAGGCTGGTCCCCTTCACCAAGCAGCCGTGGTCAAGGGACCTCAGACGCCCCCACACCCCTCACCTGCACCTCAGTGGGGCTGATGGGGGCTGAACCTCCCCGCCCTTCCCCACCATGACCCAGGGCAGAAAGCGCACTGGGGAGGGGAGATGAGTCCCCAAGGCTGGGTCGGGGGGCTCACCAGCCTCACGCTGTTGGCGGGGCACGTGCTGGTGTTCAGGGCTTGGCAGTCTACGCAGGAGCCCTGCACGGTACAGGGGCATGGGGGTCAGTCACGCCGGCTTATTCAGCAGGCCACACGGGAGTGGCACTGAGCAGACACCTGGGACAGGAGAGGAAGCCTGCCCCAGGGAGCAGGGTGGCGTTCAGGGCAAAGGCCCCGCAGCCGGTGTGAGGGTGTCACAGGCCGTGGCAGGAGCTTGGAGAAGGCGGTCTGGAAGACGCATGAGTGACTTCAAAGGTGCAATCAATAGGACTGGTGGGGTTTCTGGCAGACTCTTGGGGGGTTGCATCTGGTCCCCAGAGCCATGATCGACCCACTTACTCATTTGAAGAGGACCAGAGAAGGCGCCAAACCCCAGGAAGACGCTTCCTCTCCCCAGGAAGACGCCCCCTGCGTGAGCACCAGGCTGTCCAAGCCCAGGCTCTGGGCCCTTACCGCCACAATCTGGTGCTGCTCCTCACTGCAGTGCTTGGGCAGGATGGGCAGGATGGTCGGGGGCAGCAGCACACCCTCCAGCATGTGGATCACGCCATTGGCAGCCAGCACGTCCACTTTTCGCAGCGGGACCCCTTCAGGTCCCAGCAGGATGCGCCCCTGTGGAGAGCCCAGTGTGCCTCCCACCCTGCCCAGAGGCCTCCCTGGCCCAGTCGGCTTTGCTGGCCCCTCCCTCTGCAGCTCGGTGCCTGCTGAAGGCCCGGCCAGTAGATGCTCTGCTCCCTTCTTTTCAGCGACGCTCCCTCGGGCAGTTACTCTAGTCTCCCCGAGTAGCCCTGGTTCCTGCCACATGGGGTTCTCCCTCCCCGCCAAGTGTTCACCCTCCTCCTCGGAGTCCTCCTGCCGCAGGTGCCCAGGAGAGGTGCCTGCCTCCCGTATGATGCCTCCCCACCCGCCCTGTCCGGCTCAGAGCACAAAGACGGGTCTGAAAGAGCTCAACAGCCGGGCGGGCAGGCAGCCCCGGCGCTGCGCCTTCTGCTTGCTGCAGTCAGGGAGGACATCTCACCTCCTCAGAGATATTCACAGCCAGAACCTGGTTGGCCATGGTGAGGACTCGACTCTTCGAGATGAGCTTTTCAACAGTCAGCTGGGACCAAGGAGAAGGTAGCCTTAGGCAGGCCACTGGCACCCCTTGAGCATGCCCAGTGCTGCCCATGGAAGTCCCAGCAATCTGCCTTGATCTCCAGACTCTCCTTTGGGCTCTGATAGCCCAGATGGGGACCCTGGCAAAGCCCCCAGCCCCCCAAACACACACACTCCCCAGACAGTCCAGCCGCGGGTGCAAGCCAGTCGCCTTTTTGGAGGGGAGCCTCTCACCTGGCCGTGACTGTAGATGTGGTACCTCACCAGCTCCTGTAGCTTGGAGAGACCCTGGCAGGGGACAGAGGGGTGGTCTCCTGGAGGCCCTGGTGCCCTCACATCCAGAGTCCCTTCTCCCCCCCCGAACTTACTGTGGTGAAGAGGTAGATCAGGCGGCCGTCACGCAAGCTGTCCACAGCCTCATTGCTTGGAACAAAGACTGTGAAGGGCCCGGGCCCATCCAGGATAGAGGGCAGCCCACAGTTCTGCAGTGGTGGGAGGGAGGCTCAGGGGGGCTCCAAGGCCAGCCCCACCTCTGATCCCTGACTGAGGGGCCTGCCCTCGGCCCACCCACTGGGAACCCCCACAGGACTAAGTAGGAGTCGCAGAAGTGGGTCCTTACTACTGCAGAAGCTCAGGGTGGTGATGGACAGCGCTAGGATGAGGCGTGGGCAAAGGCCTCTTCTGTCTAGGTGCCAGATCGGTGGGGCAGATTCTGGGGAATGAGTTCATTACAGGGTAAGGGCTCACCTCCAGGATGGTTTCAAACCGGCTGAAGGCCTCGGTGGAGGCGAGGATCTGGCTGATGGTCCTCTGTAGGAAGGGAGGAGCATGAGGGTCCGGGAGAAGAGGCTGGGAGGAGCTGTGCTCTAGAACTGCCTCTGCCCCTTCTCTGAAGCCTCTGGGGGTCAGAGGTCACCTAGTAACCAGAGGTTGGGGAGGGCACTGGCTTACCTTGGGGTCCTCAGGGAGTTCTGCGGGGGACTGCTGCCGAAGAGCAGTGACCACGTGGAAGACTCCGTTGGCTGCAGGATAGTTGGCCTTGTGGATGGTGAATGTCTGCTGGGGCTCGTTTTCATACTTGTAGGTGTGTTTCTGCTGAGATCCGAGGCCTCTGGCTCATTCTCTTGGGGCTCCATCCCTCCTCCACACTTTTTGCCTGGGCTTTGCCCCCCTCCCGTGACTTCTCTGGCCCTGATGCTAAGACTCCTCCCTTACCATGAAGCGGTTGAAGGTCACAGTGATCTGCTCCCCAGCCAGCGTCCACCACCGGCGTGTATGCTGGGTCCCTGCCTCCTCCAGTATGTGCTGGCCTGCGATGATGTGCTGTCTGCAGAGCTGCCGTGCAAGGGAGGCCTGCGGGCACGTGGGGTTCGGTGCCGAGTGGGCCCAGGGCAGGCAGGCCTCCTCGGGTCCCCCCTTCCTGAGCAGTGCAGGGGACAGTGCTGGCTCCTGGGTCCCCCTTTCGCAGAGTGTGGATTGGGGATGCTCTCAGGCCGTGGAGCCCAGGCAGGGACCTGTATCAGCTCCCTGGGGGAGGTGCTCACATTTACTGTCCTGGAGAAGGCCGAGATGGATGGCACCAGCACAGTGAATGGCCCTGAAGTGGTGAGAAGCTCCCGGCAGCCATGTTCTGGGGGAGAGGGGCAGAAAGGACACATGAGAATGGGGCCGGAAAGACCCACGGGCATCAATCCTGTTTTGAGGAGTCAAGGTGGGAGGCACTGGGGCTAGGAAGAGATGGGGTCAGTACATGGGGAGCTACTGCACGCCCACCACAGCCCACTGTCTCCACATCTCTGTGGAGTCCACCTGCCCGTCCCTCCCTGCCAGCAGTGTGGGGGCCAAGGGCAGGGCCATGGGCAGGTCGCGGAGGTCACATACCCAGTATGGTGAAGGCAATTCTCAACCTCAGGAAGACCACGCCAACCTGGCCGGCCTTCTGTATCTCGTGGAGCAGGTGTCCGTAGCAGGCACGCCCATCCCCCACCTCGCCCTCCTTGCACACACAGCTGGGAGTACAGGAGGACTGGTCAGGTCAGGTGGCCAGTCCCTCACACAGCTGTCCTACAGGTGGCCCTCGGGCTGAGGGTGAGCCCTACACCCTTGCCCCTGGCCACTCCACCCTCTCTATTCTGCCCCTGGCGACCCATATTCAAGGCCCTGGTGCCCACCTGGTCTTCCCATCGTGGGTCACCTGGCAGGTGGCTGACCGGTCACAGGAGTGGGGGGAGCAGTAGGCGAAGCAACCCGCTGAGGCATTGCTGTTGATACTGACCAGGCCTGGCTTACAGGAGCAGGAGGCCTGCTCCACCGGGCAGAGGCAGAGGGTGAGAGCACGGCCATGAGAACCGCCGGCACCCACAGAGTGCCTCTCAATCCCCGCAACCACACCCCAACAAGCGGGCTTTCATCCTCCTCCAGCTTTGCAAAGGGGCAGCTGAGGTGCCCAGCAGACCCAGGACTTGCCCAGGGCCCCACTGCCAGAATGAGTGGGAGGGGTGGTGGGGCAGTGGGAACCCGCCCAGGGCCCCCGGTCACCTTGCCTGGCCTCTGATACAGACACACGGTGGAGTTGCTGGGGCAGCCCCCGTGGTTGGCAGTGCACGGGTCCTGCGGCAGGCACACCCTCCCGTCGCCATGGTAGTTCTGGGGACAGCGACACTCCGCCTGCCCGCTGGGGCTCAGCGAGCACTGGGCCAGTGGTGAGCAGAGCGATGGCGAGCAGGGGTCAGGACCTGCCGGGCGGAGAGCCCAGTGAGCCAGGTACTGGGCAGCCTGCCTCTCCACAGCCTCCACCAGGGTAACCCAAAATTGGGGGGGGCGGGCAAGCTGACTTGACCTTGGGGGCAGGCCCACCCCGTGTAAATGGCCGGACTGAACTTGCGGTTGAAGGGTGACCTCCGGCCTCTGCTCACGGGGGCTGAGGGTCCCGGCACAGCCCAGGCTTACCTCGGCATTCACCGTCCTGCTGGGTGTAGCCGGGCAGGCAGCGGCAGGTGGGGGACTCCGCAGAACACTGTGAGTTCCGGGGACAGTGCAGAGCCTGGCAGGCGGGCACCTCTGAGTGGACAGAAGAGAGTGCTGCAGCGGCTTGAGAGGCCCCCCTGGGAGGAACCAGGAGCAAAGATGCTCTGCTGGATTTGCTGTGTGACTCTGCCGGGGCCCTGCCCTCTCTGGGCCTTGGGCAGCGAGTCCCTGAAGGCACAGCCTCCCTCCAACTGGCGGGTGCTGGCTTGAAAGAAATTAGGCTGCAGGCAGTGGCCCTCTAAGGTCAAGCCCCCCCACTGCACCACTCCTGCTCTGGTGGCACAGGCCGCTGCCTGCAGCACTCACCTTGGTCACAGAGGGGGCCGGTGTACCCCGCAAAGCACAGGCAGCTTCCATCCCCGAGCGGCCCCTTACGGCAGACACCATGTACACATCCGCACACTGGGAGGGACACACAGAGACAGGAGACCCCAACCTCACCAGGGGCAAAGGGACAGTGAGCCCCTTCCCCCCACCTCTCCACCGCTCGGCTCTGGCAGGCACAAGCTCAAGAGTAGAGCTGTGACCCAGGGCCACGGATCCTGGGAGTTGAGAGTGGCCTGGTCCAGCCCCAGAGCTCTGGGGGGCAGCCCGGAGGATACCCCCAAGAACAACCCAGAAGTGTGATGAAACAGAGCTCACGGCCCAGAAGGGGAAGGGAGCTGGGAGGCAGCCTGGTGGGGACGGGCTGCAAGGAGAGGGTCCCCGGGGGCGGGGCACCGGCATGCCCTCCTGCCTGCCAATGCTCACCTGACTGGCAGTCAGGCCCGAACCGGTTGGGGTCGCGGCACTCGTGGCAGGCCGACCCGCTGAAGTTCTCCTGGCGGACGGGAGCACCAGGTCAGTGTGGCCTCACCGCTGCCCCCCACCAGCCCTGCCTGGTCCTTACCTGGCACACGCAGGTCCCGTTCCTGTCTATGCCATCCAGGCAGATTCCGTGGCCACTGCATGGGGTCTCAGCACCCCCCGGGCACTCTGTAGGTAACACCCCAGAACACAACTGTACCTCAAAAGCTCTGGATTTAGCCCTGACCTCAGTAGCTCTGGCAGCCCCAATGATCCCTCCCCCAGGGCTGCCACACTAGGCGGCCACGGTGTGCTGGCTGTCAGTAGGTGCTTTACTGAGGATGGGGAGCCAGGTGGCGGCGGGCACAGGAGCAAGGTGGGACACCCCTCATACCATAGCATTGGGATCCCCAGTAGCCAGGGCAGCAGGCCTTCTGTACCACATTCTTCCAGCACTCCAGGCTGCAGCCTCTCATGGACACCAGAGAGTCCCCAAGCTGTACCTCGTAGCTGCAGACAGGGCAGGCTGGGAGATGTGATGGGAGCCCCTGCCCCCACGCCGCCAGCCTTCCTAGCCAGCTCAGGAGTCTTATCCTGCTCCCCCTGTCTGGCCCTGGGTCTCACAGGTAGTAGGCACCCAGAGAAGACTCTGCTCTCTTCTTCCTTCCCTCTTCCCATTTGGGTCCCTCAGAGGGACTGTCAGAGTGTGGGTGAGGCCTGGCCTTCACTCCTCAGGCCTAACAGAATCTCCCAGGTTCTCGACCTCCCCATGAGATGCTCCTGTACCTGCAGTCCTGTGATATCTTTTCTGGGAACTCCCGAAGCCAGCCTGGGGGACACGCCCGCTTCTTGATGGCAGGGCACACGGTGCAGGGTACACGAGTGACAAACTTGGTCTTGACATCACAGTGTTTGGATCGCACCTGGTTTGGAGGTGAAGAATTGGACCTGTCCCTATCCTGACCGTCCTGACCATCCTCTTTGGGCCTTGGTTTCCCACCTGTTCAGTGGGGCTGTGGTGAGGACAGGAAGGTCCCTTGCAGGGGGATCCTGCCAGCATTACTTATCACTGCCACAGCACAGCCCCATGCCAACAGCCATGTACTTCTGCCCAAGGCCCAGAAGCCTGTCTACCTGCTGGAGAATCTGGCCACTTTCTTCTATTTCTGTCCATTCAGATGAGGAAAATGAACCTCAGGCAGTGGTGTTGGCCTAAAGGCACCCAGTGGCCCATTAAGAACCAGCAACTAGAAGCTAGAGCTCATTTTTTCCTTCCAGTTGAAAATAACTGACTTAGCCGGCACTGTCTGGGAGAACACAGCAACTCCACCAATTCCCCGGCACGGGTCCCACACCACGGGGCTGGACCTCTGCTCTGCTCTGGACACATCCCCAAGTTGGCGTGGAATGATCCTCTCAGCAAGCCCCAGGGCCCTCCCTGCTGCCACAGAGCCAGCCCCAAAACTGGGAGTCTGGGCTGCATGAACAGGCGTGAGCAAACGTGTCTGTTCAGGCCAGTTACTCTCTGAGGGCCTGAGTCCAGGCCTGACCCCCCCCCCCCACATACCCACCAGGAGCTAGAAGTCCACTGCCTGTCACTGGATGGGCCCTTTTTGGCAGAGGGGACTAAGAGGAACCAGACTTGAAGCAGCTCCCCTGGGGAGCTAGAAACTGAAGTATGGGTGACGGCTACCCAGGGCACTTCCCTAGCAGGGAGAACAGCAGAGCCACGGCCGGGAAGTGGGAGGGAGCAAAGGACCATATGTGACAAGGCAGAGCAGCCAAGGAGAGACTGAAGAGGTCAATGAGGTGCGGCCGAACCTGAGACAGTCTGTGTTCCAAGTGGGCCTTCTGGCTGCTGTGTGGGGAACCGCAGAGGCACGAGAAAGCCCTGGTCCAGCAGGCCTACTTGCCACCTGCCACAGTTCCCACATCCAGCACGAGGCACCTTTATAGCAAAACCAGTCCTAGTAACCCACCGTGTCGTCCCCTGGAAGGACAGTTCTTGTGGGCAAAGGGCCACAGGGATGGTACACTTAGATGGAGAGGCTCTGGGGGTTTGGGACACGGTCTGAGGAAGCTGTCGTCATAGGAAAGAACATAAAACAAAAACCTGAACACACTGTGGTCCAAAGAGTGGGCCCAGAGCACCTCTTTCCTAGACCAAATCACGAATCTGGCCTGTCAGGGCAAGAGAAGAGGAGAAATAGAGCCCAGCGCACTCTTCTAAGCAAAGGAGACCTCAAAGCCTTTCTGCCGCTGAGATTTGGCCTTTTCCGCTTATGCCTTTGCGGTCTGTAAAGAGAGAAGTTGCTTTGAGCGGCCTCAGCGCCAGAAGTGGGGTTGTTGTGGTCTCATTCCGCCCCCCCCGCCACCCCCCACCAGGCTGTTTTTGCTGAGCCAGGGATTGATCAGGAAGTTGGGTAACTTGGCCGGCGGTTGCTGGCTCAGGGCAAAAGCCAGGCTGGTGGCAGGCTCCCCTAGGGCACCTGGCCTGCTCACACAGCTGCCACTGCAGTTACCACTGGCCCAGGGACCGCCCTTGAAGGAACACTGGCCCACCCTGGGGAAGGACGTCAGGTGAGAATGCTGTCCTCACATGCAGGCGGAGCAGAGTTCACTGAAGTGGGCACGGAGGGAACAGGAGTCCCGGATTGTGGCGTGGACACTCACACAGGATACTGTGTTTGTGCATGTGTGTGCAATGAAGGGTAAACCAGGGGTCAAATCACACTCCTCCCCAGAGACCGCACAGGAGACCGGCACTCAGGCCCCCTCTGCCCAAAGCCTGGGCGGGAAGTAGCAGTCCTGGCCCACTGGGCGGAGTGAGGCTGGACCCAAGCCCGGTGCTGAATCAGATTCCCTTCCTGTGACACCTCGGGATTGTCTGAGCCTGGCAGGTGCCGCCCCACCGCCCTGCCCCAAGTCGTAAATGATTTTGTAACGTAGCACTTCTGGGGAGGTAGAGTAGACAGGAGGTGGTGGCCTGTTGAGAGAGGTTGGAAGAAATCCCCCAGGTTCTAGGGCTGAGGACACAGAGCCCTTGGAAGAAATGCCCCTACCCTAGACCAGAGAGAGTAGGGGCCAGTGGCCAATACCTCTCTCCCCTCAGGCTCTGGCTTGAGACCACATCCACCAGCACATCCCTGGCACAGAAGCACCTGGTGAACACGTTATTGCATGGACAGGCACAAACACGTTATTGCATGGACAGGTACTAAGACTCCCGCTCCAGGAGGCCTCCTTCTATTGCCTGAACTGGCTGTTTTGGGGTGAGCCCCGTGCTGCCCCTCATGGCTGTGCGACCCAGAGGTCATCCCTTGCCCTCAGAACCTCAGTTTGCTATATGTACAATGGGTGTCATGCCACACGGGCTGCAGGGAAGCAATTCTGTATCCTTGTCCACAGAATCCCCATCCGCTCCGCTGGCCCTGCCTGGCTAAAGATCAGCTCTGAAAGGCAGACTGAGAAGCTTCCTTCTCCGACAAGGGAGAGATCCTGGTCTGACAAGCTGGGACATGAGGAGGCCGATAGCAAAGCCTATGAAATTCCCTGGCACTGTACACAAGGGGAACTGAGGTGGAAGAGGAGCAGGAAACCAGCCGCAGGCCTCAGCATAGTCTGGAACACTCGCTCTTCCATCGTCACTGTCACCTTCTCAGCCTCAATTCTGCCAGTCCTCCACCCAGACCAGAGCCCAGAACTGGTAGGGCCTCTGCCTGTCCCTGCTCTGAGTGTCCACAGAATATGAAAGAAAGAGCCCAGCGGTGCTAGGGGCCTGTGTCTCTGCCCTGGCCCTATCTGGTTAGAAAACCCCTTCCTTCTCTGCATCTCAGACTGTCCTGAGTCAGCTACAGTTGGTGTCACTGAGGAGGGCCCCTCGCCTGGAGGTAGGTCCCAGCCAGGTAATTCTGTTTCCATAATCAGGGGTTGGCTCTTCCAGAAATTCTGGTAGGACAAAGTTACTACTGTGGGGCTTGGGCGGACCTGCAGACAGACAGGCAGCCTGGAGGGGGTTGGCAGAGACAGACAGCCGCACCTGGGGCTCCTGTCTCACGTTGGGTAGGGAATACCGGGTGGCATCTGGAGCGTGGCTCCAGATGGTGACCGGCCCGTCTCCATCACCCGTGGGCCTTGGCTTCCTCAGGCAGAGAACAGGACTCACTGCCCGGGGCTGAGGATTCAGGGAAGAACACACATGTGGCCCTGTGCTGAGCGCTGGATAAACAGCCTTTCTTGGGCTTGAGGTTGTTATTGTTGGTGGCTGCTTCTCCAGAGGGATGGTGGCAGACCTCATTCTATCTCCAAGCACTCAGGCTGGACACAGGCACACACACACATGCACATACGCCCAGCACACGCATGTTCCACATGAGTTGTCTCGAGCCTGGAGGCCATCCTAGCTGCTGCCCAGGAGAAGGAGGCAGAAGACCCAGCCTCCTTATGGGCAGGGAGGGCAGGAGGCTGGGCCTGGACTGCTGACCCTCAGGCTGGGTGCCCTGGGACAGCTGCCCAAACTGCATGGCCATCCAGCTGGGCACATTGAGGAGGCCAGGCTGACACACCCCTGTACCCCAGACAGACACAGTCCTCAGTCTCGGGAGCTCTAGGCACAGCTCAGGCCCTCTGGTCCCGCTCAGAGGTCAGATGAGCCCAGGCCGCCTTGTATGTTCCCAGACTTCCCAGCGGGAGGTGCTCCCTCCCGCTCCCACCCCAGCCAGCAAGGCCCATACCACAGGCCCCGCCACTGGCTCATACTCACCTGCTGTGCCCCGATGACACTGGAGCCTGGCAGGCAGGCGGCCAAGAGGCAGAGCAGGAGGTGGCCCCGGGGCCCTGCCATGGCTGGCGGCTGGCAGGCACGCTGACCCGGGCAGTCGCCGTCCCAGGCAGTCGGGCAGACAGCGGGAGCTGGGGAGTGAGCACTGGGAGGCAGGCACAGCAGGCAGGCGGGACAGGGCGGCAGCTGCTTTAAAGGCAGTGGGAGGCCCCGCCAGTTCACCCCCACAGGAACCCACCAGGACTTCCTCCTGCATATCAGCAGCCTGCAGGCGGAAGGGAAGGTGCTGGCCACTGACCCCCACGTGGACCGCCTGAACCCTACTTGGGGCTTTCCGGGCTAGGGTCCTCCTGGCTCACAGGCTTCCAACTCCCCCATTACAGTGGGGTCCACCAGGGCTTGTGGAGCCCACTCCAATGTAGGGAAAACAACTCTCCCGCCCCTACTCCCTGCCCCCAGCCTGCCCGCTCAGTGTTTCATTCAGGGGCGGGGAGGGGTCCTGGAGTTGGGGGTTGGGCAGTGCCTGAATCACATCTGTCCTGTTGCTGCTGCCTGGCAGGCTCCGTGCTCGTTCAGTGGACAGCGGGTCAGATAGGAGCTTCCCTCACCCGGCCGCCCTTCTGACAGCGTCTGCTGTCCCCCCCCCACCCACCATCTAGCAGGTGTAAGGTCAAGGCTTCCCACAGAACCCGGCCAACCACTCCACAGCAGGCTCTCCCACCTGACTGCCTGCCTCCCTGCCCACCCCTCTGTTCCAGCCACGTGGGCCTTCCTACCCCTTCACCTGGTCAGGTGAGCGCCGCTGGGGCTGCTGTCACCCCAGATCCTCTCAAAGAGGCACACCACAGGTCCAGCCTCGAGTCAAAGGTAACTAGCTTTCCCCTCATAGCACTGGCATTGGTTTAGTTTTTCTGTCCCCCGAAATGTCAGCTATGGGAGTGTGGGGACAGCGTCTGGCTGGGTCACGTAGATGCTCAATGCGGACCTGCGGAATCAACTTTTTTCCTTTATTATGTTATTGGTGGGAAAACCGAGACTGAAAGTCTAAGTGACTTGTCTAAGGTTGTTCAATCAGTTTTAAGATTCAATCCTAAGCCCCTGCCCACCAGTGGGTCTTGGGCTGGGACTTGGCGAGGCCTCTGTGTGCCAGGTGTGGAGCCTACAGGCTCTGGTGGCCACTCTGCCATTACAGATGACATAGCTGAGGTGGAGAGGGGCAGGTAGCCATTTACAAACCCTTTGAAAAGGCCTGGGTGGAGGAAACCTTGTCACCTCCTCCTCAGTGAGTGTGAAGGTTGTGAATGGCATGACTCCCCTGGAATTTGTGGCTCCACTCCCCGCCACTCCAGCCTTCCTCAGGGTGATGGGCCCTTCAGGCCAGGATCCCCACTCTATGGGCAACAAGGGAAAACTGAGCAAAAGCAGGGCTGGGTGGAAGGTGGGCCACTCTCTGTTCACTTTCCCTGCACCCTGCCTGGCAAAATGGTCTTGAAGGCCTGAGGGCCAGGGTGAGAGGTGAGTGTGTGTGGGGGTGGGTTAAGGGCCTACTCTGGGATTAGGAGTGGGTGGAGAAAGGGTGGGGAACAGGGCAGGCTCCCAAAAAAAATCTCAGGTCCTACCTCAGCCCTGAGGACATGAGTACAGACATGGATGGGCACCAGGCCTCCCTCTCTATAGGTCCTCCCTGCAGGCCATCTTGGCGGGACCATCAGGGTCACACAGTAAGTAACCCTGAACTGCACATACAACAGGCTGTAGCTCCAGGTGGTGGGTCCAGGAGTGATGCTTCAGACCTGCAGGAAGCAGAAGGGTGGTGAGCAACAGTGCCAGGTGTACCTCAAGGGGCCTCATGAGTTCTGGTTTGCCCAAGGCTCCTGGTTTGGCCACAGCCCGGCAAGGCCATGTCCAAAGGTCCCCGCACACCTCCCCACCCCAGCTCTCCTGTGCCCCGGGCGTCCTCCCACGGCCCTCCCTCCCTCCTCCCTTCCTCTCCCCCACCCCTCCAATCTTACCTTCCTTTGTCTCCAGGCCACCTTCTTCCCTCAAGCCAACCAAGCCCCAAACCAATGCCCTGCTGGGACCCCAGTAGCCTTGAAATAAAAGACCCAGACTGTGTCAAACTCTGCTTTATTGGAACACAGAAAATAGGCAATGGGAATCACACTTGGTGCTGGCAGTTCTAGGTCCCCCTGCCTTCATCTGCCTCAGCTCCAAGGCCTGGGGGGGTTTCTGCCCACCACAGGGTTCCCCCACTTGTCAGACCAGGAGAGGCCTCTACTTTGGAAAACTGCACAGAGCGGGAGCTTCCAATGTGCATTTTGCTTCATAATTAGCAGCAAATGCTCACAATGACAGCGACAGCAACAAGACTGGACTCGACATTTTAGGAAAAGACATGTGAAGGTAAACCAGACCACATGTTAACAACGGCCCCACAACATTAGACACAACACTGGGGTGCCCGGCCATGCCACACCAAGGGCGGGCAACAGCTCAAGGGAGGCTGGCGATGCCCAGAGAGCCCTGGAGGGGCTGCCCCTTCACCCCCATCATTAGAAAGAAGTAACATGTGTTCACATTCTTTGGGAGGACAGTCAGTGAAGGTACCAAGTGGGAGGAGAAAACATTTTAAAAACAAATAAAGCCTGTGCCCCGGCCCCGAGTGGCCGCCAGGTCATGGTGAGCAGCAAGGGCTGGCTGTGACCGGGTTAGCCGGTGAGCTCAACGGGCAGCTCCCGGCCACACAGAGCCTCCCACTGGCGAGCCAGCAGAGAGATGAGCTTCTCACGGCTCTCAGCGCTGGGCACAAACACCTGCCACTGAACCTCTCGACCTTGGCCACATCTGGCCGGACCACCTGACACCTCCCCGAAATGGTCCAGGGTGACACTGCCCATGAGGTCGTGGCCCTGCACATCGTCAAAAACCAGGGTGAGGGCCTGTGGGTAGGGCTGGTAGCCCATGAGGACGCGGTCCAGGTCTCGGACACGACGGCCATCGTCCAGCCGGTACCGGTCCCTCTGTGGTGGCTCTTTGGCGAACTCAGGCAGTGGATAGTGGACAAAGTCTTCATCCAGGAGGAAGATCTCGGCACTGGTGAGCAGGAGTGTTTTGGGGCGCAACAGGCCTCTGCAGCGCCCAGGTGGGGGTGTGCCCACCTGGAATGCCTGCAGGTACAGCAGAATGCTTAGGGCTGGCGCCTTCTCTGGGTCAGCCATCTTTTGAGCCACGATGAATGTCAGGTCCCCGACTTCCTCCTCACTGGGGTAGGTGAACTTGACACGGCTTGAGTGGATCAGCTCATAGTTCTCCATCTTCCCTAGAGAGAGAGAGAGACGCCCATCAGGGTTGGAGTGTGGAGCAGGTATGTGGTGACGCTGGGAGTGCCAATAGCCCCAAGCTACCCAGCGATGGTAGCACAAGTTGCTGCCTATCACTGGTGGGAGAACACATTCGAAGGCCCTGCACCCATGCCCAGAGTGGAGCGACACTGAGATGCATCTTCTGGGTGACTGAGTGTTTGTTCTGCCTTGGAAAAAAACTGTAGTCAGCTAAGCAGGAAGAGACAGAAAAAGTGAGACAGGCAGAGGTGTTCTGGATCCTGTGTTAGTCCTTGGAGGGAGTGAGGAAGCCGCAGTCAGCCCAGGGGTTAGGTCTGCAGCCTAAGCTAGGCCAGAATACCTGTGGTCTTGTTTCCAAACTCAGAGTAGAAGTCCTTGTCGACAGGCTCAGGTGAGGGTGTGCGTTCCAGTGAGGAAAGCACAGCCATGAGGTGCTGGAGGAAGCAGTGCGTCAGGTAGCTGTCCCGAGTCAAACATGTGACCACCTGCACTGGGCAAGAGCCTGCAGAGAGTGGGCGGGTCACAGTTGCAGGCCCCTGCTCCCCGACCTTGTCCCTGCCTGTGGGGCCAACTCTAGTCTCTAACATTCAGCCCAGAGCTGAAGACCACGGGGGCCCACGTGGGGAAGCATCACAGGCCTGGGGCGATGCCCACTACTCAGGCCGGAAGGGCCATGACATTTTTCTGGAAGGGGATACAGAGGCATTAGGGAAAGAGCTTAGCTTTCTCTCTTCAGGAAGCATGAGTCAGAAACATCCTGCTCAAGAGCCCAAGGCCCACTCTGCCCGCCCGCCCAGCACTTTGCTGCCTGTTGCCTGCCTCCCTGTTCCAAGTCCTGGGGGTGAGCTCTGCACTCAGCAGTTCCTGAAGCTGCTTCCTCCCGCCCCTGGTGAATTGGCTGGTGAGCAGAGAGATAATTCTGCCTGCGATAACGTACCCTACCCACATATGGGGGGCAGGAGGTGGGAGTTCACTGGTGACAATGGCCATCACCCAGAATATGACAAAACACCATAGGTCACTCACCCGTCAGCCGGAAATACTGGTCAAAAAGCCCAACGTTGACTGCCTGCAGGTCACTGAGTTTTAAAACAAAGCACTGGGAGATGTGAAAGGGACTGTTGTTATAGTCAGTGTTTTTCTGATGCCAGAAATCTGTGATGGAGAGAAGGGGACTGAGCATGGTGGTGAGCGAAAGGGTCTCGGGTGCCTGGCTTTGTCCGGCAGAAAGGGGGACCCTCGGCTGACTGGGGAGGCACCACCACCACCCTTAGACACACAGCACCTCAGGGGCGATGCACTTGAGAGTCTGAACTCACCTGGTTTGGAATCATCAGGTGCCCCGCCAACGCCACAGGGCACAGGCGCCCGCAGAAGGCCCGGGGGACAGCCCCTTTGCTGGGGCCAGCTCCCAAGCATGAGCGGGGCCTGGCTTGAGGCTCTCCTGACGGCCCCAGGAGGGAGGACTGCTGTCAGCCCCTGCCCTCAGACAAGGGGTGCAGCCAATCGCTGTGGCCTAGCGCACCGCCGCTGGTCCGAACCCGCCATGCCTGTCTCCCAGGCTGCACTCCGCGGCCAGGCGCCGGCAGGCCCTGGCACCTACCTTGAAGAGGCTCTGAGAAGTAGCGGCGGAGGCCGTCGTGCAGCACAAAGTATACGGCTTTGGTGGAGAGCAGCACGCAGGCAGTCACCTCCAGCCCCGGGGTCTGGTAGAACACCACTGAAGACCACACGAGGTGCCTCAGCTCCTCGTTTTCAGCCTGGACACAGAGGAGCTGGGTTGGGGCCTGCAGCAGAGCGCCGGGCACAACAGCACCTTCTTTCCCAAGCCGGGCCTGGAGACACCCCCAGGCAAGGTGCTGCCTGGGACCCCATCGCCCAGGGGGTCATGCCCACAGCCTTGAGACCAGGGCAACTAGGCACCTTCGCTGCACCTTGTTTTTGTAAAGATTTATTTCACTTATTTATACACACAAGAACTAGGGTGTAGGCCAGAAGTGTGTGGGGTGTGGAGAGTGGTTGGAGGATTCACCAGAGACCGAGTGGGGAGCAGAACAGGTGGATCTACTGAAACACACTGCTGAGGGGAGCCGCGGGTGACAGGAGAGGTCTGCGTGTCGTGTGGGTCAGCTCCCTGGCCGGTGTGGTGCTGCAGTGGCTGCAGACCGCGTCATAGTGCTGCGACTTAACCCCTTGTGCCCCGGGGAAGCCCCATTGCACCTTAATGGGTGTCCAACTCAGAGCAGTGAGAAAGTGTGTGCAGTGAGGTGTGCCTAGGAATCTAAGCGAGGTGTGGCTCGGAGGGCGGCCATGGCAGAGAGGACACTGGCCTGAGGGTGCCCACGGCAGAGAGGACACTGGCCTGGGGACGGCGGCTGGGACCTACCTACCGAGGCCCTCAAATCTGGGAACAGCTGAAGCTGGAGGAGAAACTGGCACAGAGAAGTCTGAGAACCTGAGGCTGAACCTAAGGCCAGCCCCACCTCAGCCCAGCAGGATGGACCGCCACCTCCAGCCACACAAGTGCCACCCAGAGACCGGTGTGTGGGCCACTACCTCAGCAATGCTGCTGTGGAACAGCTCGATGACGGCGCTCCCCCGCAGGCTGGCAATGTGCCGGAGTGCCGGGCAGACGGGCAGGTGCGAGGGGATCTGGTTCTCCTCCGAGACGGACTGGATCAGGTGCTCGCTCGGATACTGGGCAGGGGCCTCTGCTTGTGCCAGGGACGAGGACTCTGCTGGGGTCTCCTCTGGGGAGGCCTCTGCTGGGGCCCGCACTGGGACCAAAGCTGGCACCGAAGGCTCTGCTGGGGCCAGAGCTGAGGAGTCTGCGGTTGCTTGGGCGAGAGCTGGTGCCTCCACTGGGCCTGGAGCTGGAGCCTCTACTGAGGCCTCCTGGGGTCGCTGGTCGTTGCTACATTTCCCAACCCCCCCCCCAAAAAAAACATCATATTAATGTGAGGACCCTGAATGAATACTGACATTACATGCACAGCCTCAGAGTGAAGGGATGTATGTGCCACACACCACCTTGGGGCCCCCTAGGAACTTCACCACAGTGGGCAGGTGCCAGCCCACTTTGGGGATGCAGGGGCATGTCACCTGGAGCCTCAGCACAGAAGCAAGGAGATGGGGAGACAGTCGTGCAGAGCTGCCCTCCAGCACTCGGAGCCCTCGGGGGGTTCTGTAGAGGGCACGGGACTCGAGCTAGATACGAGAGCACACTCGAATCAGCCAGGAAAGGGGGCAAGTGCCTTGGAAGCACCGGTCAGGGCACTGGGCTAGTGGAAGGAGGCAGACCGTGAGATGCCGGGGTACAGACAGGGTTTCCAATGCCTGCTGGGATGAGGAGACAATGAGCTGTGTCTTGGGAGAGGAAGGCCAACAAATGCCCAGCTGGGGAACCCTAGGGTATCTGAAGCCGGGGGGATAGAGACAGAGGCCCCATAAAGGTCCAAGGCCTGCTTGAGCCGCAGGTGGGGCTGATTGTGCCCCACGTGATTATACTGACTCAGGCAGACACTGCTGCTCTCAGCCCACGGGTTCCCTTAAGAAAGTCTCAGAAATGCAGAGAGGGGCCCTCAGCAATCCTAGTCTTCCAAAAAATGGGTATGGAGCTCACCAACGGGGTAGCAAGGCTGTGGACTGGGACCCCCAGGAGGGGGAGTGGACAGTGCGTCGCACGTTAAGGCTGTGCTGGCCCCACTGGGCACAGTGGAGAGGGCCAGCCCCTCCTGCCTGCTCTGACCGTTGATGGGATCCCAGGGACTAGTCACGTAGGACCCCACGTGGCAGCTTGTTTTGTGAAAGGACAGCTCTCCTCATCTGCAGCCGGAGGAGGTCAGAGCTGCTCAGCACCAAGCCCAAGCGAGCCAGGCGATGAGGAGCTGGAAAGGGAGAGTCAGGCCCGCTCACATCACAGAGACGCGAGGCCTGGTTTGGGACACAGCGCCGGAGCTCGCTGGCTCCTCCCAGCCCGTCCCAACCTGAGAGCTTGCGCTGGTCTCACCTGGCGCTGCCCTCGGCAGGCTGCCCCTCCCCAGGGGGACTCTGCGACTGGTCCCCAGTGGTAGGCATCTTGGCAATCACCACAGTCTTCAGGTCCTGCGGTGAGGCCCGCAGCTGGTTGTAGATGCGCAGGAAGTGGAACTTCTCATGGGGCAGCACGAAGATGGCGGTGACGAAGCGGTAGCCCACAAGCAGCTCAAGGACGTGGCCGTCAGCAAAGGCGCCCCGGGGCTGGGTGCAGCTGCGCGTGGGGTCGAGCAGCACGGTGGACAGGGGCACGCGGCTGAGCTTGAAGCTGTTGCGGTTGCGACAGTTGTGGGTGCCTCGGTTGGGCATGGGGTTGAAGTCAGCCTTGATGACGTTGAGGTGCTGGGGCGTGAGCAGCAGCCAGTAGGGGATGGCGGCAGACTTGACGGCCTCGGAGGGCGCGCAGCAGGAGCGCCGCACGGCCGAGCAGAGCGTGCAGCTGGCCCACTCGATGTTACCCGAGTAGTCGCCGGCGGCCGTCTGCACCATGCGCTTGTCGCTGTACACCAGGTAGACGGGGAAGCAGCCCTGGCTGCGCTCCTGGCAGCCCCCCGCCACCTTGTAGAAGGTGAGCAGCTGGCGGAGAAACTCCTGCAGACTGGTGTGGCTGCCGTAGAGCACGGGGCTGCACAGCATGGCCATGTGCTGTGGGGCGAAGCACGAGCGCAGGTCCGCATGGAACTCGTGCAGGTTGGCGGCGTCGGAGATGATGAAGAGCGTGTTCTCGCTGTGCCGCACCTTGAGCACCAGGCACAGCTCCGGCATGAGGAAGCCGAACTCCGTGAGGTCGCCGTGCGGGAAGCAGAAGACAAAGCGCAGAGACGAGAGGATGTGCTGGCTGCTGCCCCGAGACTCCTGGTGCGGGATCTCAAAGACAGCAATGCCGAAGTCGGTGAGCACGAGGCAGGCGGCGAACTGGCGGATGCTGCCCTGCACGTGGATCAGGAAGCACCACAGCACCTTGAGGATGCGGATGTGCTCCAGCAGGAAGTCCTCGTCTGCGCCCAGGGCCCACTCCAGAGCCAGGCGCTCCTCCTCGCCCTCCTCCTCTTCCTCCTCATCGTCCTCCTCTTCCTCCCGGCCTCCCTCCTCCTCCTCTTCCATGTCTGGGGGCCCCATTTCAAAATAGCGGTTCTCAGCAACGTCCTCCTCCTCCTCGTCGTCCTCCTCCTCCTCGCCTTGACCCTCTTCTCGCTGGTTGGCAGCTTCAATCCAGGCGGGCAGCTGCCGCTCGATGGCCTGCCGGATCAGTGTGCTCAGGCGCTGGATGAAGTCCTGGTTAGTGGCGGTGTAGCCAATGCAGGTAAAGGGCAGGAAGATGATCTGTCCGGAACCGGGCACCACCTGGACCTCCGGCTCTGCCTGGTCTGGGCTATGTGAGAAAAGGCCAGATCAGCGACACTGGACTGAGACACCCCGACTCCCGTGTCCAGAGATTCTGGCTGTACCCTGGGCCCAAGGAATCAAGCTGTAGGTCTCCCAAGCCTCTCAGATCAGGAGAACCCGCTCCCAGGCAAGAGGCCTGGTGGGTGCCGAGGAGTCCCAAAGCTGGGGCTAGCAGCTTAACTGGAGTCTGCACTCAGGGCTCAGATCGCGGGCAACCAACACAGTCGTGTCCACACCACACTGGCTAGCCCAACAGGAGTGAAACAAAAATTCCTGTTATTCAGAAACTGGCCCAGAACTCCCAAAGCAAGGAGAGCATGAAAGCAGGACTTCATTTGTTGACAAGAGTTCCCTTCAGGGTCAGTGGCCTCTGGAGGGTGAGGCGGGGGGTTGGGAGGTGAGCTAGGTGGCCCTCACATTTATTTTTTTTTTTTGGTCCTCACGCTTAAATTCAAGCTCCTCTTAGCCACTACTGCCCTTGTGAAAAAGCATATCCAGGAAAAGCCTGGGGACTCTCTTGTATAAATACTGTAGGTCTTCGGTCTGTAGGCTTGGCTTCGGAACAGGGGAGAACCCCTGGGCTTTCTCTCCTGGGTCCAGTAAGAGAACTGAATTGAGAATGAGAGAAAGACTGTGCACATGATTTTTTAAACTGCTCCTAAGAACAGGCTGGCCATCCTAGGCGCGTGGGCTGTGTGCTGAACAGGCCTTGATCTGCTGGCGCCTAGCGCAGTATGACATGGAGCAGAGGAAGGCCAGGGATTAGCACTTGGAAACATACCAGAGCCCGTCTCCTCTGTTTGTTTATTTAGAGAAAATAGTAGTCCTGGAGGAATTCCATGGGTAGATTTCTAACAAAATCCAACTGGCTGCTGAGATGCACGAATGCATGAAGGCCCAGAGCACCTTCACAACCTCTCCCTTACCTTGCACCACCAACGGCTCCTGGCACATCCCTTAACTCATCAGAGGGAGCCTGGTAGAAAAGGAAATGCAGTCAGCCCTCACCTGCTGCAGCCACTCCCTGGCTTTTACCCTGGCCGGGCACACCACCATCCCTCACCATCTGGTGAGAGCTCCTCACTGTCTTCACAGACCACTCTGGGGTTCTGGGGCCTGGAGAGGTGGGCACTCACCTATTCTGGCAGTTCACAGCAGGGCTGAGATTCCCACCCGCCTGTCTGATTCCTGGACCACACCATAGCCTCTCAGTCACTCTGCAGTTCAGTTTGTGCAGCTGTGTCAGGCACTGAGGGCTCCATGTGCCATCCTAGAGGACCCCCGTTGGACAGTGGACCGATTTGGCAAATGGCCAGCAGAGTATAGGCTCTGTGGTAGCCAGGTAGGTCCTCCTAATCTCCAAATGGTGGGGAAGACCTGGAGCTGGGAGCCTCCCTCCCACTGTGACCCTGCAGTGGGTAAAGGGAAATGGCGCCTTCAAGTGCTGGGCAGAGTGAGGCTCTGCAAACTGCCCTAGTGTCACAGGCCTGTTGCCGAACAGACAGGGCTGGAGGGAGGATAGGGCACCAAGCACATTCTCCAAGCACACAGCAACTAATCACACACACCACCTCCTCTCCTCCCAAGACACAGGAAGCAACTCTGAAGCATCAGCACCAGGCACAAAGGAGAGCGAGGGGCTGACCCTGTCCCATACTATCAAAGTGACATGAAGGCATGGGCAGAATGTTCCAAGGGTGCCAGGTGACAAAGGAGACACTGTTCTTGATGGCACTGGAACCCAAACAAGGTCAAGGTCTTCTGAACTACTTTCTCCAGAGAAGTCTGCTTACAAGGGCTAAAGGTAATGATTTTACCCCCTGGGCCCAGTGAAAGAGAACGCTTCCCTTCAACAGAATCTAGGGAAGAAAGAGAAACAAGCATATACCCTTAACCAAAGAGCAGAATGTACCAAGCACTGATAACATGTGCAGTAGTAACTCCAGCCAGGCTGTTGACTTCCAGCCAGCCTCTGGTTGCAGAGGTAACCACTCCCTAGACAGAGGAGGAGGGCATTACCTGTCCTGCCGGGATGGACTCCAAAGAATCAGAGCATCCCCGGGCGATGGGCCGGTCCTCAGGAGTCAGACTGTCAGTGGATGAGAGGCTGCTGGCCAGGGCCTCCTCTTGCACGAACATGATTCCTGGAGAGACCAGGGGCGGGGGGCAGGGTGTAGGGCAGGTGGGGCAGGGAAAGCAGTCACTCAACAATCGGGCTGGGCCATTGGGCTGCTGCATGTCTGGGGGCTAATGAAACCCCCAAGCCCAAACATGGAGTTTAGAAGGAAATGTTAAAAACTGAAATCTTAAAACAATTTGAAGAACAAATGACTGCTAATTTCATCTCAAGGTAGGAGGAGACTGAGCATAGACATAAGAAACTGAGGTGTGGTTACAAAAAACTAAACTGTAAGTAAAAAAGAAACCTAAGATAAATCAAAATGAAAAAAGGAAAAAATGTTTGAAATAACAAAGGCTTTATATTTAATCTATAAACCGCTCTTACAGATTAACAGAAAATGAGGGGATACCAGGAGGCTGCAGAAAGAGAGAAGACATTCCACAGAAGGACACCAGTGGATGTGACAGGGAACAACAATGCTCACCCTGACAAATGAGCAAAGTAGGGCAAGCTGGAGTGAGACACCAGTTTTGTCTCTCACTTTGGCAAAGGTCAGACTGATCATATGGCTTGAACTGGGCCTAACTGGGCAGAGGCAGGCGCTGGCGTGGGCGCTGGGAGAGCAGTTTGGCGGTATGTCCATCAAGAGCCTTAAATGTGGTCAGTGCTAGTGCTTTTTCCCAGACATGGACTGAGAGGGGCACTGCCTCCCCGACTTGACATCGCTGAGCTTTGCAGACACACAAGGGGACAAGGCCCTTCTTGTAGGTTCCAGTTTCCTCCAAGGCTTTAAGGACAACCCATGCCCAGTGCCAGCAGCCTTTCTTGCAGGACACATCCCAGAGAGCCTCCCCGGGGCCAACCCCATTGGACAGCACACTGACTCATGCACCCTGGAAGCAGGCGGTATTTCAACCCCGCCGAAACTGATGAATACAGCGTGTCTGGGCCCGTTACTTCAGGTATTTCAAGACTGACCGAGGGTATTGCCTTTTTTAACATCTTCCTAGTTGCACCTGATTGGTGAAGGACAGGCATTAACCCGTGTATCTATGAAGGTCTGGAGGAGCCCAGGGTTTCCCTCCTCAGTCTGGCTTTACCACCAGTCAGTCACCACATCCCAATGAAATGACTCAGAGCTCTCAAAGCCCCTGAGATCACAGACTCTCATCTAGCTCAGTCACTGCACAGGGACGGGACGATGCACGCAGTGCAGGTCCAATGCCTGTGGCTTACGCAGACACAGGACCCGAGTTCGGACACCCGCACATCACGAAGCAACATGGCTATGCACAGGCAGCAAGCAGTCATGCATGAAGCGCACGATGGGGTCTAACCTGGGCTTTTGTCTTTGTGGCTGCTCTCTCCTGCAATAGAGCCCTCTCCTACTCATCCTTTAAGATGCATCTCAAACACCATGTCCACTACAAAGACCTCTCTGCTCTGGAATATGACCTCCCGCCTCTTCCCAAGGCTCCCCAATCAATCTGCCCTGCTGTATCTTGGGCATACAACTCAATTCCCCAAGAGACTCCAAGTTCTTTAGCAGCACTGTCCTGTTCACCCTGAACTCCCACTCCCCCGCCCCCACTAAGAACATAGGAGAGGGAAGCCCTTATCGACCACTCTTCGTGAGCCAGGAGAGCAGTACTAAGCACTTCCCCAGCATCAGCTCATGCACACCTCTCATTTATTTACCACAATTCATCAAATCTAAGATGCGTGGATGTGGCGCCATCTTGGTCTTAGCAGAAGGTGTCCTCAGAAGGTTTTCACACGACTCCATCAGGAATACCAGCTGGCTGACAGCGACTATGAGATGCCACTGACTGAAAGACGCATCTCAATTTCAGAGAAGTCACAAGGTGGATATGTGTGCATCTTAGAATCGATGAAGTAAGGTGGGTCCACTTCACAGTTGGGAAAAGAGCATCTGAGAGGCTACATGAGGGTGCTTGCGTGTACATGGCCGAGGAAGGCGGGACACGTCTAACCCCAGGTGCCTACTCCTAAGCGCTTCTCACTGCTGCCCCTCAGCCCCGAACCTGGCTAGAGAACCAACCATGGCTTTTTGCATTCAGATCCTCTTGGTCACAGTGCTCCGTGGCTCCAACAAGCTGGCTAACAGTTCTGATGAACAGAGACCTGGTGTCCACGGGACAGCCCCCCTTCAGGCAAACCCAAGTGCTGTTTTTTCACAAGTATGTTCACATCTATGGAATGAGGCTGGAAGGGAAAGCTGTTCTCATCAGGAGAAATCCGTGCCCCTCCAGGTAAGACACAGTAGCACAAAGTTAAAACACAAACACCTGTGGATTCCTCCACACTGAGGAAAAAGCAACACTTTCTCACCCCTTCCACCCCCCAGCCTTGTTGGAATGCTGAGGAAATGTGGCTAGAGACAGTCTCTCCATTTCCTTACTGGACTGTGGTCTGTACAAACAAGGGGGCAGGAAGGGCCACTTAGGATGGGACAGGGACGTCGGGAGAGTACAGACACGGGGCCCAACCTTTGTTGTTTCTCACAAAAAGGAAAGAGATGTGCACACCAAGACATCCACCGCAGTTTATTTATAAGAGTGCAAATTTGGAAACATCTAAATGTCCAGTAGCTGGGAAAGGGAACACAGACAGTGAGCAGCACTCTGGCGAGCCCCCAGAGTGAAGAAAGTGAGGAAAGGGGACAGAGGCCTAGGCCTCAACACCAGTGGGCTGTGGCTGAGGCCTTGGGGACAGACACCTCTCACCTGTGTGGTCTCTTCCTTATCAGCTGCTCTGCTCCACTGTGTTCACTCACACACTCACTCATTCGACTTCACGAATGTTGACTGAAGACCTGCTCCCTGGCCTTGAGGACCAGCTGTACCCCCTTGGCCCCAGCAGCTTGGTCCTGCAGCTCCCTGCTGGCTCACCAGCGCTGTGGGCTGCCTTAAAGGCCTTTGGCCTCACAGCAGGAGGTAGAATCAGGGAGGTTTCCTCACAACAGTATAAACTCCTCTCCCCTTGCACATTAAAAAAACAAAAACAAAACAAAACAAAACAAAAAACCCAAAATTCTCAGCCAAGAATGTTACTAAAACCAACCACCACACTCTGACAGCTAACAGCACTGCCCCATTCTCACGACTCTGCAGCACATGGTCGCAGCGGGTGCGCGCCCCAGCTGGGCTTTCCGCCCTAACCTAAGTACTCGCTCTCCCTACGAGCTCGTCCTCGCACTCTTCTTCCTGCCAAGCCTCCCTCTCGCGCATGTGATGGCTGCAGAGTATACTGTACCAGGGCTTAACCCCCCTCTCAGCCTGACGTTGGTCACATCCTATGTTTTGCTAGCATAAACTGCTGCGGTGAGCATTTCCCCTCCCCTTCCCATTATCTTATCCCACTAAGATAAAATCCCCACCATTGGGGTTACCAGGTCAAGGGGTGGGAACGTTTTTCTGGCTCTTGAAACATAGGGTCAAACTGTTTTCCCAAGACCTCACACCAAGTTCTGCATCTCCAGGAGCCCGGGCGGGCGGCGTCTTTCCTGTGTGTCCCGAGCCTCGGCTCCACTCGGGATGGCACACCCTCCCCCTCTTCCGTGGGGGCCAGGCCAGCAGACACTCTCATGGGACCTGCTTCACTCACTCATCTCCGAGGATGCCTGGGTTCAGAGGTGAAAGCCCTTTGAAAACGCTAAGACAGTGGGCAGGTAAAAGGGACTGGTCTTCCATGGGTCCATGGACAGCCCACGTAGCCCCACAAACAGTGTTTGAGGGCTGGGTCATACCACAAGAACCACAGAGAGACAGGCAGTGATAAAAAAACAAAAAACTCCCCACATAGGGATAAGGTGCCTGATTCAGGAAGTATTAAAGTCGACTTCCTGTTAACAAGGAGCCAATCTGCTCACATTGCCAGTGGGGGAGTGAGGGCCTCATGGTCCAACAGCCCCAAACCTGGTCAAAAGTAGCCTCAGGGCCCCCTCTGACACCCAGAGAAACTGGATGTGGGCTTCAGAACAACTGGGGGCTCACAGTAAGCCAACAAGGCCAGGAACCTTGCGCACCACCGAGGGCAGCTGGCCTGTGGCAGACCACAGCCTCCCTGCCCTTGAGCCCTGCAGAGAGCAGGTGCTAGGACCTTCCCAGCCCAGTCAGGGGACCCAAGCAGGGCCTCTGCAGCTCTGCTAGACAGACCATACATACACGATTACCTTGGTTGGAGAGGATAGGCTGGGGCAGAGAGGCTGAGCTCGGAGCCACGGTGGGCGGGGAGCTGCTGGGTCTGACACCAGGAGCAGCCAAGAGCCGGGAGTCCTCACTGACCTGAAGAAGAGGGGCCAAGTCAGCCAGAAGAGAGCACAAGAGAAAGATCAGGAAGGGCGTCATAGACAGGGATCAGAGTAGGGAGGCCCAGCAATTCTCAGAAGCACTGGTGACAGCAAAGGTGTCACGCCTAATCCCGGCACCCCCAAGTGGCAGGTACTATCACTATGCCCACCCTGTGTTCAGTGGGAATTAATGGCATGACTTGCCAAGGCCATACAGCCTTAGTAGGGTGTAGCCAGAGCTCAGAGGTCTCTCCCAAGACCCAGTTCCACTTCAGAGTCAGCTCCTTTCTCAGCTGGCTCTTCGCTGCTGCTCCGCCCACTTCTTACACAAAGACCCACCTTCTTCTCAGGGTTGTTCAGCTTGGACTTGACCTCCTTGGCTTTCTGAATCGCTTTTAGCACTTCCACAGTGTCCAACTCTTTCTCTGTAGTTGCTGTGCTGTCCAGACAGACCTATGGAGTCCATAAAAGCTATCGAAGTCAGGGCTGGCAAGCATGGTGGGGACAGAGCAACGCGGAAGTGCCAAGGTGTGGGCCAGGCCTGGTGAGGACACAGACGGCCTCGGGAGCCTCAGTCTGTGGGAGCTGAGCTCATCGCCATCTATGGAAGTGACCTGGGAGTTCCTTAGGGTGACCTAGGGTGGTTCCACACTGGGCAGCATCTATCTTGGGGAGTCCCTCTCGAAGAGAGGGAGACCGGGGATTGGGGTCCACTGAGAAGGCTCCTAGAGGGCTGGGGCTGGAGGAAGATGGTGACTGAACTAAGCCTCTCATTACAGCAGAACCCAGATCAGCAAAGTGCAAGGGAAGGCCTCTGGGCCAGAAAACTGGGGAGGCAAGGGCATGGGGAGCAGGCAAGGAGTCCCCAGCAGTTGGGGTCAGCAGGCAGTGTGGGCTAATGAGGGAAGCTGATCTCCAGAGCCTGGAGAGGAGCTGACACTGCAACATGTGGTCTGACAGCCTCCCAAGGACTGAACAGGGAAGGGAGGAGACGATCTTGTCAACACTGTCTTGATAGCAGTGAGAAAGGGGCACTTGGGGCTGAAAGAGATGGAGAGGGAGTGTAGGAAGGTGTGCGAAGATGCAAAGAATGGAGACAGGTGTGTTCGAGACCGAGACACTGAACCTGGCTAAGAACCTGCTTGTTTGGCACAGCACAGGCGGCCACTCACCCAGCTGGCAGCAGATAATCGGTACATCTGTAATGGCAAGGGTGGGCAAGCCCTCTGGACTTGTAGTCTATCGCAAGAGATTGCCCAGGAAATGCGATTAAAGTTTCTTATTTTTGACTCTTGCCTCCAATAAACGTCACTGTTCAAAAACTGGAGGACAGTCCCCTGGCCTGGAGCCGTGACAGAGGTAACAAGAGGGAAGACGACTGGGGAAAACAGTGGCTGGTGGCCCCCAAGAGGGAACGTGAGGAACAAAGAAGTCTTTTTTGGGGGAGCAAAGGACTCCGCAGAATTAAAAGGCCCTTTAGGAATGGACGTCCTTCTGAAGCAGGCAAGCAAGGGACAGTGGGCAGCCACCCCCCCAACCCCCAGCTCTGCCCAGGTGAACTTGGGCCATCTGAACTGTCTCTCTGACAGAGCTGACACCCCTCTCCCCCATCACCAGCAGCTTACCTCGGAGGCCCTCTCTCCAAACTGAGCCAGCACCTTGGTCCTGTAGTCGGGAATGATGCTCAGAGGGTTGTTCAGCAGGGCAACGTGCTCAAGACACGGGAGGCTGCCTATGCATTTGACTTCTTCCATCTGCAAGGCATGAGTTCTAGTCCCAAGTCCCTTATTTTCACACTTTAGTAACATGATTGGAGGTGGGGCTTGAACTCATGATGCACTGGTTGATGACAACTTGATAGTGCTGAGACTTTAACCCCTGCACCACCAGGGAGGTCATGATGACCCCTTTTAAATAAAACAATGTTTATCATTCTCCTCGGTGATTAACACTGAGGCCCACCCATGCCAGAACCTGGAGACCCGGGGCACATGGCTTACCTGCTCAATTCTGTTGTTGCTGAGATCCAGGTTGACAAGGGAGTAGAGTTTGTGCAGGCTACTCAGACTCTCCAAGAGGTTGCCTGCCAAATTCAGAGTCTTGATGTTTCCCAATTTGGTGTGAACCCCTTCCAAGGTGGACAGCTTGTTATAAGACAGGTCTAGATGCACGAGGTTGTACAGGTGCTACAGCAGCACAGAGAACAGGGAAAAGTGGCTCAGGTCAAGAGTTGCAAAGAAAGGCTGTTGTGGGTCTCTTAGCCTACGATGATCATTTGGGAAGGAAACCCCCTTGAGTCCCCACGCAGGTAGAGTGCAGGAGCACCCACAGGGTCAGAGTGAGTTTTAAAATCCGGTTATGTGCCTTCATGAGAGAAATGAGCCATGTGCATCACTCAATGTGTTTTTATGAATCTTTTTAATTCTCTGGAGCTATAGCAACTATCACTTAGTGCATCACAGGGACCCCATGGGACAGCAGGAGTCCCTGCCCCGACCAACTCAGGTGCAGACACCTTTTGGGTGCCTGTGAAAGAAAACTCCAGGGTATGGCCACACTGCTGGGGCTGCATCAACCTTGTGAGTGATCAGGAGACTGGACAGGACCCGTGGGACACTTGCAGGTGGCAGCAGTGTCCATCTGCTCATTACCTGCAGATTGTCCACAACCAGCACTCCGTTGTGACTCAGGTCCAGGAACTCAATCTTGGGAATCAGTTTCTTGTGAAAGAAAAGACAAGATCTGAGAATTGGTGGATGAATACCCATGGACTTTCTCTTAGCCACAGGATCCTGGGCTGGCCGTTTCTGATGGCTGATGTGACACCTCCGGTGGCCACCCAGCACCACGCCCACAGGAACACAGTGCAGAGCACGCTGTTGTTACAGAACACTTGATTATGAGAATGACACAGTAAGGTCCCAAAAGAGAACAAGTCCATCCTTTTTCAACCCTACCCACAACCACCAAGAAGCATAAATTAAGGAAATACACATCTGGAATCCACGGAAGGGTTTTCTGTTCCACAACCTGGAAGCTGATGCCATCACTTAACTGTTTTTTGATTTACATCAAATGTATGTGTAGTTACTGAGTTCAACTGGGTCTGAGCACCACCTCATCTAATTTATACAACTCCAACATACGTAGCATTGGAAACAGGTTTTCTGTAATCCTTCTAGAGAAAGGCTGGTTAAACACCCACCCTCAGGGCTGGTTAGGCCAGTGAAGCCCCTGGGGCCCACCGCCGAGCTCCTACCACAGACTCATCAATTGCAGAGATGCGGTTGTGGCTCAGGTCCAGCGTGGTCAGTGCTTGCCACGTGGGTATGATGGCAGTCACAGGGCCCTCCAGGGCTGTGCCTTCTGGCTCCCACTCATCAAATTCTGAGGCTTCAGGAACAAGGACTTCCTGTGTAAGAACATCTGTTGAGCACACTCTTGGGCCCTCACGCAACACTCATTGGCAGTACAATCATTGCAAAATTCAGGAAGGGCTTGAACATATTTAGCATGTGGAAGTGGACTTGCATTTAAATTGGGCTTCATATGTCTTCAAATGATTGTGAAATAAATGAAAAGCTCAGCAACATAACCACCACTTGGAATATATTTTGGTCCCGCTTCAGGAGCAAATGCTTTTCAAGCCCCCAGGGCTCTCTCTGCAATATGGTGATGCCTTTTCTAGCCTACATCGCAGAGACTGAGGTCAGAAAGCATTTCCAGTTAACTACGCTTGGCACAGGGGTCCCACAGTGAGCAGGTGGCCTATTTTAACCATTACTGAAGGGTAAACGTCAACGCCAAGATAGGGACAGCAGCACAAAGCACAGGGACACAATCAGAAAGGAGGCAGGCATGCCCCCTCATCTGACTTTTTAGACCCGAAGACCTTTCCTTTCTCAATGGACCACTTTGGAGAGTCCTTATGGAACAGGCTCTCTACACCCTGGCTCTGTACAAGCTTCCTTCTTTCAGCCAATAACCTGAAGAGATCTGAGGAGATTTTCTACCAAACCCCAGTCTGGATCAGACACTGTGAGTTATGAAACTGTCCACAATGGAAAAAAATAAAATAAAAAATGAAAGTATCTGCTATGCTTTTTCTTTACCTGGAGGAGGATTTTAACATTACTAATAAGCGATCCATAAAAACGCAAGTAGAAAACAAACCTATTTCATTCTCAATTTCAGTACGTGTGTTGCTGACTTACAAAGGGGCTAGAGTATCTACAACCGCACCCCACGCACTGCAGCCCACTGAGGATAAGATACAGCAAATGCTTGTAAGCCAGTTTCTTTAGCTTCGAGGAACACATACATTAACCTCTCACTGCCACTTGCCACTGAGTAACAATTTGCTCATCAAAAACCAATGACTTTGGGGGGTGGGGGGGAGGGGAAAGAGAGTTCCCTAAAGTATCTTGTCTAACAGTGTAGATTTCTGATGAAGACCAGACTACAGTATGTCACGGTGTCACCACCAGAAGGTCCCCACTTGAGTGTGACCCAGGAGCAGGTCTGGTTTCTGGCAGGCAGGTAGGGGCAGGGAGGGATCACAGTGTAGACCCTGCCCAGAAAACATCCCTGGGTGGGAAACAAGCAGCACTGACCTTCATTGAGGTTGCAGAGAAGCGGACGCTCATGGTGGCTAAGGTGGGCTTTGATGCTACCAGTCCACGAATGTGCTTAGCATCACAGTGACTTATCTGGAACAAGGAAACACTGTGTTTCAGAAATAGCATCTTTGCTCCATCAGCAGCCTAAGAGTAGGTGTTTGTCACCCATACGCAAAAGGAGCACAACCATCGGTGAGCCCAAACCCTCAGAGACTGAAGGCAACTCAAAGTCTTTGTCCCACTGTTAGAGCTGCCTAAACGTTCTCTGTGGTTATCTAGTGAGACTCACAATGAACCGTGAACCCCATGTTCCCTGCTGCTTGGGGGGACAAGTAGGTACACAGAAAACACGGGCCCTGAAGAGCAAGGGGCTTCCGCAACACAGCCAATGTGGTAGTCTCTCCTGCTCGCCTAGCCCCCGTTCTCTGGCATCAGCTGTCCTGCAGTGAGTGGTGGAGGAGTACAGTCAAAGTACCCCCCAGGGCTAAGCAGCCAGGCTCCAAGCCTCAGCCAGCTAAGTCAGGGCTGGGTTGGGCACTGCTCTAACCTACTAGTCCTTACTTGGCCTGCCCTGGTCAAGGCAGACACCAGAAGCTCACATCAAAGGAAATGGTCTCCAAGGTCTCTAAGACCAGTCCGGAATGCTCTTGGCAGACCAGTTCAGAATTGGCTGAATTCAGACCCTAGCTTTCTCAGTAACTGTGTTGTTCTGGCCAAACTTCCCTAAACCTCAGTTTCCTCCACTGTAAAATGGAAGTAGAAGTGCTCACTTCATGCTGACAATGGGATGGTGTCATCAAGGAGTAGACATCAGACACAGGGCTGAATACAAAAGCCAAGTTCAAGAAATACACTTTAAGTGGAAAAAAATATTGAATATTGACTCCCCTTTTATTTAAAAAATGGTCTTGAGTAATGCAAAGTTTTTCTTGAGGTACAGGTGCATCGAGAGCAGAACTCTCAAGCCCCTTGCAGATCTGCCTGGGGCCTTGGGACTAGCTCTGCCTGATCCTCAGGATGGCTTCCTAGATTTCAACTCAAACAACGAAAATACCCAGTAGGAACCAGCCCTGGTTCCATCCTGTCCAAATGCTGTCCAAACTAGGAGTGGAGACATGCAGACCCAAGAACAGGAACCTGAATTCCCTAGATGCCATATACGGTAAAATTCAAAAGCAATAGTTACCTTGTGATTAAACCTAGACATCTGACATCAACAACAGTCAGTCAGAAGACCATCCCTGTGCAGGCTCAGCCCTGACTGTACTCCTGTAGCTCTGGCCTTACCTCCACCTGGTGAAGAGACTTGAATATTGACAGATCAAAAGGCAGGAATTGCTCCTGAATGTTGCTGGTCCCCAAAGGTCCTTCTGTGCCAGAAACCTACAGCCACAGATACAGCTCAAATTAGGATGCTGCTGCAACCTGTTCCCCTCTATCACTGGATAGGGCCACAGCAGCTGCCAAACCCCACTAAAATCTTTGCTTGGCCATGTGAGGTACTCCCCGCACACCACTTCTGTGGTCAACAAAGCAGGCTAAAGCTGAGGTTTTAAAGCAAGGGGACATGAGGTCACGATTGCCCCCTAGTGCTCAAAGCCAGAATCACAGTACCGAGATCGCCAAAGGCACTCCTTTCTCAGCTGGCCCACAGTCTCTTTCACACAACCGAGGGGCTCTCGTGACTGGGTCGCTATGGCTTTACCTTAAGGTACTTAAGGCGACAGGTGAAATCCAGGATGTGCCCGAGGTCAGTCTTGGCATCCCCGCTGGCGCAGGTGGGCTTTCCTTGCTGCAGCTGCTCTGTGACGGCATAGAGCTGTAGGGGTCCAATGGCAAAGACCTCGCCAGCCCCCAGGAGCTGTTCTCCTGCAACAGCCATGTTCCATGAGGTGAGCACCAGCCCCAGTCCTGGCCAGGGTATCTGCCTATTCAGTCAACAGCTAACACCTATATGTACACTGCACAGCAATAGGATGGGGCCACGACCTGAGCTCCTGAACTCACACTGGGCACAGGGCAGACGCTGGGTACAGGATTTCGAAGGAGGGAAGGGCCATGGGAATGAGTGGACAGTGAGCCTCCCTGAGGTGAGACTAAGTCCAGTCCTGAGGCACCAAGCCAGGGTAAGGCTGATGTGAGGTTGCACTACAGGCAACAGACACTGTCATCTCGCCAGGGTACATGTTTTGAGGTTAGATTCTAAGACAGCAGGCAGGAATTCTGAGCCAGCAGACACATTTGATTCTTGATCTGCTTCTTCCTGCTACGAACCCTCAAGCAGGCCCCTGGTTACTCAGTATTCTCCCCGTACCTCCTGGGAGGAAAGTAGTAAGATGGTGAACACAGGACTGGACCATCACATGTCAGCTACCTCTCTGCCAGGGCCTAGATCCATGGATGGCTTCTGCTTGCCATCTGAAACCTTTCAGGTAGGGACAAGCCAGGGGCAAGAAAGCAGCAAGCCACACATCTTTCAGAATTCTACCATAGCGTTGGAATTAATTCTGAACCTCGGCTTAACCTTGAACATGGGGCTCAAGAGTCTTAAGGCAAAGGATCACAGGTCCTCGGAACTAGCTGCCTGAAAAGCTGGCAGGGAGGCAGGCTTGGCTACAGAACAGGTGCATGGATTTGGGCAACCCAGGGAAGGGGCCCTGGCAAGGACTCACTTTGCACAGCACAACAGATGGAGTTCTTTGCCAACTTGGACCCTTGACAGCTTAACTGGGTGAGCAAGTTACACCCACTATCTCAGGATACCTGGCCACATACCTTTGTCAAAGAGCTCCTCTGCCAGTGCTGCAGTGATGCCATTTATCTCCTGCAGAGTAAGCAGAACCCAGGTTAGAAAGTCTGACTGTTCCCCAGCCCCCAGGACATAGCACATTTCCTGCTGTCTACCCCGTCTGCTGTGGAAACGCCAGTTCTCTAAAAAAGTGGGGGTGGGGAAAAGAGAGGAATAAACCAAAAATGAACCAAGGTGTTTAGAACAGGAAACAAAAGAGTCCGAGTTATATGGACTACATTTGAAATGACTCATCAAAAGAATGGAAAGCAGACTTGTGCCCCAATTCCACAAACACAGGAGCACTGGCTGAGTACACACGCCCCAGGAGGCTGACGAGGTTTGGCTATGTTAAGGGCTGCTGGGCAGTCAACAGCAACCAAAACTGGTCCTGAGAGATCCCAGGAGAGGGTATGGTAGAGTCCTGTTTCTTCCAGAACAGAGGTGCCCAGTATTCTGTTGAGATAATGGACCTCCCAGAATCAACCTTCTCTAAGAGCGACCAGTTCTTTTTTTTTTTTTTTCTGTTTCAAAAGTATCTTAGGAAAGCATGAACACTTGTTCTCTTCCTGTGCTCATCCATCATGTCTTGCAACAGTATCATTTGGGGCCCAGGGTCATGGGAAAGCGGCTAGGACAGGATTTCCTTTTAGAACCACGTGTTTAAGGAGACACGGAGAGGACAAACCTTGAGTCCTGGTAAGAGCTGAGGTATTGGAACCTTATTCCTTGCTGGGCAACAGCCTGCATGCTTACGATGCACTGGCTCACTGAATCCCAACACCCTATGTGAGTAACAGGTTATTCTGAACCGTCTTTCACAGGTGAGCAGACTGAGGTGGGGAGGTGCTGCTACTCTCCAGTTTTTTCTGGCCAGAGACTAGCAATGCCACACTCTCATGCACTTGGCCTTAAGCTTCCCTCTGTACACACCCAGCAGTTTTAGCACTTCAGTGGTGTAATCGTGGGGCTGGCCCCACATCCACAGCTAAGAATTTTAACTGACAGATGGCAGCCAACAGGACTTTCCATAAGAGGGTCCAGATGGAGGCTGCGCAGTGGCCTCCGTTGCTCACAGGAACGTCCCCGCCACAAGGACACGCCATTCATGTGTTTATGGGACTCGGGCGGCACCAGGTGCAGGAGACGAGCTGTCCTGTTCCTGTTTTTCTCTTCTGTCATTTGTCTCTATCTTTTATACATAATGTCTATTTTAAAGGTTGTTTATCCAAATATGTTCCCTCTCTGTATGCCTTTTATCTTCAGTCACAGCAGTTTTTCAGACTTAAGAGAGGGTTTTCATGTTTATGTTGTTTAATCTGTGATTCTTTTCCTTTGTGATTTCCCCAGTCCAAGATGATAAAAATTCCCACTTTTTTCTCCTACTATTTTTATGGTTTCTTTTTAAAAAAAAAGTGTCTCTTTTAGGAAATGCAGATGGCCAACAGGCATATGAAAAAATGTTTAACATCACTCGTAATAAGGGAGATGCAAATTAAAACCACAATGAGATACCACCTCACCCCAGTGAGAATGGCACATCTTCAAACAACTATCAACAACAAATGTTGGCGAGGATGTGGAGAAAAAGGAACTCTCCTGCACTGCTGGTGGGAATGCAAACTAGTACAAACACTATGGAAAACTGTTTGGAGGTTCCTCAAACTGCTAAACATGGAGCTTCCCTACAACCCAGCAATCCCACTGCTAGGTATCTACCCAAAAGACATGAAAACACTGACTGAAAAAGATACCTGCACCCCCATGTTTATTGCTGCTTTATTTACAATTGGAAAAACATGGAAGCAGCCCAAATGCCCAAAAGTAGATGACTGGATAAAAAAGATGTGGTACATATATACAATAGAATATTACTCAGCAACCAAAAAAGAGAAACACATGTCTTTTGCAGCAACTTGGATGGAACTGGAAAAGATCATGCTTAGTGAGATAAGCCAGAAAGAGAAAGAAAAATACCGGATGGTTTCACTCATAGCAGGAGTATAATGGACCAGGTGGAAAATAACAAAAATAATGAACAACCATATACCAGAGACTTTTTGTGGGGGTGGAGTGGGGAATAGGATCAAAAACGGGGTGGGGGGAGGGAAATGCACGGGATTATGGTGATGGCACATGGGTGACTTGGTGATGGGAAACCCGCGGGGATTACAATTGAGATGGAAAAAAAAATAAACTTCTGTAATAATAATAAAAAAAATGTCTCTTTTTAAAAAATGTGTCTGTTTCTTTAATCTTCTTGAAATTCAGTTTAGGTAGTATGTAAGAGTAACTCCTTTTTCCCCTCACAAAAACAAAGCAATGAGAGAAAAGTGAGCAAAGGCAGCCCCAGCATTCAGGAGCCCAGTCGGCAAATGCAGGGTCAAGGCCAAAGGCCATCTGAGGTCCAAAGCAGGTTCTGAGCAGGAGAGCTCCAGCTTGCGAGAGAAACTATCAGTTCACAGTTCACTCTGAAGTTCAACTTCAGTCTTTTGCAACAACTTAAACTCAATCACATTATCCTTAACTGCTGTGAAAGACTGAAGGTTAAGAAGAGCTTCAAATGATTCAAATACTTGTTTCTCCATTGACAGTTCTGAAAATCAAACTCTGACTATAAATCAGTACTTCCCCATCCTCTCTGCAGCCAAAGTTGGCTGGAAAACCTTAAAAGATAAGAATCCCGGACAGCTCCCAGAAGCTGCCCATCCACACCTGTCACTCCCTGAGAGCAGCTTCTGAGCCTCTCCCTTAAGTCCGAGACACTGACGCTGAGGCTCACAGGTCTCACAAGGAGCCTGCTCACCAGAACCTAACAGCCCTCACCCTCAAAATTCCCCTTCTTCAGGCAGCTGGCATCAACCCAGAAAGAATTCGAAGATCCACCCCAGGCTAAGGGGAGAGGGCTAGAATTTTCGGAAACTACAAAAAACTGAAGGATAGTGAGGTCCAAGGGCTCTTGTTAAGCAGAGTGCAATCTAAGCAATCTGAGCAATCTAAGAAATAAACTAACAATTACCACCCAGCTCTGTACGGAGCAGGAAGTGTGCTGTTATGACACTATCAACTGAATTTCCCAGGCTTATCTTTACCTTGGGAGATTCTTAATGAGAGGAACAAAGAAATGCCTCAGCAACCAAATCTAGGCACTGTTCTCCTGAGAGAAGTATTTTGTCTGCCTCCTCAGGGAATATTCTGGTTAAACTATAGACCTGGATGCAGAACAAAGATATGCAAGGTCAGGTTTTTTCTGGGGCCAGAAGTGGAGAGTGGGTTATGTCTCAGTGTCCCCTAGACTAAGCTGCTACAGGTGCTGCTGGAAGATCAGCTGTGGAGACACCCCACTAAATCTGTGCTGAAAGAGGGACTTAAAACACTTTAGGAGCCATGTAAATTTGACTGAAAAAAAGATATTCATTATACCTCACTAAAAACTTCAATTAAGGTCCTCCCTGGTGGCGCAACGGGTTAAAGCACAGCACTGAGAAACTAAAGCCACTTCTGCATGAGTTCGATTCTCGCCTGCCCCGGAGGTGACCACATGGCG
>NW_004567105.1:59478395-59530315 GCF_000260355.1 Condylura cristata
TACCGGATGGTTTCGCTCATAGCAGGAGTATAATGGATCAGGTGAGAAAATAAGAATAATGAACAGCCATATACCAGAGACATTTTGTGGGGGTGGAGTGGGGAATGGGATCAAAAGACTGGGGAGGGAGTGGGGGGTGGGTGGGGAGGGAAGTGCACGGGACTATGGTGATGGCACATGGGTGACTTGGTGATGTGGAAACCCACGGGGATTACAATTGAGATGGGGAAAAAAATGTACAAAATGATGTAAAAATAAACTGTTAAAAAAAAAGAAGAATTTCCCATAGCAAGGAAGACACTGCTCTGCTACTTTAGACAGTGAATAGTTAGCAGTGACAATGCTTTCTTTGCCAATGTAACTGAGAAAGTGACAGAGTAGTTCTCTAAAACTAAAAAGCTAAACTTACTTTTATTAAAAATAAAGAAAACTTGGCCCTCCCTGGTGGCGCAGCGGGTTAAAGCACTGCACTGAGAACCTAAAGCCACTTCCGCATGAGTTCGATTCCCGCCTGCCCCGGAGACCACGTGGCGTGGCAGACCTCTCCTGGCCCGCCCGCTGCTCCCCTCAGCAGTGTATTTTGTTTATCTGCCTGTTCTGCTCCCCACTCTGTCTCTGGTGAAGCCTCTCACCGCCCCTGCGCCTCTGGCCTGTACCCCAGTTCTATATGTACAAATAAATAAATCTTTAAAAAAATAAAGAAAACTTTATACATTTGAAAAATGTATAAAAAAATTTATAAAAAACAAAACAAAACAAAACTGTACCACCATCCCAATCAGCTACCTGCCAGGATTAAGCACTATTGTGTGGCCTTGAATAGAGGGCATGAGTTGTATATGATGCTATGGAATAGTAAGTATGCAGTCTGGCAACTAACATTCTGACCAAGCGTGTCTGCATGTGAGGCGCCCCCAAGCAAGTATATCCCAAAACACAGACCAGCCTAACACACTTCTGCTTGGCACAAACTCAAGCAGATTGCTTGTCACAGGGCAAGCAAGGCATCCGATTATACAGCACTGTGATGGTTACACACACATTAAAGTCCCTGTCTGACTGACTAAGACAGTGATGAAGCAGTCTAGCAGGAGTCAGCCTTGTCAGACTTGACTTGAAGTGAAAATTCCACATGAAGGGATTCAAACGTCTTTAATAGAACAAACTGTAAGCTGTAAGACTGTAAGTTGTGGAGAAATCTGCTATCATTTACTTCCTTGGTATTCTGCAACTAAAACAAATGCTGGCAATAAACGAATGCTAAGGTGGTACCAGTTCCACCCTAACTTCCCATTTCAAATTTCAAAAACCACCTTCCTCTTTCTAACCAACTGGGTTTTAAAACAAGAAATGATATAAATGCCACCTTTCAAGGACACCACTTTCTGACTCGATACTGCCCGGCACCTGGTAAGCCCTTGTCATGGGCCCATCACTCTCTTAGGTCCTTTACCCTCCACTGCACTTTTCTTCCAAAGGCCTGGGGTCATCACCTTCCAGCTCACAGAAGAGAAACTGGACACAGAGGTTCAATAAGTGACTTGGGATGAACTGCTGGGAAGCAGAGTGGTGTACTGAAATTTAACTTCACAGAATCTTAAAATCTCTCCACTAGGGAAGATGCGGTCTGGCACCAGGAGTCAAGGAGTATCAGGGTATAATTACCCAGAGAGATCTAGCACATACCATCTCAAGACTGAGAAAACTGGTGCTTTCTTCCTGTGCCACTGAAATCCACCCTGCAAATCAAGTTGACCCATATACCTTATACCATGTACAAATATACCATGTAAAATAACTAGAAATGGACCAAAGACCTAAATAGAAGAGCTAAAACCATAAAATTCTTAGGAAAAAACATAGCTGTAAATTGTTGTGACATCGGATTAATCAATAATTTCTTAAATACAACACCAAAGCAACCAAAGAAAAAGTAAGTTAAACCATCAAAATCTATAAACTTCTGTGTTTCAAAGGACACTATCAAGAATATGAAGACATTTTCTATAACAGGTGAAAATATTTACATGTCACATTTCTGATAAAGGTTCATATCCAAAGTATATAAAGAACAAATCAAAACACAAGACAAGTAATTTAATTTTTAAAAAGGCAAAAGATGTGAACATATTTCTCCAAAGATTTGCATATGGGAAGAGGCTCAACATCATTAGTCAGTAGGGAAATGCAATCAAAACCATTAGATACTGTATCACCCACTTTACAAAAATGGATAGTAACAAGAGTTAACAAGGTTATTGGGAGATGAGCACATCTAAACACTGCTGCTCAGAAAGTAAAATGGTATAGCCATTATGGAGAAAATGTTCACAAAAAGTTAAAGTTACCATATGACCCAGCAGAATCCCATTCCTAGTGTATATCCAACAGAAATGAAACATTTCCATATGTAAACTTACACAGGAACATTCAAAGCAGTACTATTCATAATAGCCAAAGTGGAAACAACCCAAATGTCCATCGATTGATGAATAGGTAAAACAAAATACAGATGGATAAACAGTATCACTTAGGACAAAAATATTGATTTACGCTATAGTAAGAATGAATCTTGAAAATATGCTAAGTGAAGAGAGTCACGAAGACTTTTCTGTAAGATCCTTTTTTACTCTAAGATTCCCTTTAATGAAAAGTATAGAATAAACAAATTCACGGTGATAGAAAGTAGATTAGTGATTGCTAGGAGCTGGGGAGCATGGGAAATGACTATTCCTTTTGGGGGAGATGAATGTTCTAGAATTAGAGAGTGGTGACAGATGCACCACTTAATGAATATACTAAATCCTGCACATATTAAAAGAATGAATTTTGTAGTATGTGAACTATATCTCCATTATTAAAAAGTACACAGTAGGGTCTCCTGGGTCCTCATAATCCGTCAGCCCCACAGAGGTAGAGTATGTTTGGAACAGTTTCAAGGACACTAATGGGACAAAAGTCACAAGAAACATTCCCAAGAAATCTCTCACCCTATAGTAAAGACTAACAAAACATTTTAGGCCCTGTTTCTTCAAACTTATCAAGGATCAAATCTAGTGGCTCTCAATCAGGTACAACTGTTGAGTCTTGAGGGAAGTATTGGCAATATTGGAGACCTTTTTAGTTGTCACAGCTGGGTGGGGAGGTGCTGTGGGCATCTAGTGGGGAGCGGCCACAGATGCCACGACAATGCATCCTCTACAAGCCAAAATGTCAATGGTACCATGGCTGAGAAGCTCTCATTTAACTTAATGATCAATTACTTTTGTCTATCCTTGGATTTATATAACCCAGTGGACTGTTTTGTCACAGTAATTTAAAAATATCCAAACTGCTTCAAGAGCAGATTAGTCCTCAAATGAGAACTATAGATGTGGGTGCTCCCAGGTCCATGTCAGCAAACCTATCTTAAGAGGCCTTTCTAGACTCAGAAGTAGGCAAATCGGAGGCAGCCAGCAGACCTCCTGAAAGGTCTAGGCCTCAAGCAATGAGTTATACTTCCAAAGAGCTGAGTAAGTTTTATCCTTAAATAGCTAATCGAAGCTTTCTTAACATACTGCATTTCTTAAAATACTAGTCAGTAACGTTTATATGGACTCACATGAAGAATGGAAATTTTTTTCTCATGTAAGAAAAAAAAGTCAAAAGGGGGGCACAGCCACTGCAGCACAAATTTGATCCCTTGCCAAGGAGCTGACCCACATGGCATAGCACACCTCTCCAGTCTTGCTCACTGCTCCCCTCAGCAGCGCATTTCAATGGATCCACTTGTTTTGCTCCCCACTCCGTCTCTGGTAAATCCTCTCCTTTTCTCCTCACCACACACTTTTGACCTACACCCTAGCTCTTGTATGCATAAATAAATATATCTTTAAAAAAAAGTCAAAAGGGTTACAAGGAACTGCTACTTACCACATACACTGCTGGAACATGGCATACAAAATCCAGATACCACATAAGAAATATCACCATTTTGTCCACAATGGTTCTTCCAAGCTTAGTAGCCCAATGCTAACACTACCAGAAAATTTCCAGGTTCTATTGCATTCCAAGAAAGGTTCAGCTATCTTAATAATACTTTTTTTTTTTAAGAAAATACTTTTAGAAAATTCCTTTTTTAAAGATTTATTTATTTATACATACAAGAGCTGGGGTGAAGGGCAGAGGTGAGGGGAAAGGTGAGAGGATTCACCAGAGGCAGAGTGGGAAGCAGGACAGGCAGATCCACTGAAATGCAGTGCTGAGGGGAGCAGCAGGCGAAGACAGAAGTCTGCTGTGCCATGTGGGTCAGGGATCCCTGGCCAGGAATCAAACCTTGCTGCAGTGGCTGTGATAGCTTCACAGTGCTGAGACTGAACCCCTTATACCACCAGGGAGGCCCTAGAAAGTTCCTTTTTAAACACATTTAGATTGTTGAGCCCAGAACCCACAGGTTCCTTCCTAAAAGGCAAGCCTGAAAAAGGGGTAGAATCTTTCCTATCTTCAACACACAAATGGAAAACAATTAAATGTAAATGATTTGAAAATACTAAATGTAAATTCTTTTAAAAATCTAACACAGGCAACTACTCCAAGCATCTTGGTGAATAATCTTCTAGAATTTTCCTAGACAAATATAGTTTTATAATTTTTTAATAAAAATAGAATCATGTGCTACATACTGTGTCATGGCCTGTTCTTTTCATGTACTAATATATCTATTTTCTGATGTCAACAAATCCACAGGTACACCATCATTATTTCTAGCAGGATAATTGCCAATTTTATAGGTTACCCTTTGATTTTTTTTAAAGATTTATTTATTTATTCATACAGAACTGGGGCACAGGCCAAAGGTGCAGGGGTGGTGAGGGGATTCACTAGAGACAGAGGGGGGAGCAGAAAAGGCAGATCAACGAAGTACAATGCCGAGGGGAGCAGAGGATGGGTCGGGGAGGTCTGCTGCACCATGTGGGTCACCTCCGTGGCGGGGATCGAACTCATGCTGAAGTGGCTTTAGCTTCTTAGTGCTGTGCCTACTCTTTGATTTTTAAAAAACACCTCCTTATATTTGTGCCTTTATCCATTTTGCAGTTCCCTGATTTATTTCCTTAGAATAAATTCTCAGAAGTGGAGTGTTATTTTTAATGTTCTGGTTTCACATTTGTCAAACTTCCCTCCCTGAAGTTTGACAACTCATCGTGTCACTTCAGCTCATGAAAGCTGTTCTCCATCCATAAGGGAGTGTGGCACTGCTCAAGGATAGCCACTTCCATCCCTTCCCCTTGCAGGAAGGTACTTAGCTTCCCTCTCAGCACCTATGACTCTGAAATAACCCAAGATGGCAATGTAGACTGATCCCTTGCTTAGTCTTGAGCTATGAAGCTACAACTCAACACACGTCCATGCCAGTAGTCAGCTGTTACCAATCTAGTCTCACTTGGATAGAAAACTGGTGGAAATACCCACAAGCTGACTTTGCTAAAACAAAACACCTGGTGAAGGAAAATCCTCCCTATGACCAGATGAAGGGGAACCTGTCAGTGCCCATGCTTCTGCCCACACTCCACCCCCACCAGAGAGAAGTTCCTCCATCTTCTAATCTCGGGGTCAAACTCCAGCTCTCCTCCCCTCAAAGATGAGGTCTGCCAGTTTGCAGCCTTAAATTTTGGCAATTGTGGGCTTGTGGGACAAGGAGAAACGAGAAAACCGGAGGGGAACTTACATAGAAGTGAAAATGCAAGAAGTGGGCCAGCACTCTAGGGGCCACGCCAGGGAAGGTGGCGAGGAGTGTTTGGAGATAGACCTCCAGATCCTTTTCCCTCTTTTCCACCAAGCTTCTCGAATTTTTCCCAATTATCTTTTTGGGCGGAAGCAGATTTTTATCAATCTTCCTTTCTGCAATGAGCTGTAAGAAAACATAAGTGTGTCAAACATACAGCAAATGGTTTCCTGATTGTGCAATCCTGAGGCAAGCAGCTGAGGGCAGCTGTTTGGCACAACTCCTCGAGGCAGGAGCTCCTGGATTAGTGATCAACCCAGTGCATCTGGGATTTGGCTTACCTATTCACTTAGTATTAGAAATACGAATACAATCCCAGGCAGTGAGCTCCACTGGAAAGCCTTGGAGACATGCTCCAGGTCCCTAAATCAAGATCTTTTCCAAACCAGAAATAAACCCAATCATATTGGCAATCTGTCTTTAACACACTCAGGCAAATGACCCAGAGAAAGAATGTCTCTCCAAAAGTAAAGAAAGTCAAGAATTCAGTCAGATATTAAAGTACTGATTCTGGAGTAACTATTGTTGAGTGGAACAAATTCAAATCCATTCCCTCCCCAATAGACTGTTCCAACAAGTCACATCCAAGCTAGGACTGGAATCTTAAAACTGCTCAAGTATGCTTCTTGTACACCATTTCCTATTAAGGCTGAACTCCCACTATCTGTTGTCAACTACATTAATAAACTGGTTTATTAAAAAACACTAAAGGTATAGAAGCTATTTTAATGTAAAACAAATGCATGCACAATGAGATCATGGCCTGAAACCCTGACACAGGTCTCCAGTGCTCACAGGTTACCTTTTCATGCAGGTCATGGAAATCACTGTAACGATGCTTGACTGTCCATTCGTGGCTGCCATCAGTGACCTGGATGATGTAAACCTAAAAGGGGAAAACCACCTTTGTCCAACCAGCAACAAGGAGTAGCCCCTCCCCCGCTTAACCTAGCCACAGGCCAGGGCACTAAGACTCCCTTACCCCAGGCCAAGTTAACTGTCAATGCCCACAGCTCCTGTGCCTGACCCTCGCTGAGCAACAGGCCCCTCACAGCCTCCTCCACCGCCTCAGCCCTGAATCCGCAGGTGCACAGGATAAGTGGCTCTCTCCAACCATGAGGCATGGGAAAGGTAACTATCCTATCAAAACATCTCTAGTTTTCTACCTTCAGGTAATTTAAAGCCAATCCAACCTGAACTACAGGCAAGGGCACCCCTTCCATGAGAGGCAGGACAGGACCAGGCCTGGTGGGACCAGCCTTTTGGCTGTATTTCTCCCCAGGGGCGCTGACTATATACTGGAAGTCAGTCCCTTTCCAACCCTTTCAGCTAGCTCATGCAGCTAGGGGTCAGGGGCGAGGAAGCTGGGCAACCAAGCCCTAACATAAGGGCTTAGTAGATAAGAGAATGGTTTTCAGAGTCAAGAAAGACCTGAGTTCAAAACCTTGTTACTTCTGGGTATGGCTTATGTACGAGTCACTTATGGAAATGACTGGAAGCCTAAGTTCTCTCTGAGCATCAGTCCCTCTCATCTTAAAACCTGGTCGGCCTAAGACTCAAACACGGTAATGCATGCAAATATTTAGGCCAGGGTATAGACCCCCATAGCAAATGTTCAACAGAGAGGTGTGTTAATATTCAATTCAACACACCTGGAGACAAAACGGTAGGGTCGGCCTGCTTCACCACCGCCCCCACGCCCTCTGAGGAGAGGCTCCCTAGAGTAAAGGGAGCTCTCTGGGGCAGGTCTTCCAGCTGGATGCGCAGGTAGGTGATGGCCAATCAATCATCAGTTCAAATTGCCTCAATCCTCACCTGGGTGAGGCTCCCTGATTCTGGTGCCTCCGCAGCAGGCAGGGAAGGAGAAAATAATCAACCTAGTTGGAGCCTCTGTGGAGGAGGAGCCATTTCTCCAGGGCGTCTGTGGTACCAGGATCTGCCCCCAGCCCCTCTTCCAGCCAGGCCGCTTTCCTCCTCCACCCTTTCTCCCCCGCTCTCCCCCCAGCAAAGTAGAAAGAGCCAGAGGAATGACCCCCAAGGAGAAGGGTTAGGATTAGGGGCCAGGAGGTGGAGCCAAGGCCCCCCCCTTCAGAACAAAGGACCGGAGGCTGGAAGATGCTCAGTAGGTGCCCTACCTCAGGGCCACAGGGGACCAAGAAGCTCCAACTCCATCACTGTATGAACTCACCTCCTTTTCAGCTCTCCATCTCCCTGCTGCCTTTAACTACGTGGGGTGGCTTGCCGCCCCACCTTGCACCCCAAAGCCATGAAGATCCCTAAGGCTCCTGGTTTTGCACTTTCGGCCCTGAGTAGAAAACCCGCTTCCAGTCAACCCGTGCATGGGCTCCAACCTTCTTCCATTCTAGTTTCTGCCGACGCCCACCGTCCCACCACCCCAATTTCTAGAACACAGTGCAAACGCCACCCCAGATCAAGGTCCCGCCCTCTCCTGCGAGGCCCCCAGGCCCCTGGCCCTCCCCTTCACCCCATCCATCAGACAACTCCCCCATCATTACCCCTCCTCCCGGACCCGTTTCGTCCTCCCCGGCCTGTGCCCTTCCAAGCGTCATCTAGACCCCCGTTCGCTAGACACCGCTTTATTCCGAGATCCTCCTCAACCCTAACCTTCTGCACCCCTGTCCCTCTTTCCGGACCTGTAAGGCCCATACCCTTCCCCAGATGCCCTGTCCCAAGCTCCCCCCTCGAAATCGTAGGCCAGCCCCATCTCCCTCCTCCCGGGGAGCGGGGCCCAGGTTCCCCTTACACCTCCCCCTTTCCCCCCCGACTCGGACTCAGGGTTCCAGTCGCCACCCACGGATTCCGACGCCAGCGACCGCAGCCCACCGTGTACGTGTCCACGAGCTCAGAGCCCAGGACGCGCGCCTCCTTGGCCGGCTCGGCCTCCCGCTCCGGCCCGAAGCTGCGCGCCGCTGCCGCCATGTTTCGGGCTCCGTCGCCGCCGCCCGGCGCAGACCAGCAGCAGCAGCAGCAGGAGGCGGGGTCAGCGTCCCACCGCCCCCCGGCCCCCGTCGCCCCCCGCCCCCGTCGCGCGCCGCGCCGCCATCTTGGCCCCGCCGCTTTCTCGCACCCTCGCCCCGCCCCTCACGTGTGATTGACAACAGCTGTCAGCGACGCGCATGCGCAGGCCTCCTCGGCGGGTCCGCTTGCATAACGTGCGTTTGCTTCGCGCCGCCTTCTCGGCTCCTAGCCGCGCTTAAGAAGCTGAGGCTCAGGGCAGAACAGCTCTGGGCATGGACAGTTGGTGCCCAGGAAGGGAGAGCAAAAGGTCCAGAGCAAGTCATTGCGCTGCCTGGCCTCAGTTTTCTCCGCCAAGTAATCACACCTCACTGGGCTTTGGTCTCATTCCCAGTAGGGCCTGCGAAGAGGACAAATGTGCTGTGCTTAGGACCTGGGCAGGCACACACAGAGTGACTTTGGGCTATTTTTTAATCTAAGACTTAGAGATCTCCTCTCTGCTGGAGAGTGGAAAGGGTTAGTCTATATAGTCCCGGGATTGCAAGATAGGGAGCTGGTGTGCTTATCAAGCAGGGTACCTGTATGAATGCAGGTGGACTATAGGAGGAAGGGAAGGGTATGTATGTGTTGCCCGCTGGGCACAAGACACTCCGGACGACGTCCTTACGGAGTTCAAAATGGCGGGGAGGGGAGGGCTTAACAAAATGGCCCGGGACCCAGGAACTCCAGTGCTGGAATGGCAGAAGCTCAGGCAAAGAGAGGAGCCCAGGGGAAAATCCAAACCTAGAATATGGTAGTGGCACAGCTGGAGAGAAAGGGGGTGGGTGGTCTGGTGTGATAGGGCATCTGTAGGTGTGTTTGTGCAATGGCTGAGTGCAGCTGACCCAAGCCCAAAGCTAGTACTCGTCTGTCCCAAAATGGGTCGCTGATTCCTTTTCCGTTAGTTCCAAGCTCTACACTCTGAGCTTGGCATTTGAAGTTTCTCTTGTTAGGGCCCTTACTTTCAGCCTCTCCTTGCATATTGGTGTCCCCCTCACACCCCAACTCCAGAGAGGTTTCACTTAAGGCTAAGGCTGGGAAGTCAGTCAGACTTTAGAGAAGTTGCCATCTGCCCAGGAGTCAGTTTCCATATCTCAAAGTGAGAGTAATATCTAGCCTGGCCCATTTCCCTGACTGAATGGCAAGCTGAACTGCTGTATGTCAGGGCATGGCCTGCACCTGTCACTTTGTAGTGCTCGCCCTGTTCTAGGTCCATGTTTTCATTCAAGAAACCTTTCAGAGACTCCCAGGCTGCGGACTCAGGCCAGCCTGAGATCATCAGGGACAGGGGAGGGGGGTGGAGGATAATTGTGCTCACAGAAGTGGGCTGGGCCTAGAAGGCTGAGCGGGGCTATTTAAGCCCAGAGGGGCTGGCAACCCCAGCAGTCTGCCCTGTGAGCCACCAGCATGGATGACATCTACAAGGCTGCGGTGAGGAATGCATCTGAGCAGGGTTTGGATGGGCACTGGGACTCACCAGCTCAGGAAGGGAGCTAGTGAGATCTGGGAGAGAGCCGTGTACATTTAGCTAAGGCCGTAAGGGGATGGTGGGTCTGGTGTTCTGGGATGCACATGAGGTGTGGGTCTGGAGCGGAGACCAGACTAGCTCCTTCCTGTGTCCTGTGCCTGTAGTCCTTGTCACTGTCTCTATGCCACATCTCTCTGCATCTGTATCTGGGTCTTTGCCTTTCTTAGCTTCTTTCCATCTCTTTGCTCCTCCAGAGCAGTCTCTCACTGTATTCCTGCTTCCCTGTCCTCACCCCTCAATTTCTGCCCGTTACAGTCTGTGTCTTACATGTCCACAGCTCCCTTATCCCTTCAGGCTCCTTCAGCTGGCTGAAGATGCTGTGGAGAGTGGGATAGGTGTAGTGAGAAGGGGGCCCAGAATCTGAATTCTGAACTGGGAAAGGGGCTTTGAGGATTGAAGCAGGCAGGGAAGGATCGGGACTGGGGAGAGCTAGGAAGAATAGAAAAGTGGGGCCATAGCCCAACCTGGTTTGCTCAGAGCTCAGTGGCTCAGTGAGGGGCAAGGGCGAGCAAGAGGTTACCCTAAGTCCCTGCAGACTTCCTGGGGTCAATAAGGGGCTTCAGATGCTATTCCATGGGGGCAGGGAGAGATAGTTGCTGACAGCGCTACCCCAGAGAAAGGACACCCCAGCACAGACTGCTGTCTTTGAGGGGACGCCTCCCTCCCCCCAAGAAGTACATCCCTACTCCAGGGCAGGGAAGGGCACCAACTGGCTCTGGGGGTGCCTGTGCCTGTCTTGCAGGAGTTTATAGAGCTGGAGTTTGGGGGCAGCCTTCCACCCAGTGCCCATACAAGGCCTGTCGGGGCTGGGGACTAATTTTGGCTCCTGAGACACCAGCAGGCCAGGGGACCAGATAACACTGCCCCACCCCCTGCATGCCAGAGTCCCAGAACAATCACCAGGTTTAACTATGTCCCCCGTTAAAAATAGCCAGTGGCCACCCCGGTCAGGTTACAGTGGATGACTGTGCCCCCTACACACTGGTTTTATTGTCCTAATCTGAAGGACAGCTGTCCCTAAAGCTACTCTGCTTGGGTTTCAAGCAGGGGGCCCCAAAAGAAATTGAGTGGTCACTGACTATTGTTACTCCGGATTACTTTAGCTCTGGAGGGGTGCCCACCTCCACCCTGGCCTTGAGCCCAGCTTCAGTGACACCAGCTGGGTTACATTAGGGCCTTGGGGGCCTGAGGCCTCTATTCTGTGACCTGGACAAGACCTGTCTCTTCCCAGCTCCATCTTCCTACCTGTAGAACAGGTTGGTTTGCTTGAAAGCAGCTAAAGCCTGATGCTGTGTCCTGAAATTTCTTCTCCTCTCTAGGTAGAGCAGCTGACTGAAGAACAGAAAAATGGTGAGAGCACCCACACACATGGTATAGCAGGGCCAGGCTGGGGGAGCACGAGAATTCCAGGCTGGGGGGTGAGGTTGAGGGCCCTTTCCTGTGACTTCTGAAGCCTCAGAAGTTGCCAGGTGGCCCCAGGGATGATTTGGCCTTCCGGGGTCCTGGCTGCTGAGCCCTGGCCACTCTGCCCCACCCGCCCTCTTGGACACAGAGTTCAAGGCAGCCTTTGACATCTTCGTGCTGGGCGCTGAGGATGGCTGCATCAGCACCAAGGAACTGGGCAAGGTGATGAGGATGCTGGGCCAGAACCCCACTCCCGAGGAGCTGCAGGAAATGATTGACGAGGTGGATGAGGATGGTGAGCCCTCTGGTCCAGACCCCAGACCCATAACCCTCCCAGCCCACTGGTGCCTGATTCTACTACTCATTACTCTGCCCCCGAAGGAGTTAGATTGTATCTCTGGGCTCAGCCATCTCCTCAATGAAACGGACACAACAGCCACTCTCCTCACAGAGATGGTGGGCAGCTGCAGTGAGAACCTGGGGCTAGTGTGCAGCTGGAGTCTGTGTCTGATCTCCCCTCTCTGGCGGCCCTGCCCCCACCCCAGGCAGTGGCACGGTGGACTTCGATGAGTTTCTGGTCATGATGGTTCGCTGCATGAAGGATGACAGCAAGGGAAAGTCTGAGGAGGAGCTGTCTGACCTCTTCCGCATGTTTGACAAGTGAGTGCTTGACTCTTGACGTTCGACCGACCCTAGCATGATTGGAGAAAAGAGAATCGTGGCCTCAGCCCCCCTCCCAGACAGCAGAGGGTGGGGGGTATGGGCGGCGTCATCTCCCAGGGGCCCAGGCCTTTCTCCATGGGAGGTGCCAGGAGGCCGTCTGTCCTCTGGCCCCTTCCAAGGGCTCTGAGAACCCTCCTCTCCACAGAAACTCTGATGGCTACATCGACCTGGAAGAGCTGAAGATAATGCTCCAGGCTACGGGGGAGACCATCACGGAGGACGACATCGAGGAGCTCATGAAGGATGGAGACAAGAACAACGACGGCCGCATCGACTACGATGGTGAGTGAGAAGCGAGCGGGCCGGCCCTGCTGCCTCTGCCTGCCCCAGACCGTCCCTGACTCCGGCCTGTCTCTCTCCACAGAGTTCCTGGAGTTCATGAAGGGGGTGGAGTAGAACCTACCCTTGCCAGAACTGCCTGCACCCACCTTTCAGCTCTAGCTGGCCCCCTGATGACACCTTCCTCCTCCAGCCCTGCCCTAGGGAAGGCAAATAAAGCCTTGCTCTCTGGAGGCCTGGTGTCTGACTCATACTCCTGGGGGCCCCAGGCCCTCGCTAGCGCCCACCCTGGCCTGATGACTACTCTCTTTCCCGCCCCCCATATCCGCCCTGTGTGCCACCGTAGACAGGTGGGGCTAGCTTGGCTCAGGGTACACACTCCAGGCCCCATCTCCAGCCTCTGGAGTCTGATGGCAAATGATCTGCATTTTAATGCTCCTGGGAGCCACGGCATGGGCCCGTCAGTTGGCAGCCAAGGGGTCCTGCATTTGGAGACAGAAATTGTCGTGCCCTGGATGCTACTTGGCACAGCCTTGGCTCCTTCTCACCTCTGGCTGGGCAGAAGCAGGGGACTTCAGGGCCCTGCAGGCCTAGAGCTCATCTACCTGCCCACTCGCTTGGCTCTCTTACAGGCATCTTTGAGAGGCACATTGTCTGCTTCAGTAGGTGATGAAGCTGGGGCCCAGAGGGGTGTGGGGCCCTGTCAGGTCAAGCTACCTGGCTCCCAGCCAAGGCTCGGGCTGATGGACTGAGTCCAGGTGGTTGTAATTTCCAACTCCTCTTAAACCCAGAGACACCAGCAGCACACTTTTCCTCCTGAGAGGGAATGGAGGTACAAGGTCGGTGTCCTTCAGCTTCATAGGGAATCCAGGCCAGCGGTGTGCCCAGAAAAGTGACAGTGGCTTTGGAGAGGGGACGGAGGCTGAAGGAAGTGGAGGTGTTGGCGGTGGTGCTCGCCGGAAAGACAGCTGCCGCTGGGCACAGGCTCCAGCCAGAATGTCAGCAGCTGTCTTTGCTCCACCCAGCCACTCCACAGCTCCCCACCTGTGGCCCGGTCTTGGCGTTCCCCAGACAGGCCCAGCATTCCAGAGACAGTCTTGGGATTCTGGAGATGCCTCTAGTGGAGGCCACAGCGGGCAGGAGCTGCCTATCCCCCAGAGAGGCCTCAGGGGAGGAGTGAATACCCTTGGGCCTACCAGTGGGAGCTGGAGAACTCGGGGCCTCTGGGGGGCACCCAGAGCAAACCAGGAATGACAAGCAAGAAGGCAGGGCCATGGTGGGTGCCTTTGCCAGTCAGTTACCATGCCATGCTTTAGTCACACACCTACGTGTATCGACAAAAGTGAGATGTTGGTGTCCATCACTGGGAGGCTTAGTTCCTAATCGTGTGGAATTTATAGTCAATTCAGGGGGAAATGGGGAGAGATGAGTAGAGTGAGGACATCAGCACATTGCTAGAATGGGGATTTTAGCTATAGGCTAGAGTAGCCTGGGAAGACTTCCTGGAGGAGGAAGCACTGAGCAGAGGCCTGAAGACCCACTCAGGGAGCCCACCATGGGAAAGCAGAAGGGAAGAATGACCAGGAGGAGAGAAGGACTAGAGCTGAGAGGCAGTGTGGGGCTGGCTCTGAGCCCAGCAGCGTGGGGCGTGGGGGCAGCACCAGAACCCCATGAGATGCTCAGTCCAAGGGAGCCACCAGGTACTCTCAGAAGGGAGAAGACTAGGGCAGGAGCCAGGGCAAGACCTCAGGATGGGACAGGGTCTATTTTTTTTTTTTTTTAATTCTCTAAGTTATACTGCATAGCACAAGAGAATATAATCTTTTTAAGTTCCTAGACAAATGTTCTCTGTGTACTTACTTAATTCAAAAAATGTAATGGGGGAGGTGACAGTCACACTGCTGTTTGGTGACCACACCCTTGGAGCTCATACCTGGGGCTCCTGCAGGTGTCCTGTTTGCAGGAACAGGAACAGCTGGCCCGTGGCAGCCCACAGCCTATGGCACTTGCCCACAGTCTGATGACTTTGCCCCAACCCCAAACCTTTCCTCAGTGAAACGTAAGTGGGGATGGAGTACAAGGGTACCCTGGTTTCTGTGGACGGCTGTGAACACGCAGCCTGAGGAATGTAAGGCAGAGCACTGTCTGGACATCTGGTTCAAATTTATAAGATGCCATGACGTCCTTTATATCAGGATATTGAAGAAGAGGAATAAAATGGGAAAATGAGCGAGTAGCAGCTTTGTGGGGAATTTTTACATAAAAATAATTTTAGACAAGGATTTTTAAAATTTTTTATTTATTTATTCAAATAGAACTGGGGTACAGGCCAGAGATGCAGAGGGTGAGAGGATTCACCAGAGACAGAGCTGGGAGCAGAACAGGCAGATCGACGAAGTACACTGCTGAGGGGAGCAGCGGGCGGGTCAGGAGAGGTCTGCCTCGCCATGTGGTCACCTCCGGGGCAGGCGGGGATTGAACTCATGCGGAAGTGACTTTAGCTTCTTAGTGCAGTGCTTTAGCCCGCTGAGCCACCAGGGAGGGCCACAAGGATTTTTTTTTTAAGTTTTTTTTTTAAAGACTCAAATGTCCATTAAAAAAATGGATAACGATATGGATAACGATATGGTATATACCCAATGGCACACTACTTGGCTATAGGAAAATAAAGATGAAATCCTGGGCAGCTTAGGGGTTAAGTCTCAGTGCTGTCACCACTATGGCCTGAGTTCTATGCCCCGCCAGCCAGAGAGCCGACCCACGTGGTGCAGCAGACCTCTCCTGTCTCACCCGCTGCTCCCCATCTTGCTCCCATCCTGCTCCCCATTCTGTCGCCAGTGAATCAGCTCACCCCCCACACCTCTGACCTACACCCCAGTTCTATGCAAAAATAAATCTTTAAAAATAACGATGATGGGCCCTCCCTGGTGGCGCAGCGGGTTAAAGCACAGCACTGAGAATCTAAAGCCGCTTCCGCATGAGTTCGATTCCCGCCTGCCCCGGAGGTGACCACATGGTGTGGCAGACCTCTCCTGACCCGCCCGCTGCTCCCCTCAGCAGTGTACTTCGTTGATCTGCCTGTTCTGCTCCCCGCTCTGTCTCTGGTGAATCCTCTCACCCTCCACATCTCTTGCCTATACCCCAGTTCTGTATGAATAAATAAATCTTTTTAAAAAAAATAAAAATAACGATGATGATGAAATCCTGCCATTTGCAACAACATGGCTGAACCAAGAGGGAATCACGTTTTGTAAAATAGGCATGAGTATATTCATGCACACGTGTGTCTCACGGAGACAAATACAGGATGAGTTCACTCCTATGTGGCAGCCTCTGGGTGAGAAGGCCCAGGCGTGCTCAGAACCATAAGGCAAAAGGGGTGGAGAGAGGGGCACAGATCCAGGGCATGTTCAGGAACTGAACTCTACAAACTTGCCGAAGGACTGCACGAGAGGTGTGAGCAGGTAAGAAGTCAAAGATGGCCTTTCTTTACAGGATAAAGCTGTGGTAGGGTAAAACTTCCTGAGGCGTGTTTGGGGGGGCACACACGGCTGTGGGAAGTGGTATCCGGAGGAAGACATTCTGAATGAGATGCAAAGGGCCGCCCATGTGGGTGGTGACTCAGAGGATGGTGGACTGAGTGGACGTTCATGGGCTGAGAAAGACCCGAGAGGGACTCACGGGATGTGGGGCACTGATGGAACTGGGGAGGGAGAACCCCGAGTGATGTAAGCTGTCGGTGAATGAGAGAGGAGGGTGGCTGGGCCACTACAAAGAGGGGTTATGGGCTGAGGGTGCCTTAAAGAGGGGGTCCTGAGGGACCCCTGAAAAGTGTCCCAACCCCTCTGTTCCAGAATGAGGTTGGTGGGGGAGGAAATGGGAGCGCCCATTCCTTCCAGGGTGCCCACTCCAAATTCTGGGTGGGAGAGGCCAGGCTGGGACGCTTTCCATATATTTGGTGGTGCCCAGTGTGTGAACACACACACCTCACATCGATGGCCAAGCACTCACAAGCTCCCCAGCATCTGGCACTGCACACCTCGTTCTGTTTTGCTGGACCAGTCCTCTGCATTTCTGATGGACTGTTGTCATTTCTCTGGATAGTGCTTCCACCAGGAAGCCTCCCTTGATTTCCTTCAGCAGAAGCAATCACTGGCGAACACCCCCCTACCCTTGAGAAGAGTCGCCAGAGACAGAGTGGGGAGCAGAGCAGTGAATTTACTGAAATACACTGCTGAGGGGAGCAGCAGGTAAGACAGGAAAGGTCTGCCGTGCCATATGTGAGTCAGCTCCCTGGCTGGGAATTGAACTCAGGCTGTAGTGGTGATAGAGCTGAGACTTTACCCCAAGGACAACAGGGAGGCCCTTCTCTACATTGTTAATTATGTGGTCACTGATGACCACTCCAAGAAAACTATGGTTTCTGCTGGGTAGACCTGCAGCTCAGCACAGCCTTTTTGACACAGTGGACCGGTTGGGGACCTTCTGCAGTTCCTACTTTTTCCACTAGATGGCACAAGATGCCCACGGCTGGGCTCACTGATCGCCCGCTGAAGGGCACTGTTGGCGAGTTGGTGAGTTTCCCACCTGCAGCCAGCAAGTGAGGCCTTTGCAGAAAATCCTTAACCATCTTTCAAACGGGGACACTGAGACCCAGAAGATGAGCCGAGGAACTTCCTGAGCCCACACAACGAGTTAAGAGTAGAGTTCTGGCTTCTAGTCTTGCATGGCTGTTTTTCTTGCAGTGTGGAGTGGGCTGCCCCCCACATCTGCTCTAGTAGATCCAGGCCCCTATACAGCTCCAGCTGAGACCCCCAGGGTGAACTGGCAGCTAAGGAGTCCTTGGGCTTCCTGCCCACAGCTGGTGGCCACATGCTGAGTGAGGGGCTGTTCTGCTCAATCTCCAGACAGGCATTGGCCCCCAGCCTGGGCTACATGCCCAAACATCTCCCCAGGGAGACAGAGGCTCAGAGGTTCCACCCTATGGGGCGTAGGACATAACCACCTCATGGCAACCCCTGCACAAGCACCTTCCCCAGAGTATGGAGCCTGTTCCACCCAACGTGTCTGGTCTCGGCTCTAAAAGACGCTGTGGCCCAGAGAGGGGAGGACCTGGGTCAAGGTTCTCCAACAGAGCAGAGGCAGAGTGGCTGAGTCGTGTCCCTGGCGTCCCTGAGTAACAACTCACCCCTCACCCACCTCTAGGCAAACCTCCCGCCTGCCCAAAGAGGAGACAAGAGGCATCTGTGTGCTGGGGGATGGGCCAGGGAGTCAGGGTGCCAAGTGCCTCAGTCTGTCCTTCCATGGGGAGACAGGGTCCCCTTCAGGAGTCCCAGACACAGAAGGGACAGGGTTAGTCAGAGCCTGTTCAGCCCTGCTGTGTGGCACGGACCCAGACTTCCTCCTCTGATTCCCTCAGGTGTCCTGACCGTCATCTGAAGACTCAGGCTGGTCCCTGGGGAAGGCCTAACCTGCAGGACTTTCCAGAATCCTGGTGCTCCGATCTCAGTTCAAAGCTGAAATCTTCTTAGTACCCAGGTTACACTACTGCTGAGTACAGGGGCAGTGGCGGGTAAGAGATGGCAGATGGGAACTGCTGTGGGCTAGAGAGCACGAGGTCCCCACTTCCCTGGATTCAACCTCTCAGCCTTAATCCCTTGTCCCTCTTCCGTAGCTCTCCCATCTCCTAAATAGGAGCTCAAGGCAGAGGGAGTGCTTTGAGTCCACCTTCACTTGGGAGGGATCATAGGGGCCTTTGTGGCAGAGGGGTACCAGGGGAGAACCTAACATACCCAGGGCTCCCTCTGGCCCCGGAGTCTCTGGCCCAACTGGAGGGTTGAGGGACGCAGGGCCATGTGGAAAGGGTTCCCTGGCACTGGGCAGACCCTGTCCCTTCCCCAGTGAGCTGGGATGGGGTCTGGAGGACAGAGAGGGACAAACCTGGGTGGAGACGGCTGGGCGTTCATCTCTTGTCACCCCCAGATCTGCAGAGTCTGGCTAATCCTCAAGCCCACCCCTAGCGTGGGGCCACTGGGTTAGAATAAGTCTCCCTAAGCAACTTGAGCCTGCCGGAACTGGGGACCCAGGCCAGAGCTTCAGGGGTCTGGACCCTCCTGGTATCAGAGACCTGGGCCCCCTGTGAGTGTATGGGGATCTCTACTGGGGGCATGTCCAGGGCAGGGAGCAAGCAGAGCCCAGCCAGACCCCACTGAGCTGCACTGACTGCTGGCCTCTGCCCCCCCACCCCCACCCCCTGCCCCCCAGGCTGTCTCCCTAGCCATCCTCTCTCCCCCTCCCCCATTGAGCCTGAGGACTTGGGCTCACCCACCCCAGCTGGGAAAGTGTCCCCAGGGGGGAACTGGCCTATCTGACCCAGACCAGCAAGCTGACCCCCCAGGGTGGAGGGAGAGGCTGCAGGTGGCTCTCAGGGCCCTAGCGTGGTCCAGTCCCCTCCCCCGCCTTCCTGGCCCCGGGCGGGGTGGAGCCACAGTCTTATAAGTGTCTGGCCCAGCGGCAAAGGAGCAAACTGCAACCAGCAGTGGGAGCGGAGGTGGCTCTGCTGGCAGCGCTGGCAGACTGGTGCCCTTGGCTCCCCAGCATGGGCCCCTCGGCCTGGGCCATCTGCTGCCTCCTGGGGGGCCTCCTGCTCCAAGGGGGGCACCCCAGCCCCGGCCCCAGCCCCAGCCCCAGCGTGCCCCGTCTGCGGCTCTCCTACCGAGGTATGGCAGGGAGCGCCGTGTCCTTGTGCATGTTCCTGGGAGCCCTGGGCCCTGCGAAAGCCCCAGCTCTGGGGTCCCAGTCAGGAGGGTACAAACTCTCCCGGCACAACCCGTGGGAAGGACTTCACGGTCATTCCCTGGCATGGTGCTCTGCCAGGGAGTCTCTTGGGGTGGCCAGAGACGGGAGCCCCTGGGGGAGGAGGACAGGCCTGGGAGACAAGGCCAGGGTGGAGGTGGGAGCCACAGACTGACAGACTCAGTCTGGCCAAGCCTGCCCGCTGGGCCTGCTGCAAAGGGAGTCAGATGAGAGACTGCCAGAGCAGTGGAGATGGCAGAGAGGTGCTGAGGGCAGAGGGCAGAGGGCAGGCTGGGGGATGTGTGTGCTGATGGGGGCCTGCCCAGAGCAGGCAGTAGGGAGCAGGCGCCCCCACCCCCTTCCCCAGAGGGGTTCCTCGCCCTATCCCCACTACTTTACCCTCACCAGCCCCGTGCAGCCGCTTCCCTCTGGTCCCAAAGGGCATTCTAGTCCCCTCTTTGCCCATTCTGGTCCAGGAGGTTCCTCTGACCATCTAACCTGATTTGTTGTGCTGCTGCTGGCACAGCCTTCTCTGAATGTGTGGGGACTTTTCAAAGGAAAATGTCCCGCCCGGGCGCGGCTCTCAACAGACTCTTCTCAGGGAAACCAGAGCACTAACCGCCTTCCTCTGGCACCCCACTCTGAGGATCCTGGCCTGCTCTGGAGAGTCTGAGTGGAGGGACATGGGGCAAACTAGGAGAATCATAGTGGGAGGGTTCCTGGGGACAGCGTGATCCTGTCCTGGGAGCTTTGTTTTGGGGGAGAAGTCAGGCTACAGGAAAACCCCAATAAGTGCTGTCAGCCCTGGAGGGCTTCCTGGAAGAAGGTGTGGCATATGCAGCCTTCCTACGGGTACCCCCACCGTATCCTGCTGCCTGACCCTTCGCTCACCCCTCACTTCCACCTCCATAGCCAACTCCAAGTTCCAGGATCCTAGCCCCCTGGGGTCAGTGTCCCCAGACATCAGCCCACCCCGCCCCTGGAGTCTGAGTGGGCAGCTGCAGAGGAGAAAACCCTCTCAACACACCCCTGGCATAGAGCCTGGAGCTCCGCTGGCCACTGCCGGCCTCGCCCATACGCAGGCCTTCACCAGGTGCCCCTGTGCTGGGAACACTCTCCTCTGACTGCCTGTCCACCTGTCCTGTGGAGTCGGCCTTGCGAGCTGCCCAGCCACACACTCTTCCTCCAGGTGCCCCTGGCACTTTGCCTGGCTGGCTGCCATAGTTTCTGCCAGTGGAGCCTTTTCCTGGAGGGCAAGAGGGGACAGTGGGAGTAGGTGTTAAGTGAAAGAACACCCAGTTACGGAATGCTGGGGTAGGAGGCGGGGGGGTGGGGTGGGGGGCTCAAGATCCCTCCCCCCAATCCACTTACCCGAAGTTCTCGGCAGCCTTGTGAAAGGAAACCTTTTCCAGATGTGAATGTGTGGGGTGTGTGTGTAAACACAGAGCTGAGACCCTCCACTTCCACGCTTGCTGGCTGAGCAGAAGTCCCTGGCCCTCCCTTGCTTCCTTCCAGACCTCCTATCTGCCAACCGCTCTGCCATCTTTCTGGGTCCCCGGGGCTCCCTGGACCTTCGAGCCATGTACCTGGATGAGTACCGGGATCGCCTCTTTCTGGGAGGCCGTGATTGCATTTACTCTCTGCGGCTGAACCAGGCCTGGCCGGATCCCAGGGAGGTGAGCTGGGCTGACCAGGGCGAGGGGCTGTATGGAAGCTGATGCCTCAGAATGGAAGGTTGGGTGGGAAAACTGAGGCTGTGTGGTCAGGGATCAGCCAGCTGTGTCTTAGGTCCTGTGGCGGCCTCAGCCAGGACAGAGGGAGGAGTGTGTTCGAAAAGGAAGAGACCCTTTGGTGAGTGCTGTCTGAGGGACTCCCCCCAACCTGACCCCAGGGGGTGCCTGTGGCACGCTCCTGTGCCTGTTCTGGGAGGGGTGTGGGGTGTGGGGGACATCTGGAGCAGATTTTCATGGCTCTTGAAGGTCTGTGAAGAATGTCACCCTGATCAGCCGGACAGGGTGGAACCATGGGAGGCAGAGATGCCAGGTGACCTTCCATCCCTTCACCGCTCTCTTCCCCCAGACGGAGTGCGCCAACTTCGTGCGGGTGCTGCAGCCGCACAACCGGACCCACCTGCTGGCATGTGGCACTGGGGCCTTCCAGCCCACCTGTGTCCTCATCGCGGTCGGGCACCGTGGGGAGGTGAGCCTGGGGAGAAGTGCCGACTTCTCCTGCAGCCTGAGCCTCCCCATTGAGCCTGCGTCAGTCAGTCAGGACAGAGCGTCAGGGCCTGAAAGGCGCCTTTGTGCCAGGGAGCCGACCCCACGGGGAGGCCCTGAAGGAGAGGGCCTTCCACCCACTCCCCCACTCTGCAACTGCACGCAAAGGTCACTGCCCGGATGTCAGGGCTGGGCTGCTTTCCAGGTAACACCCCTCCCTCCTTCTCCTCCCCCAGCACGTGCTCCACCTGGAGCCCAGCAGTGTGGAGAGTGGGAGAGGACGGTGCCCACATGAGCCCAACCGACCCTTCGCCAGCACCTTTGTAGGTGGGTCACACTCAGGCTGAGGCAAGCCAGAGGGTGGGAGCTGACCCAAGGACTGGGAAAGAATGGGGCCCAGCTGCAGGGCCTGAACCTCCTCCCCTGACTCTGTGCACCCCAACCCCAGGCGGGGAGCTGTACACGGGCCTCACTGCCGACTTCCTGGGGCGAGAAGCCATGATCTTCCGGAGTGGGGGTGCCCGGCCTGCCTTGCGATCTGACTCTGACCAGAACCTCCTGCACGGTGAGCCCAGGAGTCTGCTGAGGGTGAGGCTGGTGGGGGGCCAGGAGAGCTGACGCTGGAGTGGGGACTGGAGGGAGGCCCCAACCCCACTCTGCTCCTACGACTCTAGTCTTCAGGGGGCCCCTTCTCCTCACTGGGTTCAGTCATCTGGCCTCCTATCGGCCCCCTCTCCCTAACTTCACTGTCACCCCCAGACCCCCAGTTTGTGATGGCCGCCCGGATCCCTGACAACTCCGACCAGGACGATGACAAGGTGTACTTCTTCTTCTCGGAGACTGTCCCCTCACCCGACGGTGGCCCAGGTCATGTCACCGTCAGCCGCGTGGGCCGCGTCTGCATGGTGAGAACAGTGAAAGGGCTGTGATGCTCAATTTCTCGCCATATCTCCCCTCCCTTGACTCCCCCCGAAGCATAGCAGTAGGGCAGCCGAGGCCTCTCCCCTGAAGCGTGTGGGCAGGGGGACAGGAGAGGCCCAAGGCTGACTGTGGGGTTCCCTCTCCCAGAATGACGTGGGTGGACAGCGCGTGCTGGTGAACAAGTGGAGCACCTTTCTCAAGGCCAGGCTGGTCTGCTCCGTGCCCGGCCCTGGTGGTGCTGAGACTCACTTTGACCAGCTGGGTAAGGGCGCGGGCGGGGCAGGCCTGAGTGTGGGCGTGGGCAGGGCCGAGAGTCAGTGAGTGGAGGCCTCGCCTGTGGCTTTCTCTCTCCCAGAGGATGTGTTCCTGCTGTGGCCTAAGGCAGGGAAGAGCCTTGAGGTGTATGCGCTGTTCCGCACAGTCAGGTAGGCACCAGCACTGTACCCCGGGGCGCTCTGTTGAGCCTCTGCCTCAAGGGCTGGCCTCACCGGGTCGCTGAGCTGTCCCTGACCTGGTCACTCCATGGCTGCATTCTCTGCCTCCTGCTGGCTTTGGCCTCGGTGCCCTTATCTTTGGTGTCTGCTGACCACAGGTACTGTCACTCTGTCCTGCCTGTGGGAGCAAGCTGCCCCCTTCTTACCTGTAACAGTCACCCTGACCTGATTGTCCTTGTTCGCCCTTGGCAGTGCTGTGTTCCAGGGCTTTGCGGTCTGTGTGTACCACATGGAAGATATCTGGGAGGTCTTCAGGGGGCCCTTTGCCCACCAAGATGGTCCCCAGCACCAGTGGGGGCCCTATGGGGGCAAGGTGCCCTTCCCACGTCCCGGTATGGTGAGTATCTGCGAGGGACAGCCTTGTGTGTGCATGCAGCAAGAGCAGACCAGGCTGAGCTGAGACTCCAGAGGGGCTGGGCAGGGTGAGGAGGGAGCCGAGCTCTCCTGCTTTGAGGGCTCTGAGGTTGGGGTCCCTTCGAGGTTGGCATGTCCAGGCAGTGGGGCATGGAAGCAGGAGGACCCTGAGACCCCAGGATGCTTCAGGTGCTCCTTTTGTCGCTGCCCAGTGCCCCAGCAAGATGACAGCACAGCCAGGACGACCCTTCGGCAACACCAAGGACTACCCGGACGAGGTGCTGCAGTTTGCCCGAGCCCACCCACTCATGTTTAGGGCTGTGCAGCCTCGGGGAGGCCGCCCTGTCCTGGTCAAAACCCACCTAACGCAGCAGCTGCGCCAGATAGTGGTGGACCGAGTAGAGGCAGAGGATGGGACCTATGATGTCATCTTTCTCGGAACCGGTGGGTGCGCTGAGCAGGGTGGCTGGACTGGGAGGTGTGCAGGGGTCCAAGCTACCCCTTTCTCTCCCACTGGTCCCTCCGCTCCCCCACAGACTCAGGCTCTGTGCTCAAGATCATTGCCCTTCAGGAAGAAGGCTCGGCTGAGCCCGAGGAGGTGGTTCTGGAGGAGCTCCAGGTGTTTAAGGTGAGCAGGGGCACCCCTCACGTGCACATCTGGGTATAGGGCTGGCTATGGGGTACAGGAGCACAGCACAGGAGAGGCATGGGCCTGCCTTTACCAAACCTGCGGTCAGTGGAGGGTAAATGAGGCCACTTAGTGCCACAGAGGTCTGCTGATGCTTCTAATGTGGGAGATGCAGTCTGTGAGCTGAAAGTTGGGGCATCCAAGGGGAAGATCAAGGTGAGCACCCCTTATCAAAACTTTGCCAGGTTCACATTGCTGTGAGCGGGAAGCTGAGACCCCAAGTCCCCAACAAGTTCTGCTGGCCCTTCTACAGAGTCAAGCGGTGGGGGTGGCCATCTGTCATCTGTGTCTGGGGGACGGTTGTGCCTACTGACAAGGGTGGGTGACTGGGGCAGCTGTTTCATTGCAGGGGAACAGGCTGTGGGAGGGGACACCAGATCTGTGCGCTTTTAGCTGAGCCTCCCGCTTGGAGACCAGTCCGTGCAAGGCGAGGTCTGGGAAAGACTGTGCAGCCTTAGTTGCCAAGGAGCGCTCGGGCCCAGCTGGGAGACAGGTGGCTCCCAGTCAGGCCCTGGAGGAGCTGCAAGCAGGGATGCAGGGGAGCCTGTCCCCCAGTCCACCCTTCCTGAGACTCTGCGCCCTGCCCCAGGTGCCAACACCCATCACTGAAATGGAGATCTCCGTCAAAAGGGTAAGACAGCTGCCCCTTCCCAGCACCCCTTGCTCTCGTCTATCCTGGCCTGCAGCCTTCCAGCGCTGCCCCTGGAGGCTGGGCTGCCTGGCTGGGCCCTGCAATGAGGCGGAGAACCCAGGGGTAGCAGAGACCCCATGCGTTAAACCACTGATTAAGTGAGGCTTTGTCCAGGTCAGGGGAACCCACTAAGGCTGGCTCCTGGAGGGAAGCAAAAGTGTTCTTGAAAAGAAAAATCCAGATTTTTAATCAAACAGGGGAGTCACTTGTTAGAGGAGGCTGCTGTATGTCCTTCTGCAAGTGGCGGGTTTATCTGTCCCAGTTTATCTTTGAGCTAATGCCAACTTTTGTACTAGGGTTGTATAGTGCAGTGTGAACCTCTAAGGTGAGAGGTTGATGAAAATAAAGGCCAATGGGGTAGAGGGCAAAGGTCAGCAGCAGTGAGGACATAGGGAAAGACCTGGGGTTTGTCCCCTCCCCCTCTACTGATAGGGAGTAGGTGGGTGCAAGCACTTTTTGTGTCTGAGAATGTGCTGAGAGGTCCTGGAAGACTACTTACACATGGCAGGGTCTCAGAAGCCCCAGGGGACTGACAGCGTAGCTGCTTCTGGGGAACCAGGCTCACCTCAACCTTGTGTCCCTCCCAGCAAATGCTGTACGTGGGGTCCAGGCTGGGCGTGGCCCGGCTGCAGCTGCACCAGTGTGAGACTTACGGCAGTGCCTGTGCAGAGTGCTGTCTGGCCCGGGACCCGTACTGTGCCTGGGATGGCACCTCCTGCACCCGCTACCGGCCTGGCACCAGCAAGCGCCGGTTCCGCCGGCAGGACATCCGGCATGGCAACCCTGCGGTGCAGTGCCGGGGTCAGCGCCAGGATGGTGAGTGCAGCAGCCCTGGGGCTGGCTGGGGCCTCACAAAGCCTTATCACCCTGTGGCCTGGCTTGACCTCTGTGAAATGTGGTCTCAGACTGGTTGTAACACAGGGTCCTCAGCCTCTCCAACTGTGCAGCCCCTGTCAGAATCTGTGTGTCAGGCCCGTGGGCAGGCTGGCTGCTTGGTCTGTCATAGTGGTAGGGACTCCTGGGCTCTGGGAGTCAATCGGTGGCCCCGGGGTCCTTCAGTTCCTGAGCTGAGCTAACCTCTGCCTCTCTCCAGGGCTAGTGGCGACCAGCAAGGTCTATGGCACAGAACACAACAGCACCTTCCTTGAGTGCCTGCCCAAATCTCCCCAGGCTGCTGTGCACTGGTTCTTACAGAGGCCAGGGAAGGTGGGACCTGACCAGGTGAGCCCGGACCACTGTCTCCTGTACACGACCTGAGGCCACACCCCTCCCTCGGCCCTAAGGCCTGAGCTCCAGGAAAGGGCTCTGGGCTCTGGAAGCACCTGCCAAGATCAGCCGGGAGAGGCAGTGTTAGCCCCCTGGGAGGTTAGGGGGTGGCGCCCTGTTCCTGCCATCTGGGAGCACCTGACCACATCTAGCCAGATGCGGCTGGAGCTTTTCCAGTGCCAGAGAAACTACTCCCCCCAGAAATGAGTGTGACAGACATGGAAGAGAGGGAAGGGGGTCTAGGTGGTCAGCAAGCTTCCTGTGCTTCTACATGACTCGCTCTTGAAGGAATCTCTTCCCCAGGATTCTTGATCCTCCTCTGCCCCTGTCCGGATCCCTAGCCACTGGATGCTGGTCCTTGCACCCCCCACCCCACACATTGCCTGGCCACACACTTCCTCCCTGGAGCCCAGCTGTCTGCCCAGACCCTTTCCTCCCCCATCCGGAAAGGTCTGTCAACCCCAGAGATGGTTTCAGTCTGGGGCCTGAGGATGGGTGTGGGTGGGGCAGGGTGAGGAGCCATTCTCGAGTCGCTCCCACGGCCAAGGACCGGGATGATTATGGGAGGGGCTCTCCTTCCAGCTTGGGAACTGGGGGAGGCCAGCCTTGGGCCAGCTGTTGGGCTGGGCACTGACAAGACTCCTCCAGGGGGCCAAGGCAGGGAGAGCAAGGAGATGGAGTTACACAACACTAACCGCCCAAGCAGTGCAACCTCAAGGGACAGCTATGCAGGATAGAGCCCAGGGAGGGTCTAGACCAGAGACCCGCTGGAACAAACCAGCACGCCCACCTCCTACGCTGTGATGGGCACTCAGCGCACTCCTGGCTGGGACTGTGGACTCTGCACTGTGGGGGCACAGTGGTATAAGGGGTGGTATAAGGACATCCTGCAGCTGTGGATAATGCAGAGTAGTTGTGTGTGCGTGTGTGTGTGCGTGTGTGTAGTAGAGGGAAGTGTGAGCATTGCAACTGGGGATAATCAGCACTTTGCAGGCCTGTCCCAGATCATGGGTCGGTGAGAAGCTTTGTGCAATCAGCTCACAATCTCAAGGCTGCTGACCCACTTCTGGGAAGGATAGAGTGGGCCAGGGGAAGTGCCCAAGCCCTGGGCACAAGATGGCAAATTTGGAAAAGCAGGGGCCAGAGGAGTTGCTGGTCCGCACCGTGCTCTGTCTCACCCACGTGCCCGGCAGGTGAAGACAGACGAGCGCGTCCTGCAGACGGAGCAGGGGCTGCTGTTCCGAAGACTCAGCCGCCTGGACGCGGGCACCTACATCTGCAGGACGCTGGAGCATGGCTTCTCCCAGACGGTGGTCCGCCTGGCTCTGGAGGTGATTGCAGCCACCCAGCTCCACAGTCTGTTTCCCCGCCAGCCTCGGCCAGAGGAGACCCCAGCCCAGGGAGGACTGTCCTCCACGCCACCCAAGGGCTGGTATAAGGACATCCTGCAGCTCACTGGCTTCGCCAACCTGCCCCGGGTGGATGAATACTGTGAACGTGTATGGTGCTCCTCTCGGAGCCGTGCCAAGCAGGCCAAGGGCAAGAGCTGGGCAGGGCTGGAGCTGGGCAAAAAGGTGAAGAGCCGGGGGCAGGTTGAGCGCAATCGGACACCCCGGGAGGTGGAGGCCACATAGAAGAGGGTGGAGCCGCGTGGCCCAGCAGCAGCCCCTGTCAGAGCAGAGGACCACCATGCCAGACTGTCTCCTAGAGATGGAGTCTCTGCCCCCGCCCCCAGCAGGCTGCCACAGAAAAGAGGGGGGATTGAGGGAGGGGCCCTGGGCTTGAGGGAGGGGTCCTGTTCCTGTCCTCTCTGTGCTCTCAGTCCCAGGCTGGTGCCAGCACCCGCTAGCCTGCTGGTAACCCTGTGGGACTACTATTTGTTCTCAGGGATGGACCCCAGAACACATTTCCGCTTGTGCCCACAGGGAGAGGGCTGGGTGGTTCTTTCCCAGTCTGCAGAACAATGGCCATTCTGAGAGGCCCCTAGAGTGGGTGTGAGGGTGTGTCTGAGGTGGTGTCTGGGCAGGGAGCCTTCAGACAGCCAGGGGGGCGAAGCGGCCTCCAAGTCAGCACCCATTAAGAAGACCTTAGCACCTAGTTAGGTGCTAAGAGGGTGGGACAGCAAGACACCTTCCCCAGCCGGGCCCATGCCCGCCTGATCTGCAGCTGGCTCCTTCCCACTGCCTCCCACCTCTCCTGCATCTCAGAATCACTCCTAGAAGCACAGACTGCTGGAGCTCCTGGGACCTGCAGGTGGTTTGGGCCTCACCCCTCCTTTATGAACCGAAGAGGAGGGCCTCAGAGCCTGACTTCCCTTCCCCAGGCCAGCTTTCCTGGGGTGCCCATACCTCCTGAAAGATTGCCCCTGTCCCCATCATAATCTCCATGCTGACGGGCATGGGGAGGGTGGGTTTCAGGAGAATGTCCCGTGTCCCCCCCCCCCCCCCCGAGATGGAGGGAGGAGGGCAGCTACACAGGACAAGCTAGTGCCCACAGCCTGAGAAGGTGAGAATGATCTGTGAACCAGAAGCATTTGTGGGCAGGCCAGGGGCAGGCTCTGCCCAGAGTCACAGAGACTTAAGAGGCCTCTGAGATACAGAGCATGTGGGAGGACCCCGGACGGTTTACGGGGATGCTGCAGGCATCTCAAGCACTCAAGATGGCATCAGTTAGCTCAGGAGCCAGAAAAAGTCAGGCATTTCCCACCTTGGAATTTGGTTTCCCCTAAGTAAGCATTGGCCATGCAGTTTATGAAGACTTCTCTTTTAAGAAAAACAAAACAAAACAACAAACTTCTAAGTTCTGTTGCTTCTGGGACTGAGGCTAAGATGGCCAGGTGCATCTGTCTGGCATGCAGGGAGGTACTTTTGCCATCAGCAGTGTTTCTTGGGCTAGGGAGCACGAAGGGAGAGGAGGAGAAAGAGGACTAAGTGAAAGTTGTTCCCAGCCTGCATATGAACCAGTTGGTCACGCACAAAACCAACAAGAGAGAGACAAGAGCATCAGGTTTGAGATTCCTCCCTCCCCCATTAAAACAAAGCGGGGCGGGGGGGGAGTGGAAAAACAAAAAGGAAGACAGGGCTACTTGCCCCCCTGAACTCAAACCCAGTTAGCCTGCTATTTGCGCCTTCCCTGCCCTCTGAAGAACTGGAATATGAAAGAGGCCCCTCCTCCCGCTGAGTGGCAGCTCAATTCAAGCACTGACCCCTTGACAGCACTCTGGGTAGCCTCTGGCCTGGGGTTACTGCGGCTGGGATGTCAGCAGGTAAGAGCAGAGGTGAGGACTGCAGGGCAGCGGCCGGAACAGAGGTAGAGGGAGATGGAGACCAGGAAGAGCGCGAACCCCGTGCCAGAACTGCCGCTGGCTCTGCCCTCCGACCTAGGAAGCCAGGGAGAAACACCCCGGCCATCAGTGCCTTTAGGTGGGTCCCGAGTGTGGCTGGCTCAGGCAGGCTCCTCTGGGGGAAATGGTTCTGGAAGATGGAGGGAGAAGAACTGAAAATCCTGTACACCTGTACTTGGAAAATTGAGAACAGCTTCTACCAGCCACCTCACCCCTGTCCCCACGGTACAGCGTGTCATTAAGTCTTGGGAATGCCTCTACATGTGAATTCTATTTTTGTATTCTTATTTGAGGTGGGCCTTGTGGTTTTGCTGCCTTCATAGCACACTTCTAATTACTGTTGTTACTTTTATTGTCATGATGCCTGAGTTCTGGTGAGGCTAGTGCAGTGGTCTACCACACGGTCTGCAAGCAAAGGCATGAAGTTCATATTTACATCTCATAATTATATCATTATTGTATCTGTGGTTGTTGGTTTTTTTTTTTTTTAACTAAATTGAAGGAGACCATCTTGTGAGCTGCTAATGAAGAACTTTCCCCTTCCTTTCTAGGAAGGAGGCCACCCTGGGTAGTAGTTTCTAGAGGGGAGGGAGATAGGTATCAGGGGAAGGAAGGAGACAGAGGGCTTTGTCTATGAAGCTGAGATTGCTTATTAAATTAGGAAAATCCTGCCTGGAAGACTTCTGAGCCTGACCTTAGAACTTCAGGGGGATCTTGAGCTAGGGAAAAGTGCTGGCAAAGGGCAGCTGGGCATGTAGGCAGCCCTGTTCTCTTTTTCACAATAACACTTGACTTTTGTAACAGCAATCCTTGGCCTGGTGCCTGTTTTCATCCCAAGCCACATACCAACATATATTAAGGCCACTGTGTTCTTGTCTGAGAGATGGGAGCTGTGCTGTGGGGGCTGCAACTTCTGGGGAGGGGGAGAGCCCTGTGAGTCCGGCCTCCTGGGTATGCTGCAGAAGGCACTGCTGACCACAGCGCCCACTCCCCCGTGAATCATGTCCCAGCGAAGGACAGTCTCCTCTGGCTCTGGAGGAGCACGGGGAAAGGCAGGGTGCTTTACAGACGGACATCGCTCCGCCTCCCCACGGAGACAGGCCTGTTGCTTGTATGGGTCCCTCAGCCCGTGCTGTAGATGAGGTCGGCCTAACTGGCCCATCACCAGTTCTGTCTTGCATCCCAGGCTCTAGGACAAGCCCCTACTTTTGTCCACTCTGCCTGGCAAAACCTGGACCCCAGGTACCTTGGCTCCAGGCACCATCACCACTGACTGCGATGCATCATGAGCGTCATGAGGCTGTGGGGATGCAGCTTCCCCCGTGCACACAGCACCTCTGAAGACCCCTTGGGTGGACATATCCTGAACTTCACCTCCTGCCTCAGCAATTTCACTCTATCTTCTTCTCCCAACTTTTCCCTCTAGGGCTCTTTGGGACTATGTTTCTTATTTCTCAAGTTTTGAATTAGAAAGGGGCTTTGAGAAAGAAATTAATCAAAGGTTTTCCAGAAGGTGTCCTGTGGAGAAATTATCTCAGGAAATGCCCCAGCACCATGTCTGACAGACAGGGGATTGCTGCCGCTCCGTCCCCTTGGAGCAGTGCGCTGCCGGCTTGCGCATGCTGCGAGTCCCCGAGGAGCTCACAGTGATCCATTTGTTTGAGTGCCTCCTGCGTGCTATATAATTCTCCCAAACGTTGGGACCTCTACCCCTCTCCTCCCTAGGAGTAGTAAACACTTTATGTTTCTAATGTCTTGAAGAGCATATTTTGGGAAAATACTGATTACTTCCTCCCCTTAACGCATGAGAGTAATTTATTGATCTCCGCCTCCTAAGCCTGGTAGCTCCAGAGGCATGACCGCCCAGATGGAACAGACACTTTGGCTTCCTAGGGCCCATGCCAGAGCAGGACCGGCCACCCCAGGCCCAGGGCTGCCAAGTGGCCAGTCTGCTGACCCTTTTGGCTGGACCCTGTCCTGCCTCTGGCTGCCTCCTCTCACATCCAGCCTGCTCTCCAGCCTACTTCCTTCTCCTGCAGCCCTCGTCCTCTGTGGAGGACTGGTATTCAACTCAAATCTGAGATTGTCCTATAATTCAACAGGTTAGTGTCTAAGGAAAGGCGGGGGATGGGAAGCGAAGGTGAAGGGAGGAAAGCAGCCCTTTGCATTTTCTCAAAAGACATCTGACCCTCACATTTCACTTGATTAGGTTCAGGTTAGGGCCCAGCAACCCTCGAATTGAAGGGGTAGACAGGCAGCAGCCCTCAGCCGACTGGCCTGTTTACTGCCAGGCTACTTTCTTTCTGAGCTGACAGGACCCGGTGGATACAGTTAGAGCTGGGTGGGTCCAGAGAACTTGCTTACATGTTCCTGCCAATTCAGCAAACTGAGGTTTTTCTAGTCAGCCACATTTCTTACAACTAAGAGACAGTGGCCCAGAAATAGCCCAATTTCCATCTGAGTTAAGGAGCCACCAACTTTACCTAAGTGCTGGTCTATAGGGTCTCCGACAAGGAAGAAGTTCACACTATCATCAAATCCCCAGGGCTCTCTGAGACTATAAACTTGGACCTGTGGTGGAAAGACTGAGTGGGTGGGGCTGACTTTGAACACAGTACCTGATCAGGAGTTTAGATATTGTTAGTCCCCCCACCCTGGACCCTCTCCCTGACACCCCTGGTGCGCAGGAGTTGAGGCAAGGGCAGTTGTAACCTCTGCCCAACTTTGCTGTGGGTACCACTGTTGGGCCCTTTGTCCTTATAGCCTGTGCCATAATGAAATCTTTCACTTTCCCTGTTGGCTTTTCATTAAGGAAACTCTAGTTCCTTAATGCAGCCTTAAAAAAAATAATTCTTTGCTGACAGTGGGAAATTATACCCAGTCTCCAGGGAGGCCTTGTAAGGGATGCTGGTCACACCAGGCCTCAAGTTGTCAGTTACTAGATTACACTTAGGACTCTGCTGGAGGGGGCTTGACTTCTTTCCCCTGGGGAGGAAGATGACTAAAACCCAATCTACCCCAACAGGGTATATCTCACTGCCAAGAGCATCCCATTAGACAGGGAAGATCAGGGCAAAGGCACACCTGTAGGCTGGTGAAGATTCCAAAGTGAATCAACATAGGCTTAGAGCAGAGCCCAGGTGCCTGCCCTCCAATGGCGGAGACTGTACTAGGAACACTCAAAGCCTAGAATGGCTGGTTGGGAGGACAAGGAAGGCTCTGTTCTCACAGATAAAGGTCTTGAAGAATGATGTGGCAGCCCAACAAGCTTGCTTTATAGACATGACCTCATCTGTTCACTCTGCCCCCTCCCCCTGCTGATAAGAATCTGGTGCTGTTTCCTGTAGTCCAAGATCTCAGACAATGGTGTGAACGGCTGGCCCGACTGGAAAGGACATTGTTTGGGGCAGAAAAAACAACCTACCAGCACAAAGCCAGGGCAAGACCTGTCTAAAAGTAAGGGCCTGTTTACAAATCCATGACTTCCAAGGGGTGGGAAACAATGGGGAATTGTTTTTGGTGAGGCTGGTGTCCCTTTCAGAATACCCCTAAGGGCTGGGGATGGCTTTGATGGCCCAGACAGGTCTCAGATGCTCTGAGAGGGATGGACGCTGATGGCGCGGATGCCTTCCTGTTTATTAGGGACAGGAGCAGAGCGGGGCCACTGAAGACAAGGGGTGGAGCTCCCAGGCCTTACTTCTTCCATCTGGATCTCAAGCTGTCACATTCCTCAGGGATGCCAGGGCCGGAGGGAGTTTGCCAGGGAGAAGTGAGAACTGGCTTTTATTTTATTTTATTTTTTTTCTGAAAAATGTCACCTCCTTGGTTGATGGCCTTTATGGCTGTGCTGATTTTTTGGAAAAAAAGTGTATAAAGCCCAAGAGTCTTGAAAATATCTGATCCCTCTAGAATGGGGCTCCCTGGCTTAGTCACTAGGGAGCTTTTTCACACCTGCAACTCACCTCCAGCCAGCCTGGGAGCCCAGGGAGTTGATACAGTGTCTGTAGGGTCTGGACTTTACTGATAGTAGTGACCTCCCACCCTGCTCACAGGAAGTAAGAACTTTCAAACCAACACCGAGTTTATCTAATGCCTGTATATGTGAGTGTGTGTGTGTGTGTTAGGAAATACACCATCCATTTCCTCAGCACTGGAAGTCTCCATTTTGGGGGTAGGAGAAGGGCAGGTGTTAGGAGCACTTTGGGTCTCGAGAGATTATGAAGGCAGACTTGTCTGAGAATTTGACCTGTGATGAAAATGATACTATAACCCTTATACTAGGCTGTAAATTCATCAGGCTCACACCTTATGAATAAAAGTAAACAGATATGCTTAGAACAAATGAAGGGTAGTAAATCTTGTGCAATCCCAAAACAGAAGCAAGCTTTTCATAAGCCACTCTCAACTAAGGTAGTTATAGTCTAAGGTAGTTACAGTCTTCCGCAAATGGTAATACTGCCCTCTAGTGTTTGATCACAACACAACAGGCTTATGAATACCGGGGACTAGCAAATCCATCAGTTAATGGAAAACAAACCGTCTCTGAATGGGGGATTCCAAGTAACACACTATGAGAGAAGGAAAGGTTAATAAAACAGGCATGCCCCTTCCCTTAAGAGGCTTCCAATCTAGTGGGAAAGTTCCACAACTGTAAGACCAGACAGAGAATGATGTAGGCTCTGAGGATGTTATAAGTAGAGTCCAGTGGAAGTGCTTAGGGATGAAGATGTGGCCTGTATGCTGGGTTCAACAAGCAGGGAATGGAGTAGCGTTCTCTAGACTGTAAACCCAGTGCTCAGCACCAGTGTTCCAGAGTAGCCAAGAGTGCCCATGGGCAGGGGCCCTGGGAGATGCAGCTGTGTGGGGCCATATTTGTAAAAGCCTCTGGATGCCAATCTCAGCGGAAGCCATCCTAAGTAGAGTTACAGATGTTTAATAGTAATTAGCAGAAGGGAAAAGGGCAGTTTTGCTTTGTCAGCAAAGCAAGTGGACAAGGAAGCTTCCATGCGGAGAGGGCTTTTGATGCAGAACTGTGAGCATAGGGTCTGAGCTGAGCATCAGCTATGGGATGGAGAGGAAGGAAGGGCAAGCAAACATCTGCATAACAGGGAAGTTGACAGGACAAAGAGTGGGTGAACAGCAAGGAAAGCTGGACATTTTGAGGTCTCTGGCCCTTGGTTATGGTTCTTGTAGAGGTAAGAATTAAAAGAAGGAAAGCAGGTGCTATGGGGAATTTTAACCTAACATCTATTTCTATATCCAACTCCCTACACCAGGAAATATTTGTTCTAGATTCTGAGTTATAAAACAGTAATTAATTCTAATAGACACATTGTGAAAACAACTATTTAAAATATACAAGATGGGTCTCCTGGGTGGTCTACAGATTAAGTTTTAGTGTTATCACTGCTATAGCCTGAATTCGATCCCTGGCCAGGGCGGTGACCCACTGGCACAGCAGACTTGTCCTGACCCGCCCACTGCTCCCCTCAACAGTGTATTTCAGTACATCTGCCTGTTCCGCTCCCCACTCTGTCTCTGGTGAATCTTCTTACCCCTGACATCTCTGGCCTGTACCTTAGTTCTTCTACACAAAAGAATAAATCTTTAAAAACAAAAATAATATATATAAGTAAATATATAAAATAAAATAGACAAAATAAGTCTGGGGCATCTTGTAAGTGCCGGAAAGTAAAATTCTCCATACAAAATATACAATAATGGGGGGAGGATATGAAAAGGTCACAGAAGCCCCAATGGCCAAGTTAGGATTGAGCAAAAAAAAAAAAATAGCATTTGATTATAACCCAAAGTATAACATAGCTATTCATACATACTGTTATATACCAAATAAATAGATGGGCAAGAACTTGTAGCTCTCCCATGCAGAAGAATTCCAAATAATTTATATAGATGCCCTGCTCTGCCTTAAGGAGGGAAGAAGCATAAATTCCTAGTTGTTAACAATGTGTTGCAGTGAACTCCTTCCAAAAAATAAAGTATGGAAAGGGGTGAGGAAGAGTCATTTTACAGTGGAGACACCTGACAAACACTACCTTGGCCAGAGAGCAAAGTCAACAACAGGGATAAGTCATGTTGAGAGAACATAATTTTACCTGTGTGGTTTGCTTTCCCCAAACCTACAACCTTTGTCTAATCATGAGAAAAACACCAGACAAATCTCAAATGAGATACTCTACAAATACCTGACCAGTCCTCAAAACTTGTCAAGGTCATCAAAATTAAGGAAAATCTTACCAACCGTTATAGCCCAGAGGAAACTACGGAGGTGATGTGATGACTCAGCACAACTTGGCATCCCGGATGTGATCCTAAAACAGGAAAAATGTTAGATTAAAAACTAAAGAGAATCTGAATAAAGTATTGGTCTATTTTCACATGAATGCATTAATATTTATTAAAGATGTCCATGGTAGGGGCAATTGGCTTTGGGACATATGGGGACTCTGTACTATTCTCATAGTATTTCTAGAAATATAAAAATGTCCTAAATAAAAAGTTCAAGAAAAGTCATTATTTAGTGGCGAATGACTGATTAGATCCAAATAAAGAACAGAACAGAGGTGTGTGTATGCTAGGTACCCACTGGCACATAGAGGTTGGGCAGCTGAATGTCTGAGTAATGCATGGTACCCCATCCTCTGACCCCTGCCAAGGATCAGTTAGAGCTGATACAGCACTGTAGGGGGCAATACTTTGAGTTAATAGGGCGTTTCTTATGCTTGAGTGGTTTGCAAAGGGACCCTCCTTAAAGATACTGCTGCAGGTGTCTGAGAGTATGCTAGTGACCCTGTTATACAAATGCTTGAAAAATGTCTTTCCATTGTGAACTATCATTGCAAGAGTTGTCTACTGATAGGCAAAATATTTCTTGAAATGAAAATCTGCAATTTAAAAACTTTCAGAGCTCTGACAAAATATCCTTGAATGCCCAGGTTAGGAATCACAACATTGTATCATCAACCATGAGAGCATATACATAGGGACACAGTTATGGAGCTCTAGGATGACAACTGTGTGGTGAGTGCAGAGGGTGTCACTCTGAAAGGCTCCAGGAGGCAGGTTTTTCAGCAAATAGGCATAACAGAGCAATCTGATGCATGGTCTATGAAGAAAATTATATTTTGAGGTATTGATTGTTTGAAGTAGTTGGGGAAGAATTAGTCATAGGTATATAACAGTTAAGAAAATAAAAGACAGGCTTTCTGGAAAAAAACCATAGTGTACCACCTGGCTCAGTAGTAAATGGTATTTACATAAGTCATAATAATGTAAACATTGAAGATTAATTAAACAAAAATTCTGGCACAATTATAAAAGATAGAGAGAATAAAAATGGGAAGGTTTTGTGGCACAATGGGCTAAAGTTCAGTACTATGAAGCTAGCCTCAGCCACTGCAGAATGAGTTCAATGCCTGGCCAGGGAGGTGACCACATGGCTCAGCAGATCTCTCCTGACTTTCCCACTTCTCCCCTCAGCAGTGTATTTCAGCCTGTTCTGCTCCCCACTCTGTCTGGTGAATCCTCTCACTTCCCCTGCACCTCTGCATACATAAATAAATCTTTAAAAAAAAAACAGGAAAGTTTTTTTTTTAATAATAGCTTATTTTTACATCATTTTGTGCCTTTTTCCATCTCAGTTGTAATCCCCGTGGGCTTCCCATCACCAAATCACCCATGTGCCATCACCACAGTCCAGTGCACTTCCCCCTGCCCCACAGTTTTGATCCCACTCCCCACTTCACCCCTGTAAAATGTCTCTGGTATATAGTTGCTCATTATTATTATTTTCTCCCCTTTATATTCCTGCTATGAATGAAACCACCCGGTATTTTTCCTTTTCTTTCTGGCTTATTTCACTAAGCATGATCCCTTCCAGCTCCACCATGTTGCTGCAAAAGGCATGTGTTTACTTTTTTTGGTTGCTGAGTAATATTACACTGTGTATATGTACCACATCTTTTTAATCCAGTCATCTACGTTTGGGCATTTGGGTTGGTTCCATGTCTTTCCTATTGTAAATAAAGCAGCAATAAACATGGTGTTTTTTTGAATCAGTGTTTTTGTCTCTCTTGGGTAGATACCGAGGAGTGGGATTGCTGGGTCAAATGGAAGCTCTAAAATGGGAAAGTTTTTTTTTTTTAAAGGATTTATTTATTCATACAGAACTGGGGTACAGGCCAGAGATGCGGGAGGGTGAGAGGGTCACCAGGAACAGAGTGGGGAGCAGAACAGGCAGATCGAAGAAGTACACTGCTGAGGGGAGCAGCGGGCAGCGGAAGTGGCTCAAGCCTCCCAGTGCAGTGCTTTAACCCGCTGCGCCACCAGGGAGGGCCCCTAAGATGGGAAAGATTTAAAGGTGCTAAATCTCTGTTAAAATAATAGAAAATTAATAGTACCTAATAAATCAAGATATGACTAAGAAGTAGAAAGGTTTGTCTTTAGGGAGCAGACCCATAGGTAGGGAATCATAAGTCAAGACTTTTTCTTAACTCTTTCAGTACTTCTCAAAACTTTTTAAGTCTATAGTACTTTGCCCAAGTAATGAAGACATATATCTGCCTCCCCACATGATTCCAAGTGAATCTGGTCAAATCTGAAACCGTACATACCTTGATGTAAGTCTCCATGGGTCAGCAACACTCAAAATGAGAATCCCATCCACAGGGTAATGCATTGTCAGGTTTTTTATGCCCTCCCGCCATTAGCCTCCACGATTGGCACCTGTGGCCTTGCACACAGGCCTGTAATAATGGACCCCTGGGCCAGAGAGCACAGGGCATGCGTATATGTAAACCGAACACCTGTGCCGAGGGGAGGGGCTACAGGGCAGAGGGAGGAGCTGGCTAGAGAAATATACTGAGATTCCTGGTCTGTCCTCCATTCAGCATTAAAGGCCAGTAAAACTCTACCAAAGGCTCCAAAATTATCTTTTCATCCGTGAACTGACAATGAACGTACTGGCCTGGGATGGTTGCACAAACACAATCTGCCAGCATTAGTGACAATAACTTAGTGAGACCCTGAGAACTAAGTATCTGGCAATGGTCCTGAGGTTCTAAGCAGATTCCACAAAATCATTAAAAACAGACAAAATGAGAGAGAGGATCTATTCAATTTCTCCCAAGACCTTCTGCCAGATTCCCACTCTAGATGCCCTGCCTAAAACGTCCTGGCAAGACTCCGTCACCCAAGATGGAAATGTCCACGAGGGGGCAAGGGTTTGAGTGGAGGGGTGCTGAAGACCCTGCTGTCTGGACTGAGTGAAGTCCCTTTTGCCTGTATGAGTCCAGGACCCCAGGCTTTGCAAGTGGTCTAGTCTTAGGTTAGTGTGGATTCTGGGCTTGCTCACCTCTCTGATGAGAATCCTTGTGTTTACGCAATGATGGAAATTTTTGTCGAAATTGATTTCCCTGTAAAAACACATCTATGCTCTAAATTGAAAACTGCTTATTTAGTTTATTGAGTTTTGTAGATGAGAAGGGGTTTCCTATTCTCTCACTCTAACCTCCAGACTCCTTAGTTATGCTAGATACATTCCAGAGTGAATTTATAAGGAGACACCAGTGGAGAGAAAAGCTTTATTGTGTATTAACAAATGTGGGTGAAGTAAGAGGAAACATATGAGGGCCAGATTAAGGTGAAATAATCTCGGAGGAAGAGGAGAAAAAAGGCTCCTCTGGGGTCAGAGAGAGAAAGCAGAGGCACTCTCCTAGCCATAAACACAATCCATTGCCATCTGGACTCTGCTCTGTCCTCACACTCCCCTAGGCCTTCTCTTTCCTTGGTTCATGTCTCCATGCTGGCCCTTTCTTTGTCTCACAGTCCCAAAATGTTCTCTCCTCCACACCCTGCAGAGGAACACAGCTTCTACCTGATGTATGTGGCAGCTGTTACTTGGATTTTTTGCAGTTCTTCGTGATTTTGACATCCTTGGACAACCAGGAGTGGCTGCTCCTGCCACCAGAGGACTCTGGCTTTTCTAATAAGGAAGGTTCTGGCCCATCAATCCAAGAAGGGCCCGGATTCTCTTCCAGGCCAGTGTCTCTGCAGAAAAGATCCTCAGAGTAGAAGGTGCTGCTGCAGCAGGAGATGTAACCTGAGTTTTCAGGTGTGTAGTCTGTGAAGAAAGAAAAGTAGGGGATAGGAAAAATCAACCCTCAGTCTCTCCCAGTGCAGATCCCCTCTCTACCCACTTCCCTTCCAAAACTAAAGGCACTAACTAAAAGCTCCCATTAGGTGCCATGCCTGCCTCCTTTTCCAGACAATCACAAAGCCCCATCCCAATTCTTAGACCAGACCACCCCTCCAGTCCCACCTGTGGCTTCAGCAGAAGGTGCACACTCTTCACACTCCCATTTCTTATTGGATCTAAGAAAGGAGCAGTTTCTATGGGTTCCGTGAGATCCACATGTAGCACACAGAATGAGGCACCACCTCCTACAGAAAAAGCCAAGGAAGGGTTGTGAGACAGATTTCTAACACTGCCATTCTCAGGATATTTACTATAGACCAGGCCTTTGCTGAGGACTTCCCAGACATTTTTTCACTCTCCACTCATTTTATCCATACCAGATATGTTACTGAGTACTAATGCCAGGACCCCACAGTCAGGTCAGCCAGCCATAAGATGAACTTAGAAAGGAACTGACCCTGTGTTTCCCCATTGCACACAAAGAGAAGAACTCTGAGACCTGTTCACTTGGATAAATAAGTCCCAGTTGGTCAAGAATGGGACTCAGTATTCTTAATGTTCACCTGGAGGTCTGTACACAAAGGAAATTTCTTACACCTAATAACTGTGGTCAAGGGCTAACTCTAAGATGGCACCAGTGAGAGATCTTTCCCTACCCTTCATCCTCAAAGCTGTCTCTGCCTTGTTCATACAGACAGATGGGGGCATCACAATGCTGGTAACGCTGATACAACTCCGAGAAAGCCCCTGGCTCCAGTTCCCAGGCAGCATCTCTGTAGCAGGAGAAGAAACAGTGAGTAAGGAACACATAATCACTTGGTGAAAACTTTGTCCACTTGGGAGGAACTAGGAGAATTCAAGGCAGCACAGCAAAAGAAATTAAACTGGCTGCTTGAATACTTTGAACAGTCTTGGTAAGTGGCTGTTCAAAGTAATTGGAGTAGCTGAAGTGGATGAACTAGTTGAAACAGGAACTAAGGAACCTCTGTGTGAATTCCAAGAACCCACCCTCTGGGGGAATTCTGATCCCCAGAGCACTCTTCAGATATACGCCTACCCGCCACCTCCACTTATCCCCCCCTTTTCTTTTGCTCATTATAAATTTCTCTCCACCCTGTACCTCTCTCTCTTCCCTGTATATCAATGCCTTGGCTGCTACTTCATTTTCTGAACTATCCTTACACTCACCTCCTCTAGAAATCTATGCAACCCATTCCCTGGCTCAATTCTTGCTTTAGAGTTTCCACTACCTGTCTGGAATATGAATTCCCATTCTTAGCATTTCTTGAGGAAACTCTTCTCGATTGTTACACTGTGGGCATTTGAAGAAATGCTTTGCTGACGTGTGGGCATATTTCTGTAAGAGAATTTATGTTTGTAAAAATCCTCTTTGATCACTTTTCACCCCACTCCACCTTCATCTCACAAAAAAAGATGTTACTAGAGAGCTTGACTGAGGGTTACAGGAAAAGGAGTTTGGGAAGTTAGGGTAAGGGTTGCAAATCCAGTTCACCTGGGACCAAACACTCAAAACAACTCTCAGGAGTACTTCAACTGTAATATCCCACCATAGAGCTTGGCAGTGCTGACCCTCTAGGAGTCAGTTTTCCCTTCCCTGCCATCTCAGGAAGCAGGACCGATTTTGAGGCGAGTTGACCCATTTTAGCATGAACTCATCTTCTCTACCCATCTGAGGATTTTACTCAGCTTAAATCTTTTTTTTTTATAGCATGATTATTTTTTAATTAATATTTTAAAAATCTATTTGTCCATTGGACATTTTCATTTTTGTTGTTCTATTTCCTACTTATAAATAGGAAATTTGTAAATTTCAATTTCTTTTTTTATTATTTATATAATAGTTTATTTTTTACATCATTTTTTACTTTTTTTTTTTTTTTCATCTCAATTGTAATCCCCGTAGGTTTCCCATCAGCTTAAATCTTAATCAGGAATGAGATTCTACACGTCAAGGATGACCAGACTGGGCTGACTTTTCTCTAATTGCCTGGAACAAGCCCTGCATACAGGCCTCTTAGCATGTAGCTCAGAGTAGAGACTACGTTCCCAGGTTATTAGCAGGGCGACTGTGGAAGGGCTTGTTAACTGAACAATAAAGTCTCAAGAATAGTTAGGCAAAGAGTTTATTAGATAATCAAATAAGGATTCAAACCCAGGAGGTAGTCCGGCAGATTATTACTCTGAAAACCACCTTAATAAGCATAAGTTTGAATTTAATTTATATAGCCAAAAACAGTGAGTCATTAACACCAAGAAAGTAACTTCTCAGTAGGAGAGGCTTCTGGCTCTAAATTGTCCCAATTCAAATATGCTGATGCTAAAGGCAAGACAGAATCCAATCCCCTCCCCTCCAGAAGAATACCCTGCGGAGATGCAAAGGCTGGGTGCTCATTGGAAACACTGACTTATGTCTTCAGGATGCATATAGGATGGGCTGGACCTATGAATGTGGTTATTTCTCCCAACAGACCTGGGTTCAGGGTCTCCAGAACACTGTACTTGATGTCCACAGTGCTCAGGGCAGAACAAGTCCTACCTGTATGCACTTGCGGTGATAGATAGTTTGACTACAACATGGGCTCTGGATGTTTTCAACACTCGCTTGGGATAAGTCTTCACAACACAGGACACAGCTTTTTTCCCTTCCATTCCCCCGTTGGATGTCCTGTGTTGGTCGATGTTTTCCACAAAATGATCTGTGACAGAGTAAACAGGCTAGGTTTCTGCCTTGTTCTTGTGCAGTTTTCCAGCTGCCTGGCCTAGGAAGGGCAGAGAACTAACCATCTAGCTGGTGTCCAGTGAACCTCCAAGCTCAAGGGAAGGAATGGGTGAATAGTCACATGCCTTCTCACAGCTGCTCTCCCACTGAGCAAAGCTCCTAGGATTATCTCAGTCCCTGAAAGCCCCACTTAGTTTTGAGCAGCTGTCTAAGAACCTCAGCTGTTTGTAATTTAAGAAGAAGATGGGAAGCAAGAGTAACCCCTATGAAATCTTCAAGTTTAGATACTGTTTCTCATTATTGAATGGAGAAACAGATTCACTAGTGGATCAAAAGAGGCCCCTGAGAAACGGACTCTGATTTCATAAGCAGCTAAATACTAAAATGCAAGAGGACAGCCCAATTTTTTCCTTTCATCACTCACTTGTACTCTCCAAAAAATTGTGAAAGGCAACCTCTCTCTTGGCCACAAGGCAGATGGAAGTTTCTGAGGCACTGATCCTTTTGGCAGTTGATGGCAGCTCCCTTTTTCTTGCACACAAAGCAGATCTGCAAATAAGATCCAAGGCAGGGCTTAGGGTCCCAGGAAGGACAAACATTCTGTGGGACTTCATTTTATGGAACGGAAATTCTGTAAAGCAACAGCTATTTCATTTCCTCATTGACCTGAAAATCCTGGGAACCCTGAAGCTGAGCCTCAAGTAGCACTAGATTCTCTCTGTTTTTTTTTTTTTTTTTAAGTTGCTCCTTTTACTCACTTAGGATGCTATGCCTCAGAGAAACATGGAACTTAGAGGACCAGTTGGGAAATCTAAGAATCCTCTGACTTTTAAACTAGCAGTTAGCAAAGAAAACAATAAAGCAAAGGAGAGGTCTGAGGAGAGAACTATCTTAAGGCTCCCATTTCAGGGGATCTAACCTTTCTAGAAGCCCGGGTTGCCTCCTTTTTGATGTCTTCAGGCAAGAATCCATGGAAACCTCTGTTGGGCTGTCCTCTCTGAGGTAGCTTGCTGGATAGAATCTGGGGAGGCAGTCAGCAAAACCAGGATGTCAATAGTGACGATCAGTGAGATATTTAGTGGGGTGAGAATTGACAAGAAAGCAAAGAAAGTAAAGTGGAATATATATGCATACAGAGTAAATGTATTTAACAATGATTTACATAGCATTAATTATATGTTGGGCACTCTTAAGATCTTTTAAAATATTATTTCATTTAACCTTAACAGCTTTAGGAAGTACTTGTATCACCCCCATTATAGGAAAGATTTTGTGACTTGCTCAAGAACAAGGATTCCAGAACATGAACTTTCCTCACCTCTGCATTAAGTTGTTAGGACTGCTATTGCGTGCCATCACCTTGGGAAAACACTGCCTATATATTGACTAATTTCAGACTTACCAAACGCTACTGACATCCATCATACAGAAGTCACTGAAATAGCATGGTGAGGGACATGATCAGTGTCACATAGCAAGAAGGCAGCAAAACCAACATTCACATGCAGGCCTATAGAACTGATGCCCCTATCCCTCCCAAGATAATGCCTGTCAATTTAGAATATTCTTCTCAGAAAATTGCAGGAGGGAAGCCCATGCTTTAAAATCTGAGGGAAGAAGGGAGGAATTGAACTTTTATTTAGAAACATATTTTCAAGAGCCTTTTATTTCTGAAAAGCCCCCAAAGCAATGTTTAAAATGGGAAATCAAAGGCAAAAAAACTGTTACGAACAACATGTGTGTACATACACTGGAAGAATGTCAGCATCCCAGCTCCACCCCAGGAATTTTCTAAAACTATTGGAGAGGGTTCAGGACTTCCTACATGTAATTACATGTAATGTGTAATGGAGGTTCAGGTAATTTTAACATTATGGAAAAGGTGATCTACAAGGTTAGAGACTTAAGAATACCTGGATTGAGGCTGTATGTTCCCAGTTAGGCTTAAAACATATGTACATTATGGCCCTCCCTGGTGGCGCAGCGGGTTAAAGCACAGCACTGAGAATCTAAAGTCGCTTCCGCATGAGTTCGATCCCCGCCTGCCCCGGAGGTGACCACATGTTGTGGCAGACCTCTCCTGACCCGCCCGCTGCTCCCCTCAGCAGTGTACTTCGTCGATCTGCCTGTTCTGCTCCCCACTCTGTCTCTGGTGAAGCCTCTCACCACCCCTGAGCCTCTGGCCTGTACCCCAGTTCTGTATGAATAAATAAATAAATGTTTAAAAAAAAAACATATGTACATTACAAAACAATCACTATTTCAGTTTTAATAATATGAGTGATTTCTATTTTACTTAAATTTTAAGCATTATTCATGTTTTCTATAGTGAACATGTACTAGTACTGTAAGAGGATAATCAATAATGAAAAATTAGAACAATCTAAGTGTCTCTAGTAAATGTTTGTTTAAAACCTTTTTGGCACATCCATACAGTAGAATATCACTTAGTCATTAAAATGGAAAAGCTAGCTCAATTATGTTCAATTTGGAGAGTTCGATAAATACATAAATTAAAAAAATACAAAACATTTTGCATAGTATGTTTATTTTTATGTTGAAAATATGTATGATTGTAATTGCATAAAAACTAACCAAGATCTCACATGAATTACAAGAGAGGAAAATCACAGACTAACCTTTCTCATCAGCATAGATGTGAAAATAAAGCTAAACATTAGCAATTGAATACAGTATCATATAAAAAGGGCAATTCAACAAGACCAGGCAGGACTTATATGTGAAATGTTATAAGCTAGTTTAACACTAAGAATTCAATTGATGTAACAAGCCATTTAACAAAATAAAGAAAATAACAGTCATCTCAATAGATGCAGAGAGAGTATTTTACAAAATTCAATACATATTCATGATTCCCTCAGCAAACTAGAAATAAAAGGGAATTTCTTCAACCTGATGAAAAGCATATATGGAAAAACCTACAGCTGACCTTATATATATATGTATATATATACACATATATTTTTAAAGGAACTTTTAAAAATATTTATTTATTTATGCTAGGGTACAGGCTAAAGGTCTAAAGGTGCAGGGGTAGTGAGAGGATTCACCAGAGACAGAGCCTGGGAGCAGAACAGGCAGATTGACTAAGTAAACTGCTGAGGGGAGCAGCAGGTGAGACAGGAGAAGTCTGCCACACTGTGTGGATCAACTCCAGGGTGGGGATCCAACTCACACCAAAGCGGCTGAGGCCAGCTTTGCAGTGTTCTGTTTTACCCAGCTGTGCCACCAAGGAGGGCCTGACCTTACATTTTAATGGTAAAAAACTGGATCTTTCACTTGAGGTTGAGAACAAGATAAGGATACTCATTTACATAACATTTATTCAACACTAGTTTGAAGGGCCCACCCAGTATAATAAGGCAAGAAGTAAAAGATATAAAAATTGAAAAGAGCACAGTATATTCATATATGACATGATTGTGCACATTGGAAATCCTAAGGTATTTATTTAAAAAAACACACACACACACATAACTAAACTAGCATGACTTTATTAACAAGATTGCAGGACATAAAATCAATACACAAAAATAAAATGCATTTCTGTGCCAGTAACATACTGGAAAAAAAAATTACGATAGCATAAAAGTTGCAAAATATTTAGGAAGATATTTTTAAAAGTTACATATATCTTCTTCACTGAGGAGAAAAAAAAGCTGAGATAAATTTTAAAAGATCCAAAATAGGCCCTCCCTGGTGGTGCAACGGGTTAAGGCACAGCACGGCAGGCACAGGCAAACTGCCGTGCTTCGGTGCTGGCTCATCCCCAGCCCAGGAGGTGACCCACATGGTGGGGCAGACCTCTTCTGACCCTCTCGCTCCTCCCCTTAACAGTGTACTTCATAGCTCTGCCTGTTCTGCTCTTCTCTCTGTGGCGAATCCTCTCACTGTCCCTACACCTCCGGCCTGCACACCAGTTCTGTATGCATAAATATATATTTTTTAAAAATCCAAAATAAATGAGAAAATACATTACATCCATGAATTGAAAGATTCAATACTGTCTGTCATTTCTTCCCAAACTGATCTGTGAATTTAATGCAATCCTAATCCCGAGAGTTTTTTTTATAACAGTTTATTTTTACATCATTTTGTACATTTTTTTTCCCATCTCAGTTGTAATCCCCGCGGTTTCCCATCACCAAGTCACCCGTGTGCCATCACCATAATCCCGTGCATTTCCCTCCCCACCCCACCCCCGTTTTTGATCCCATTCCCCATTCCACCCGAGAGGTTTTTTTTAAAGAAAAATTGACAAACTAAATACGATTAAAAGAAAAAAGTCCAAATACAAGCTTCGAAATGATTGTAGAACTTAGAACACTTATTTGTAAAACCACTGTAATCAAGGCACACGTACACTAGCATAAAGATAAAACATAGATCAGTAACACAATATAGATCATCCAGATACACAGATATGTCAGTTGATTTTTGACAAAGGCACTGAGATAATTCTATAAGTAAAGATTTCTTGGGACATATAAAAAAAGTACTAACCATAAAAGAAAAAAAAGATAAATTGAACTTCATCAAAGGCCTTTTGTTCTTCAAAACACATTAAAAAAAGGTTAAGTGGGGCCTCCCTGGTGGGGCAGTTGGTTAAAGCACATAAGAAGCTACAGCCCATCAGCATGAGTTCGATCTCCCACCCGCAGGTGATCCACAAGGCGTAGCAGACTGCTCCTGACCCGCCCGCTGCTCCCCTCGGCAGTGTACTTCATCCATCTGCCTGTTCTGCTCCCCACTCTGTTCCTGATGAAACCTCTCACTGCACCTGCGCCTCTGGCTTATACCCCAGTTCTGTATGCATAAATAAATAAATCTTTTTTTAAAATAAAAAAAGTTAAACAACAGACTGGGAGAAAATAGTCACAGTACATATATCTGAAGATAGATTTGTATCCAGAATATATATAGAACTCTTAGTAAAACAAAAAAACAATTTTTAAATGGATAAAATATTTGTGCAGACAATTCACAAAAGAAAATATGAATGGCTATAAGCACATAAAAAGTTCAACATCTTTAGTCAGCAGAAAACAAGCCAATTAGAACCACCAAATATACACCTAGGAGACTGGCTAAATTAAAAGGACTGAAAATATCAACTTTTGGTAAGAATATCAGCAGTTGGGACTCTCATAAATTGCTATGGGAATATAAACTGGTACACATAAAGTTAAGTATGTTAGCATAAAGTTAACTTCACATAAAGTTAAGTATAGTTAGCATAACTTCACATAAAGTATAGTTAGCATAAAATGACTGTCAAGTATTTACCCAAGAGAAGTGAAAACACAAGTTCACAAAAAAAAATTCATAAAAGGAATGTTCATAGCAGTTTTTTTCAGATTAGCTACCAAATGTAAACAATTTAAATGCCTATCAACAGATGGAGAGTCAAATTATAATGTAATCACAAAACAAAATATTACTAGGTGATAAAAATGCACAAGCTCTTGATGAAACAAGAATGAATCTTCAAAACAGTGCTTTAAGAGAGACAGGCTGCACACAAAAGAGTGCACTCTGTATGATTCTATTTATATGAAGTATAAGAACTGGCAAAAATAAACTATATATCAGAACAGTGATAAGGGAATTAATCTGAAGAGGGAAGGAGGAAAAGTACTAAAGTCATGGAAATATTATTTTGACAGAGTGATATTTTACGTGGACTATGTTAAAATTCACCAAACTATAAAGTTAATACAGGAGTATTTTGAAGTATGCAAAGTATACCTAGTGAAAAAAGAAACTGAGGAAAAAAATAACTGGAAGTGTTCTGGGGAGAGGGACTAGGGTTGGGAATACTGTTTTGGGAAGAGACTTCATATCATACATACTTTATAGACAGGATTTTATACCAGGTACATATAATACTTTGGAAAAATCAGATTTTAAAAGAAAAAAATTATGTAGAAAAACAAGACTATGGATCTGATGCTGGAGGCAAAACCAGAACAGATGATATAGCAAAAATGATAGCACATTTTAAGCAAAAGGGGGGCTTATACTCACAAGACAAAAATAATGCACGCTAAGATTGTCTTTCTGAAGAAATTCCCCTAATTTTTCGGGATCCCCCGGTTCTCGAAGACATAGCCGGCACACTAGAAAAGAGAATGTTTAGAATTCACTTTGGGATCCTGTCTAAGGAATAGAGTTTGGGAAGAAGGTCATTTGACAAGGAGAGTGGTTGGTATAAAATGTTACTTGATATCATTAGGCTTTTATATAATTCTGGTCACATTTGAAGGAGCTGGCTGCAACTGCTCACTTCATATATCTTTGTTTCAAGAGGCTTTGTTTCTTGAACTTTGGGTGTGACATTTAAAAATAATAAGTCCTGAGTTCTTTGGCATATTAAGAAAATTTGAGAAGGAAACAGGGTTGTCAGTAAGTGGATATATTTACTGGCCTACACAGATGACCTCTGCTGAGGTAGGGAGGCAGAGCGGTCAAACAGAACCTCCAGTCTTTCTTACCAGGCCCTGAGGACGGCTTTCTCTGGATTACCCTTCTAGCCTTGGCAGATTTTCTATACAAAAAGAAGAGATACAAGGTGGTCTTTTAGAATTCTGTCCACACCCCTTGAAACATTTCCCTCAAGATGCCATCTATGGGTTTCAACAAGGGTCAAAAATGGCTAAGACATGAGCTTTTATTCTGTTTTAAAACAAAACACATCCACTGAATTATCTGAACTGTGAGAACGTAACATCTACTACCAGAGCCTGTATTGCCTGTGTTGCTGGAATGAATGCAGGCTCAAAATCATTTTTTTCTATTTCTTCTACCTACTCTGAGTATTAGGTGGTTTCATTCATAAACCATAATAAGATACTAAAATATCTTATAACCATAAAAAGATACTAAAGTTAAGAATTTCTTATCACTAGGTAGTTTTCTTTACAGTTTATATGTATTACCTTAATGAATCTATAGAATGCTCTAAAAAATGGATGCTGCTATTCACCTGTTTTCCAGATGATGAAATTGGGGCATTAAAAATGTGAAGCAACCTGTCCCAGGCCACATAGGCTAGCAAATGCTAAGAGCCAGGACATAGAGCTAGGCAGTAGGGCTCTAGAGACAGATTACCAGGCTTCCAGGGGCTGTGCTTCCCACTACCCAACCTGAGCCTCCAAGACCATGCAAAGGGGGAAAACATGCAAAATACACCCTTAGTTTGATGATTTTCTCCCATACTTCCTCATGTCACCTACTCTACCTCAATCTTTGATGTTCCTTCTTTTTTTCTTTTATAGTCTTCATTCGCTTCAGCCTCTCTTATCTTGAATTCTTCTATACAAATATGAGGGTAATACAGGCTCTTCCAGCTATAAATATAAACAGGGCTTGATCAACAGTTTAATTCTCCATTTGTTATCAAGTTTCACAGGATGAAAGCGAGTTCCCAAGCCAATAAAAGGGACCCACCCAGAATCTAAGCTAACAACAGTTTATGATTATTAAATTATATTATGAACTGCTCCATGGATTTCACATATGTTGCCACCCAAATACCCATGCAGTAGGTACCATGATTATCTTGATTATCTCCATTTTCAAGATGAGGAGACCAAGGCACTGACAGGTCACAGATGCATTTGACCAACGTCAGCGTTACTGCTAGCAGTGCAAGAACTTAGAGCCAATGCTTGAACTGGTTAAACAGTCGTTTTCCTTGTGCCTACTAAAGGTAGCACTCAGGAAAAAGGCTCCTTTTGTCCCCAAGTATCAGTTCCTTAGGCTTCCCCAGTAAAAGCTACATAAGGAGGGCCCTCCCTGGTGGCGCAGCGGGTTAAAGCACTGCACTGAGAAGCTAAAGCCACTTCCGCATGAGTTCAAATCCCGCCTGCCCCGGAGGAGACCACATGGCGAGGCAGACCTCTCCTGACCCGCCCGCTGCTCCCCTCAGCAGTGTACTTCGTCAATCTGCCTGTTCTGCTCCCCGCTCTGTCTCTGGTGAAGCCTCTCACCGCCCCTGAGCCTCTGGCCTGTACCCCAGTTCTGTATGTACAAATAAATAAATCTTTAAAAAAAAAAAAAAAAAAAAGCTACATAAGGAGGTGACACTTTTGTAGGAACAATCACAAAAAAAAAAAAAAAGGAGCCTGAGGAATTCTGGCTGCCTAAGTAAAACGTGCTTTCAAGAGACAAAACTAACAAATCACTCCTTAAGCTCCTGTCACTGCCAACTCACTGGGCTCAGATGGCCACTGAAGTCTGACCCGCTCCTACCTCTGTCCAGCTCTGAGCCAAGGGTAAGATGTTCCAAAGTGAAGAAGACCCCTGCAGCTCCTCCCCCGTCTGTGTCAGCAGACTACAAATTTAGTTTTCACGGGCTGGGAGAGATCTCAGGGGCCAAAGGAAATATAACCCACTCCTCTGAAGGAAGGGCTGTGACTAGTCAGGGGAGAGAACAGCTTTTCCCAGGTGGGGGTGAGTGACTCAGGACGGGCATCCCACGTGGGGGGGGCACAGCTGGACGGGATTTCGGGGACTGCCAACTGCGAGGCTTGAGCACACCAATCGAGCACCAAGCTGCCCGGAATTTCGGCCCGCACTGCCCTGGGTTTGAACTGTCCTAACCCACAGGTCGCACGTGCACCCAAACACGTGATGGCCTCTTACTCGACGCAGCCGCGGGGACAGGCTGGCAGGGGAGGGAAGGGCGTGCACTGGCGGCGCCACTTGAGCGAACCCCCACCATCTAGCAACAGACACAAAACCTCGTAGCTTCAGTTCTTTGCATCGCTGGACCCAGTCGTTCAGGAGTGGGATCTGTGCTCCTGGGAGTGCCAGTCTTCAAAGCATTTGAGGAGGAACGTGCAGGTGCTAGCGGCTCAGTGCGAGGTTTCCAACGAGTGGACGCTCCCTTGAAACAGCCACCAGGTTGTTTCACTGGATGAGCGCTGGGCAAAAGCTTGTCGAGGAAATTAAAAATAAACGTGTTCGGCCCCGCCGCCGCAAGAATAAAGGATGATTTATTTGGAAAATACGTGTCGGTGTGGCCACTACGGTCCCCTGGAGGTAACAGCCGGAGGAGGGGCTCAAGGAGCATCCCGCGGACGCCAGACTAGGCTCATGTCGCGCCTGCGGGCGGGGGGTGCGGGGCCGGGCCGGAGGTCGCTTCGCCGTTCACTCCTCACGGTAGCGCAACGGCCGCAGCTCCCAGCCAGGGCTGGCCGCCCAGCTGTCGCCGAGGGCGCCGCTGTCCCGGAGCTTTATTCGTTGTCACAAGCCGTGGTAGCTACCTCACGGGCGGCCGCCCCGCGCGGTGACTTGCGCCGGCGAAAGGGATGGGCGCGCAAACAGGGGGCCGGGTCACGCGGAGGGCGACGCAGGGAGAAGGCGGCCCTGGGAACCACAGCTGACACTGACCGTTGGTGGAGGGGCACCACTAACGGCCACGCGCTAACGGTCGCGCGCCCCCACCCCCTCCACCCCCCT